>NC_138371.1:113132692-113162805 GCF_054177405.1 Leptonychotes weddellii
TTATCATATGATCCAGCAATTTCACTTCCGGGTATATATTCAAAAGAATTGAAAGCAGGGATTTGAACATATTCGTACACAAATGTTCATAGCAGCATTATTCACACAGAAGAAGGTGGAAACAACCCAAATGTCCATCAACAGAGGAATGGATAAACAAAATGTGGCATATACGTGCAATGGACTCTCGTTCAGCCTTAGAAAGGAAGGAAAATCTGATGTGTGCTACAGCACAAATAAACCTTGAAAACATTATGCTAAGTGAAATAAGCCAGACCCAGAAGGATAAACATTGTATGATTCCACTCCAGGAGGCACTTAGAGTAGTCAAATTCAGAGAGATAGAGAGGAGAATAGATGTTACCAGGGCCTGGGGGGTAGAGGGGGATGGGGAGTTATTGTTTAATAGGTACAGTGTTTCAGTTTGGATGATGGAAAAGTTCCGGGGATGGATATTAGTGAAGGTTGCACAAAAGTGTGAATGTGTGTAGTGCCATAGAACACCTAAAAATGGTAAATTGGTAAATTGACATTACATTTATTTTACCACAATCAAGCAAAATACAGCAAAATACATCACATCGTCGGTGAGTTGCTAGTCTAGATTAGTAGAGATAAGATGTTTCTGTCTTACTGAATGGATCGAGGCATTTGCAAGAGCTCAGGATCCGGGGTCTGTGATATGCCGAAAACGAAAACACCGCCTACTTCTCCGCGTCTACACAGAGATACAGGAAGTTGCTAAGCCTTCGGTTCCCAAGAATCACAGTCTGAGGGAGTTCCATACTCTGTTTTTGGTTTTGAAAGTCTGCTGTGGAAAGAGGCTGAGACCACTGCTCCACATCCTGTGTTAGCTATAGCACAAGCCCCTACCGCCCAGGCTGTGCAGGGCCCGTGTGCAGGGCACACAGGGTTACTGAGTAATTGGTCCAGGCATCTCCCAGAACGAGAGCTTCACATGGGGTGGCCGTTTTTCACTGAGACCTATTGGCCAGGAGAGTCACCTGCTGTGTGAAATGCTGACATGTCCTGTTCTCCAGGAGAACTATGCAGAATTGGTGACCTCTAAGCTGGCAATGCTTTCTGAGTGAAGACCCAGCTTTTGAATCCCGGCACTTGAGCCAGGCAAAGGAGTCAACACTTTGAAGGAGAAACCGCTCTCAGTTTAGCAGAAATGAAATAAATTTGTTCTCGTTTTTAATCCATAGCTTTGGGTCGAACAGTGGTGTCTACATTGTCTTTACCCTATTCTGTTAATGAGAGCCCCCTCCTCCCTTCCCAGAGCTTGGCACAACCTCCCCCTTCCCAAGGCTCCCTTCCATCTTCCAAAGGTCCTTCCATTGCGCCTGATGCAACGGTTCTCACACACTGTAGGTATGACTGTGTGGGACTTGTTAGAACTAGAGACTCCACCCTTGATCCTGATTCAGTGGGTCCAGAGTGGGGATGCGCACTTTAAAAGCACTCTTGTTGGGCGCCTGGGTGGCTCAGTTGGTTAAGCGACTGCCTTCGGCTCAGGTCATGGTCCTGGAGTCCCGGGATCGAGTCCCGCATCGGGCTCCCTGCTCGGCGGGGAGTCTGCTTCTCCCTCTGACCCTCCTCCCTCTCATGCTCTCTGTCTCAAATAAATAAATAATAAAAAAAATCTTAAAAAAAATAAAAACACTCTTGTTGACATGTAATTCACATGGGCAGTGTACTTAAAGCGGCACCTCTGGTGATTCTGATGAGCAGCAAGGCTTGGGGACTGCTGGCCTGAGGTGGAAGTCATCCACACCTGGCACTGGTCTAGGTCATGGTCAGAGAGTTGGAGTTTTATGATAACCATCATGGCAGACCCCTAGACAGTTTTCAGCAGAGGAGTGACGTGATCTTGTTTATAAAGATCATACGCCTGTTGTGTGAAGGACAGACTCGGGGCACAGGAGATGCGGCACTGTTGCAGAAATCTAGGTGAGAGATAATGGGACTTGGGTTAGGGTTATGTCAGTGGAGATGCGGAGAAGTGATCGGATTCGGGATCTATTTTACAGGTACAACTGAAGAACTTATTAATAGTTTAGATATTGACTATGAAGAAAAGTGAGGATTCAAGGATAACTCTTAGGGTTTTGGACTGATCAAATCGACAGAAGGCTCAAGGGGGTGAGATGGCAGGTTTGGTCATGTTCATTTTGAGATGCCTACAGGACATCCGAGTCAAGAAGCTAATAGGCACTTGGATGCATAAGTCTGCATCTGATAGAAGAGTTCTGGGCTGGAAACACACATTTGGGAGTCAGTAGTATAGATGGTCTTCCAGGCTGTGGAACTAGATGAGATAACGTGGGGGAGAGTATAGGCCCAGAAGGCCACAGACCTGGGGTCACTCTGACTTTAGAGGTTTGGTGTAGGAGGCTGAGAGAGATCGAGATGAACAAGGGTGAGCCACGAGGTGGGAGGGAACCACGGGGATGTGTCCTGGGAGCCCAGACAAGGCAGTGTGAGTGGAGGGAGCCGTCAGCCTTGATGCTGCTGAGAGAATACGTAAAAATGCACAGAATTGACCAGCGCTTTGGGCCACATGTAGGTGTTAGGTGGCCTCAATAAGAGTTGTGTTAGTGATGTAACAAAAGCATAACTCCAGCAGGGTGGAAAGAAAGTCCCTTGTCCTAGTTCTATGAGAATAGTTGCTTCTGCATTTTGGGGAAACCTAAGCCATCAACGACACAGCTCAAGATTGGTGGAGGTGGGGCCCAGCGGGGGCAGTCAGGAAGAACAGCAGTCCTGGGGGTAACAGAGGAGAGGTGACTGCGTCTAGGATCGGAAGGGACGGCGATCAGAAGGTGGAGGAGTGGCTGCCCCTCAGAGGCAAGGGCTGGCGCCAGCTCCTTACCTCCAGGCTCCAGAACTTGGCAAAGATTCTAGGCCTCACCTGTGGGATGGAAGGCAAGAACTTCAAGAGACCACATGAACTTGGGTCTGAGAGTACCAAAGCAAGTACCAAAGACCAAAGGTAAAGGGACTTCATTCCATTTTCTGGGTGGTTCTTAAGCCCCCTGGGTTCTACAGCAGGAATTTGCTACAGAGTATCTTCCAATCCATTGGGAGAGACCTTAATTCAGACTTAAGTTGACCTAAATAGAGTGGTATTTCCTCCGCACCTGAGTTTGTGGACTGAAATTCATTTCCACTATGCTCTGCAGTTTTCTTCAACCTCTTTCTCTCCTAAATAAAAGCATTGTAATTAACTTACATGCACCAGAGCAGAGGGGTTTATAGAACAGCATGATAAAAAAAAAATGTGGAAATGCTTTGAAAAGTTATAAACACCGAATCAATGGAAAGG
The DNA here is from genome assembly GCF_054177405.1 of Leptonychotes weddellii. Lineage (NCBI taxonomy): Eukaryota > Metazoa > Chordata > Mammalia > Carnivora > Phocidae > Leptonychotes > Leptonychotes weddellii. The sequence goes on from NC_138371.1 coordinate 113,136,021, forward strand.
AAAAAATAGCAATGCCCTGCTCGGAAAGAAAACCACCATATCATTAATCTAGAAAGCTCTCATAACCCTGAGACCAGGGAAAACTACAGGGAGTAACTCTTTAATAGTGCACGATTAACCATATTAGTTTGAAAGTGTTCATATCTTACCATCACAAGTCTCCGGAGAGCAAGAGCGAGTATGGAGCTCAGCTAAGCAAGTCAACACGTTTGTGTTACAATTTTTCATTAAACAGAAAGGAAGGGAGGGAAGGAAGGAGGACAAAAGATTGCTTTCTCTACCTCCTTCCTGAAATGCTACCCTACATCCTAATAGCGTAAATACTCTGGGGAGAGTAGGGAGTAAGCAGTTTATCAATCATTGATATTTATACGCGGCTGTCACAGGACCTGAGCAGATTTGCCAGAAAGTGTAAACCCTGCGAGCAGTTGGAAGAAGCTCCCTGCTAGGAAAAAGCACCTCCTCATGCCCCAAATATTTCAGAGTGATGAGAATAAACTTGGGTGACTTTGCAGTTTGGCTCAGGGCATTTCAGTCAGTACCAGACCAATCTGTCTTGGATGCAGATGGTAATTTGATAATTTCTACAAGGAACGGTTCCGATTGTCCCCCTACACGCCCGAGTTCAGGCTTCCATCTCCACACAGTTTCATTTGTAGAGGGTCATTTGTTTTCTACCTGGAGGCGTTCTTGAGGTGGGTGGCCAGGCTCGCTTGAGCGCGGGCAATCCTGCACGTCGCCGTCGCCCTGTCCCAGCAGAAACACGTCCAGAGGAAACATTAATCAGGTGTGAATCTTACAGACGAGAAAATTGGGAGGGGCAGCGTGGCAGCGGAGGGGCAGCATCTGCCTGGTGTTTGCCGGATCACCGAGCCCAGGGGGATGGGTTGCCTAGCAGCTCCCAGTCACTGCAGGCCAGTGCTAGGCAACAAGATGCAATCTGTCAGCTGCAGGCCGTCCGTGTTTTCCTCCCGGTTTTCAGAAGACATGTAGGTATTTCAGAAGCATCTAATTACCTTCGATCTCCTTTGTTTCACTGTGTGCATCAGGTATCCTCTGTCAGCGTCCCCCAGACCCCTGGCGTTTGGATGCTCTTCTCACACAGGAGAGAACCCACACTTTGCAGGAGACTTTCATGCATTTCAGGAAAATGAGAATTTGTCACTTGGGATACATTAAGCCAGCTCTCTGGTCATTTTCAAGGCTTCTCATCCCCACATAGAAATTGTTAGATGTACAAAGAAAAAGTCACGGATGGATGCTGGGGACACTGGGAGCCATGCTTTGTTGTGTGAGCAGCCATTCTGCTACCTTCTTGCTCCCCCAGTAAAAGGAGAGAAAAGGATGTGGTGGTGCAGGTCTCATCTGATTTCCATGGCCAAGCAATCAATAGTCTTTCTTGTGCATTTTCTATGTGTAATACTTTTTTTAGTTTTTCATTCTCATGATAACCCTACGATTATTTCCGTTTCACAGTCGAGGAAACAAGAGCCTCAGGGAGTCTGTGTTTCCAAGACACATAGTTGCTCAGTGGCTCTAAGTGTTGCTTTGGTGCCTCCCCAAAGTTGTGCGAGACATGATCTCTGCCCATTAGGAAAACTTTAATCTAATTGGGAAACTTGTGATGATTCTGAAATACGGTTTTTTGGTTTTTTTTGTTTTTTTTTTAAGTCCAAGACAGTATGTAATTTAGAGGGATTCAGGGACATGGAATTCTATAGTTGGGCATCTCAAAGGGGAGAAGCCTGGAAAAGGCTCAAAGGATTGAAGAGGAGAGTTTCATGTCTCCTGAATCTGCTTCTAGTGAAAGAAGTTCCACCCAAGAACAGTGGCATCTGCAGGCCAGTCTTTAATTTTCAGAAGGCAGTATGACAACTGGAAGCAAAGATGAACCTAGATTGTATTCTGCTCCCTGGTTTTGGTTGAATTTCAGACTCACAGATCCATAAGCCCTGGTATGTGTGGGTTTATCACCCACACCCACCTCTACCTATGGATGCTGGCTGCTGAACAAACATTCACCTCTTCAGAACTGGGTTGAACATTATGTGTGTGTGTGTGTGTGTGTGTGTGTGTGTAAATCCTTCCTAGCATTGCAGTGCTCAATTCCTTAAGTCGGAATCAGGAAACAAACAGGGGAGATCAAGTGACCCAGAGAACGGAAGGGGGGCGGTAAGAATCAAGAGACTTAGTTCAGGGTCAAAGTGAGTAAGGTGAGAATTTACAAATGTACAAGCTATCTCTTCATTTTTAAAATAGCCCCCTTAAAAGTTCACTATTTTTGGAAAGGCGTTTTATGACATTGGAATGCTCTAAGACCTGGGCACCATCCCCTCCACATGCACACACGCAAACTATGACTTCATTAATTCTCAGCCCCCCTGTGAAGGGTATATATAAGACAATGACACTTAAGCTTTAATATGTGTATGATTCGTTTTGTCAAAATTCACATTCTTGGATGGGGTGGGTAGATCGAGGGTGGAGCCTAAGGCTCTGCATTTCTAACAAGCTCCCAGGTGATACCAATGCTGCTGGTCCAAGAACCACACTTCGGGTAGCAAGGCTGTTGGGGCTTCCTGACTGAAGGAAGAAATTGGGGCAGAAGACCTTACAGGTCCTCCTAGCTCTTATTTGGGACCAGAATGTGGTTTTAAACTCAAGCTACCAAAGGCACAAAAATTGGCAGACTCACCAAATTTCGTTCTCTTTGTTGTCTGAAGAACTCCTTGACAATATAATCTGATTTTTTCTCCCCTGCGGCAGTGAGGTTTGAAGCGAAGCCTGACATCATGGTATGGAATCTCTGTGAATCTTCACCACACCTCTCTGAGGTAGCAATTGTTATTTTTATGTTCAAGGCAAGGAAATTGGTGGTAAGTGCTGAAGTCAGGGCTGGAACCCAGATCATTTGCCTTCAAGTCGTGAATTGTGCCTCTAAACCACACAGAACACTTCACAGACCCTAAAGGAAGCGATGGGTTGAGCAGGTGTTTATAAACGCAGAACTGATCTGTCTGCTGGGGTTGGGACAGATATTTTGGGCTGGGCGTGGGGGGCTGCGGGGAAAGCATAGTTAGATCAGTCAGTTCTGCAGAAAAAGCCAAGGAGGTGAGATTGTGTTCAGTGTGACCCTCTCCTCCTGGTGCCTCCCTTCTCTTGCCTCACTTCCTCTTTGTACATAGCCTGTGCACACGGACATGCTGCTCTCAGCCTGGCCACGGTGGCCTGGCCTCGTGGGCCCAGAGACTGGAATTCATTCAAAATGAGATGTATTTTATTTGTTAATTTCCTCATTCCGGAAGTAATTTGAAGACATTACTAACAATATGTGGTTACTGTCTCACCCTTTCCAGGGTAGTTGGGGAGATATTTGAAAGGAGATTGTTCAGCTTCAAGGACAGAATGTCTTGAGGGTAAAATATGAGAGATTTTCATCTGTGTGCATGGGAGGGTGTTAGGGGTGGGCGAGAGGATCAGGCGGGAACAGCGTTGCCCACAGACGCTCAGACCCACCCCCAGCGGTGCCCGGCCCAGGGAGGGGAGAGGGCAGGGTCCCTCAGCAGCACCGTGCACCGTGGCTTTTGAAAGGTGCTTGACACCATTTAGAAAAACAAAGTCATATTAGGTGAGTTTATTCAAATGGGTTGGGAAATGTTCATGAAGTATGAACACAGGCTGTGGAGAAGTAAACAATGATTAATAGCAATGTCTGCCGGGCTGCTTAAGGGATCTTTATTACATTTTATCTAACAGCCTCATTAATGGTCTAGAAGAGGTAGATGCTAACAGAATTTTAATTAAATTCATGGTGGCTATTAAATTGGGAGTGATTGCGAATCTCAGGGAGGGCAGAAAGGCAACCCAAGAGTACGTGAGAAGATAAAATAAAAGTCAGGATGAACAGGTGAAGAGAAATGGCTTCAAAACAATTTGTGTGGAAGTAAGGGTTTCAGCGATAGGCTTGTAGCGTGCCAGACACTGTCCTGGGGGCAGTGGACGTGGAGCTCATTTGTTCGTTCCAATAACACGACGGGGTAGGTGCAGGGAAGGAGACTGAGGCAGGAAGAGGTGAAGGGGCTTGCATAAGGCACGCAGGTGACAAGTGGTCTAGAAATTTTTTTAAAGAAAATCCCCTTGGGTCTTTCTATTTTATATTTCTTTTCCTCTAGAGTTACAAGGCTGTAGCAAAACTATGCTTTTAATAAGTTTCTGGTTATTTGGTTTTAGTGGAAATGTGTATTTTGTGTATTAGCCTAAAGATAATCTTTTTAAAGAAATGTTTTTCAGAAGGAGATGTTCACAGTATCCATTTCATGACCTCCGTCAATTTGGGCCTCTTGTGAGCCTGTTCTGAAAGGGGCAGCCAGCAGGGTCTCTACCTACAGAAAACACTCGGTGTGAGTCGGGGCCTGACCTGCTTTGGTCACTGCTGTGGTCACCCAGCTCCAAGAAGAGTGCCCAGCACACAGTTGCCATTTGGGAATGTGTAACCTGAGCAGGAAACTCACCCCAGTTTCCTTGCCCATATGGGAGATGGCTATGCCCTCTCTCCTGCCTTCACAGGGGTCAGGGAGAGTCAAATGAGAGGTGAGCTGGGAAGGCATCTGTCAGCTGGGACGCACAGCACCAACGTTAGTTATCATGCAGTTAGAACCTTACGCTGTGTTGATCAAATTTGGTATCATCTCCAGGCTACTGTTTGGAAAATGCATAAGCTAGTTTAACCACTCAAATAAATTTACTGTGATACTGAGATCGTCCAAGGTAAGGTGGCTCATCACTTAGGAAGGGATGGTGACAGACTCAGCTTTCTTTCCAGGTGAACTTCAGAGTCTTTGGGCCCAGGGCCCAGGCATGCCGTTATTAAAAAGGGTACATGTGATTGTGAGGTTCTACCAGGTTTGAGAGTACTGACCAAGTTCAAAAGAAGAGCTGTTTCCTGAGAGGATAGTTGAAAGGGGTAAGGCTGGGGGAACATGTGGCCAGAAGGCAAGGAAGTGGTGAAAGGATGCAGAATTCTGGGAACCTTGATTTTTAGCAGGGAAGAGGTCATAGGAAATGATATCAAGGTCAAAGCCAGACACTGTGCCTTGCATGGTGAATGCAAGGCCTCCCATTGCCCAGCTGAGGGCCCTTTGGGGTGGTCAGTGTCTGTATCAGGAGAGGAAGCAGAGTCAGTAATCACTAGTTCTGGTAGTTGAATATCATCTTGCAAATAGAGGTGAGTGGTAGGGTCCCCTTTCATGCCATTGACTGAGCTCCTATACCCAGAAATGTTAATTAGTTCCCTTGTTCACTGTACCCTCTGACCCAGCCATTTCCCCAAGACCAGCAGAGGGTATAAACCGTGGAAGCTGTGGTCATTCATTGAACACCTACTATGGGAAGCCCTGGGAATACAACAGGGAGCAAAATAGACATGTTGCCGCCCTCTTAGAGCTCATGATGAAGTAGGGAGATGGACATGAATGACAGAATCAAGTAAATGCGTATACAATTTAAAAATGTCTGTACATGCCATGAGGAAAATGTCTAGGGTCCATGAGAGTTTACAGCCAGGTCTGCTGTAGTGACCGTGTCTGTGATGGTGTTCCTATAGAAGCAACGTTCGAGCTGCTATGGAAGGGCTAATGGGAACCACCGTCAGGGAGTCAGGGGTGAAGGGAGTCAGGGAAGGAGTGTTCTGGGTGGAGGAAGAACTTGTTCGGGAGTGCTCAGGTGTGAGGGATCTATGTCACAGGAAGACCAGTGTGGCTGGAGAGGAGAGATGGTGGGTGTGGGCCAGAGTGGAGGCCTGGCAGGGCCCTGTGGGCCTCAAAGGCTGACTTCAGGGTTTGGGTCCTAGTCCTAAGGGAAATGGGAGCCCTTGGAGGTTTGTAAGAAGAGTGGCAGTGGGGGTGGGGATATGTGTATGAGAGGGGGCGGGAGGGGGAGAGGGAGAGAGAGAAGCTGTGTTAGTAGGCTCAGGCTGCCATAATTGAATACCACAGACTGAGGGGCTGAAACAAGAGAAATTAATTTTCTCACAGTTCTGGAGGCTACAGCAAATCAAAGTGTCAGCAAGGTTGCTCCCCTGAGACCTCTCTCTTTCACTTGAAGAAGGCTGTCTTCTTATGTCCTCACAGGACAAAGAAGTCCTTTCCTCATGAGACCACCAGCCACACTGGATCAGAGCCACCTAATGCCCCTGTTTTAAATGAATGACCTCTTTAAAGACACTATCTCCATATATGGTCACATTCTGAGGTCCTGCGGGTTAGGGCTTCAATACAGGGATTTGGGGTAGGGGGACACAACTCAGCCGAGCACAGAAATGTAAGCAAATTTGTGTAAGGAAAGGCTTCTCCGGCTCCTGGGTGGTTGAGTGAAGGGAGAGAGGAGACTGACAAGAGGCCCCGCCCAAGCTACTGGGATAGGCCAGGCTTGGTGTCCCCGAGCACAGCAAGGTGACTTGTCCAGCGAGCCTACTCAGGCAGGCTTTCAACACTCCCTTCTGTCTCCTGCTATGATTTCATTGTATTTTCATGCAGAATACTCTAATGCTGTGGAAATCTAAACACTGATGTACACGCTATACTTTTTAAAGTAGTCAAATGAGGCACTAGAAAATTTTATATTGAAGCAGAACCTTCAAGGTTGAGTTTAAAAAAGAACCCCCCCCAAAAAAAACAACTCCCCAGTCACCTAAAGGCAAAAGGGAATGATTTTTTTTTTTTTGGTGGGGGGGAGGAGGGAATGATTTTTATAACTTAATTATGAAAACACCAGATAAATAAAATGATTTTGTATTATTCAATTTTTTGCTGAAATGTCACTTGAAATAAAATGAACAGATACTAGCTGTCCTTTAAAATATGCTTCTCTGATTGTCAGTGTTTTAGAGAACAAAAGATGAGAGAAAATGGCATTATTTAGCTATTGAAAATTCATTTTGTTTTTCTAGTACTTGATAATATCAAAAGTTGGAACAGCAAATCAGAACAAATGAGAATTGTCTCCCAATTCAAATAATAATAATCCTCACCACATATTCATCATAAGGAGATGCTTTCTAAATCTCTAAAAGGTAGTAGTATGGAAGGAAAATCCACAAAATCAGCTGTGGCCTAGAATGGAGGAGATGAGAGACACCAGAATTACTGGTCACTCAACCTTGTCTGCTTTGTAGGTACTGTGTCCAAGAGCAGATCTCGGATAAGGCAGATGCGCCACCTGCATTAGAATCACTGGGCAAACTTGTCACAGATGCAAATTTTGGGGGCTCATCTCAGCCCAAATCCAGATGTCCGGACAAAAAACTGAAGAGTCAATGAAACTCTAAGCCACCAGAGAGCTCTACAGGTGATTGTTAAACCCAGTACCATTTGAGAACCACTGTTAGAGACAAATGTATGCTGTGCTATGTGGGTAGGGAAAGGGGAATCAGTTCCTTGAGAATTTACTATTGGGTGGGGAACCTGCATGGAAACATGAAGTCATAAGGCAACACCATAGCATAGAATTTCTTGACTTCAAGAGACCACCACTGTCATTTAGACGAATTCTTTCGTTTTGTAAAGAGCACCTAACACAGAGAAGGCTTACTGACCCAGGTCACACACTTAAGGCATGCTGGGATTTGAATCCAGGCCTCTGGTTCAGCATGTGGTCCACTCTGTGGTGATACGTTGACTGCTACCCTCGCATTCTCAAATACATTCAGATGGATACACAGCACATGGTCCTCGCAAAGGTGTGTGTGTAGGGGGGAGGCTAGCTTCCTACTTAAGATGCTTGGTTTTGTTTTTTAAGGGGACACATATCCTTGCTCTTTTCCAAGTTTGAAATCATAAAATCATGCACACATTCTGCAAAGGGTGGCCCTGGGAAAAGCTGACCATCTGTGCTGGTTGTTGACCAGAACATTGACTGGAAGAAAAAAAACGGTCTCCCAGGCAGTGCATATGACCTGTTGAACCTCACTGGTTCCTGGAAGGCTGCAGTAGACTCCTGGAATTAATTTTTTACTTATCTAGGTATGTTTTTCAAAATAAAATTTTGATCTTCTGAGCTAAAAATAAAGGAATTGGAGATTATTTTATCCTAAAAGATTGAGGAGGAGTTAATATCATCAAGAATGCAAAGTGCTTTATATTAGTTAGAGCCAGAGAAGAAATCATTATATGACATCATGCAGGATTTAGGCTCTAAAAGAAGCCTCACTGCCAGGAGGAAGGTGATGCCATCCCTTTTCCAATGGACTTTGAGGACAAATCACCTTGCCTACAGTTTCCTTGGATTTGTTCATCCAAGGTCATGGCTTCAATCACTCTCTTCTAAAGTCCTCCAAAGTCCCTACTGCACTGAGGATGCAATGGGGATCCTCCTCTTGCCTGCTGTGGCCTAATGTGTCCAAAGTGCCCTGGTGGCAGATGTAGCTGAAAGTTAAGTGGGATTCTTGCTGGGTCCCCCTGTAGGTCTATCCCCCTTTGAGAACCAGAACCTGTTAACCTACAGAGTTCAGAGATTCAGGGATAGAAGACAAACTTTCCCACCTGGTGATAAGTGGGGCCAATCCTGCTCCCACACGTGGTTCCCGGGCCCGTGCATTTTTCCTACTCGGGACAAAGAACTATACTGGTCCCTGGTTCAGCATATATACTGTGTTCTGTAGGATGTACCCCATCCATGCAGGGTATTATGTCCTAATTGGCTTCTCAGATATACCTTCAGCAGATAATTCTGTCTTTCTGTTAGGCCAGCACTTCCCTGTGATATGGTGTAAGAGACCAGTGGGTCCCGTGTTCATGTGCCCCCTGATATATCTCATGCTGCAAAGTGGGCCATTGGATGTTATGTGGGCTACAATGTTCTGTAGGTTGTGAGAGTGTGGATCAGCAAACACTCTAGAGCCTTCAGATAGTAGTGCTGGTTGAGTTCCTGTGAGAAAAGCAAACCCGTATCAGAATATTGTCAATTCTATCAAGAGGAGTCACACCCTTTCCAGGGTGGAAGGGGTCCCATATAGTCATTTTCTCACCAAGGAGCTGCTGGTCAGTCTTCTTGAGGAAAGGTGCCTTTTTGGAGCCCAGTGTTGTTTTGTTTTGTAGGGTTTCATTCAGCAGTGGCAGTAGTCAGATCAGCCTTGGCAAGAGAGAGGACATACTGTTGGGCCCAAGCATGGCCTCCATCCCTGCCCCATGGCTACTCTGCATGTGACTCTTGGGTCAGTACAATAAAAACATGTAAAAATTCCCTGTTTTAATTGTCAAGTGTGGTAGTTTTAAATGTCAAATGTGGTAAATACAAATACAGCTCACATACACCAAAGCTCTTGGGGTCCTCCACAATTTTTGAGAGTTTAAGTGGTCTTGAGCTCAAAATGTTTGAGAAGCACTGCTCTAGATTAATTGCGGTGTCTGATTGGGCAGAGCTCCTGGGTCATGGGCTGGGGCAGGGGCTTTCGTCAGCCCCCCTTTGAAACACTGTGGACAGTAAATGAGGGGCAAGTGGCTCACCAAAAGGAGAGCTACGAGCTGTTGTCAGCAAAAGGGGGAGTGCATACTGTTCCCCAATCCAAACAAAACACAAAACCAGACAATGAGTGTCTACCACATTAAAGATCTTGGTTTCACTGTTTTTGAATCCTCAGGGCCCAAAACCATGTTGAACAAATACCGTTTTGTTCAATGACTAAATGAATGAATGAGTGAAGGAATGAATAAACAAGTGGCTGAATAAATGAGTGAGGGAACGAGTGAATGAATGAGAGAATCAACAAAGGCTGGGGAATGATCCAGAAAACCTTTTGCGGTCATTCCTTCTAACAGCTTGATTTTACATATCTCCCATGGAATAACATTATGAAGTGTGTGTGTGTGGTATTTGTGTGGTGTGTGTGTGTGTGTGTGTGTGTGTGGTATGTGTGTACATTAAGCCGGTAGGAATACAGTGATGAAGACCTGGGAGGTGGCACTTTTGAAGCCCTCTTAGCCTTGGGGCCCTGAGAAGATGAAACCAGGGTCTAACTGGGAACCTAAAACAGGCTAGAAGGTGGCACCGTGGCAGCAGGGCTGGTTCATCACCACGTGCTCCCCATGCCCCATCAGGGCACAAGCAGAACCAATCAGAAAGCCAAATGCTGGTTGGCGGAAGCTGGGCAACCTGTGTGTGGCAACTCTTAAGAGGAGGCCCCGCGAGTTCAAGGGTAAATACAGGGTTGAATATGATCCTTGAAAATTACAAGGCAAGAAGGCAAGTCCATGGGTGAATGAGCTACAGTTACGCATTCAAGAGAAATTGTCTTCTGGTGGAGCTTGGGGATGCTCTTCATGTATCTGAATATCAAAGAAACACATTGAGGGATGAATTTACAGGGACTCAGAGAAAAGTACTACTAACAGTCGTGCGGGACTGGGTGGATTCCAAACAGTTGTGGGAGGGAAGTGACAGAAAGGCTTTTAACAAATAATTGTACCGTCGGTGCTCGGCTGGAAAACTGCTGAAATGAGTCGGAGCGTTATGCCCGGGCCAGGAGGGTTGAGCGGAGATCGCTGATCACATCCTCAGCGCCAACCCCCGTGCTCCCTGTTTCACTGGTGCTGCAGCCCGAACTCGAGCGAGTCGGCACCCCACGAGTGTTTGCGTACTTCTCTCCCTTCTTGGAGAGAAGGGTCAGTGACTTCCAGGTTTCCAAATGCCTCGGATTGAAATGTGTGAAATTGGACATCTAACGAATTTACTGAAGCCCAGCAAAGTATTTTGAAATTCTAGTAGGGACTTCCTCACCCAACAGAGATGGGCAACTCCTCTGAATTGTAGGGAAGGCTCACCTCACAGCCGAAGCCCAGAGAAGGGGAGAGGTTTCAGGGGCCATGCCTTGGATGGAACATGATGTCTGAACCAAGCGTGGCCTCATAATCTGGGGAGAGCGACAGGTTGATAATTAGAATGTGCTGTGAGATGAGGATGAGACTTTTCACCTTGATCTGTCCTCTAAGAACAAGCATTTAAGAATCATGCTATGTTAGAACTTTAGGAGATATTGTTAAAACAGTCTGTACTTAGCACCCATAGGAACGTTATGCTTTCCAATCCTCTGATTTGGATTTTTATTATTTTTATGAATCTGGTGGGGCCACACTTCCATGAGTAGGGGAAGTTTAAAAATACAAAAAAGAAGAAAAAAAATCACTGGTAAATCTGCCTTTCACAGATAGTTACTAATGCCATTTTAACACATGTCTCTTTTTTGACATGGTAACTGTATACTTTAAAAAAAGTAAAATGGTAGGGATGCCTGGGTGGCTCGGTCAGTTAAGCGTCTGCCTTCAGCTCAGGTCATGATCCCAGGGTCCTGGGATCGAGTCCTGCGTTGGGCTCCCTGCTCAGTGGGGAGACTGCTTCTCCCTCTGCCTGCTGCTCCCCCTGCTTGTGCTCGCTCTCTTTGACAAATAAATAAAATCTTAAAAAAAATAAAATTAATAAAAATGAAATAAAATGATAATTGTATTTTGAACAAGCAAACAAACAAACTAGCAAAAAAGACAGTGAGGAAATATATACAAGTGCACAGATTCTTAAAATGAAGGCTACCTGGGAGACCAACACCTCCGTCAGGACAAGGGCTTGGAGGACAAGGTCTTTCCTTGTCCACAAGTCGTTGTCCCACAACTTTCTGGGTGCACATAGGTGTAATTTTGAAGGTTGAAAAAGTTCACAGTCGAGAGCACAGATGTATTATCTAGCGTGTCTGGGGGTTGGGAAGACTGAAGCCAACAGAATAGAATTACATGAGGTGGAGGCTGGCGGGGGCGGGTGGGGGGGCAGCGGATGGCGTGGCCCCCGCGTGTACAGGAGACACTGACCAAATGGAAGAGCGAGATGGAGGCTGTAAGGCAAACACTTGTTAGGGTCGGGCTGCACAGACAGTGCATGGACAGTGCGTGGGTTAGGGCCGGCCATTGGGGGAAATGAAGAAATGAACAGGAGAGGACAACGGACAATAATCCATAGGAACTCAGGCCTCCTCCGGCCTGACTGGTCTGCGAGTTTACGTTTGGTCCATCCTCATTAGCACTGGTTACAATACCCTCTCAACAGTTATTTACGGTCACCGGGAAAAGAGAGAGAGCTACCAGGGCTCCCGGGGGTGCTGCAGGTTGCTGTCCTACCTGTATTTACAGGCATTTTCAGATCACCCACAAACACCTGTTCTGCCAACTCTGGTTAAACTCTAGGTAAGGGCGTGCAGACACAGGTAAGAAGATAACTAAAACTTCAAGGCAGTTTATGGCAGATGCCAGACGAGAGGGCTAAGTGATGGGGTCTCAGGGGTTCAGCCGTGGGAGATCTCTGTGGGCAATGCAGCTCAGGGCAAGGATCCTAACACACAGGCTTCCAGACCCAGAGGGGAACCTGCACAGAAAGACACTTTAAAGGCGACAGATTTGGCTACAGATTAAAGCACGGGTGGAGGAAGATAATGGCAAAATGCCAGACGGAGGGCCAAGAGAGCTGTCTTCTCGTGGTGACAATGGGGTTGGAGGGTAAGAACCCATGGAAGGATCCCCAGAACTTGGTGGCTAATTAGATGTGGAGGTCAGGAGGGAAGGAGTTAGTTAGAGGCAACTCCAAGCCTGGGAGACAGAACCATGCTCTTCGAGGCCGGCATAGATGCTAGTTTTGAAGATAAAGCAAGGGGGCGCCTGGGTGGCTCAGATGGTTGAGCGTCTGCCTTCGGCTCAGGTCATGATCCCAGGGTCCTGGGATCGAGCCCCGCATCGGGCTCCCTGCTAGGCGGGGAGCCTGCTTCTCCCTCTCCCTCTGCTGTTCCCCCTGCTTGTGCTCTCTCACTCTCTCTGTCAAATAAATAAATAAAAGCTTTTTTGAAGCTAAAGCAAGGAGCTTGTGATGTGGCAAGTGGAGGTGAGAGGAGCTATTCCTGGAGGAACGTCTGTCAGGCTCTGGTGGTGGCTCCTGGCCACCGCTCAGAGCTGAGTGGTGCCTGGGGTCGGGGGTGGGGGTCATCCGCATGTGGGTCACTGTAACTGAAAATCAAGTCAGTGTGCTCCCTGAGGGAGGAGGTTTGGAGAGAAGAGTGGCTCAGGAGAGTGTTTCAGGGCTATGCCTACAGCCAACTACAAAAGAAGAAGCATCAGTGAACAAAGGCGGAGAAGGTGCCTGAACAGCGTGAGGCAGAGAACCAGGATGGTATCCTACTTACAAAGGTCAAGGGAGGAGAGAGTTCCTCCCACAATACATGTTGTGAATTGCTATAATGAGGTCCAAGAGAAACAGGATAAAATATTTCATAACTTTCCAGTTACAGATAGAACATTTGCTTTATCTCCTCATTACTTTTTAAAATAAACTATTTTCTTTAGAGCAATGTTAGGTTCATGGCAAAATTGAGCACAAAGCACAGAGATTTCCCATGCACTCCCTCCTCCCCACAAGCACAGCCCGCCCCCTCCAGTAGCAATATCCCCCACCAGAGGCATATTTGTTATAACTGATGAAGCAACATTGACATACGATTATCACCCAAAGTTCATAGTTTAAATAGGATTCACTCTTGGTGTCATATATTGTATAGGTTTTAACAAATGTATAATGACATGTATTCACTGTTACAGAATCACACAGAATAATCATACTGCTCTAAAAATCCTCCGTGTCGCACCTATTCATTTTCTCCTTTGCCCCTTATCCTTAGCAACCACTGATTTTTTTTTTAACTGCCTCCATAAGTCCAAAGCTTTTCCAGAATGTCATATGCTTGGAATCATTGAGTATGTAGCCTTTTCAGATTGGCTTTTTCACTTACTAATATGCATTGTGGTTTCTTCCATGTCTTTTCATGGCTTGATGGCTCACTTCTTTTTAATGCTCAGTAATATTCCATTGTCTGGATGTACCACAGTGTATCCATTCACCTACTGAAGGACATCTTGGTTGCTTACAGGTTTTGGTAATTGTGAATAAAGCTGATATAAATGTGTGTGTACAAGTTTTATTTATTTGTTTTTATTGTGGCAAAATCCACATAACATAAAATTTACCATCTTTTTTTCCAAGATTTTATTTATTTATTTGACAGAGACACAGGGAGAGAGGGAACACAAGCAGGGGGAGTGGGAGAGGGAGAAGCAGGCCTCCTGCTGAGCAGGGAGCCCGATGCGGGGCTCGATCCCAGGACCCTGGGATCATGACCTGAGCCGAAGGCAGATGCTTAACGACTGAGCCACCCAGTCGCCCCTAAAATTTACCATCTTAGCTATTTTTAAATGTACAGTTACGTGGTATTAAGTACATTCATATTATTGTGCAAATGTCCCCACCATCCATCTTTAAAACTATTTTCACCTTGCCAAGCTGAAACTCTACCCTTTAAATAGTAAATCCTGTTCCTTGTCCCCAAGACCCTGACACCAGTCTACTTTCTATGAGTTTGACTACACTAAAAACTTCTTATAAGCAGAATTGTACAGTACTTGCTTCTTTGTGTCTGGCATATTTTCCTTAGCATCATGTCCTTAAGGTCCATCCATGTTGTAGTAGATGTCAGAATTTCCTTTCTTTTTAAGGCTAAATAATATTCCATTGTATGCATGGACTACATTTTTAAAATTCAAGTATAAATGCCATATGGTGTTATATTCATTTCAGGTGTACAATATAGTGATTCAACAATTCTATATATACATTTCTCAGTGCTCATCAAGATAAGTGTACTCTTAATTCCCTTTACCTCTTTCACCCATACTCCTCACCCCCCTCCCCTCAGCAGCCACCATTTTGTTCTCTATATTTAAGTCTGTTTTTTTGGTTTGTCTTTTTTCTTTCTTTGTTTGCTTTGTTTCTTAAATTCCACATATGAGTGAAATCATGCGGTATTTTGTCTTTCTCTCACTTATTTCACTTAGAATTATACCCTCTAGGTCCATCCATATTGTTGTTGCAAATGGCAATATTTCACTCTTTTTTATGGCTGAGTAATATTCCATAGTATATATATATGTCACATCTTGGATATTCATCTATCAGTGGATACTTGGGTTGCTTCCATTTATTTACAATAGCCAAGATAAGGAAGCAACCCAAGTGCCCATTTGATAGACGGATGGATAAAGAAGATATGGTATATATACCACATTTTGTTAATCCACTCATCCACTAATAGACGCTTGGGTTGCTTCCATATTTTAGCTATTGTGAATAATGCTGCTATGAACCTGGGCACACATATATGTCTTCAAGACTGTACTTTTAATTTTGGGGGGCATATACCCAGAAGTGGAATTGTTGGATCAAATGGTGATTTTGTGTGCAGGTTTTTGTGTGGGTATGTTTTCAGTCATTTGAGTAAATACCAAGGACCATGACTGCTCTATCAAATGGTTAGATTATGGTTTGTTTTATAGGAAACTGCCAAACTGCCTTCCAAAGTGGCATTTTGCATTCCTCTCAGCAATGAATGAGAGTTCCTGTTGCTCTACATCCTCACCAGCATTTGGGGTTGTCAGTGTTTTTGATTTTTGCTGTTCTAGTGTGATGGTATTTTATTGCTGTTTTAATTTGCAATTCCCTAATGGCATATGATACTGAGTGTCCTTTAATATGCTTATTTGCCATATGTACATCTTTGGTGAGATGTCTGTTCAGATCTTTTGTCTATTTTTTAATTGGGTTGTTTATTTTCTCATTGAATTTTAAGAGTTTTTAAAAATATTTTGGGTAACAGTCTGTTATCAGATATATTTTTTACAAATATTTTCTCCTAGTCTGTAGCTAGTCTTCTTTACGTATTTTGGGATTTTCCAGTTATCTTCCTGTTTTTGATTTTTAGTTTAATTTTATTGTGGTCTGAGAGCAGACATTGTATGATTTCTATTTTTAAAATTTGTTAAAGTGTGTCTTATGGCTCAGAGTGTGGTCTGTCTTGGTGAATGTTCCGTGAGCTTGTTGCGTGAAGTAGTCTATAGATGTCAATTATATCCCATTGGTTGATGGTGTTGTTGAGTTCAACTATGTCCTTACTGATTTTCTGCCTCCTGGATCTGTGCATTTTTGAGAGAGAGGGTTTGAATTCTCCAACTGTGATTGTGGATTCATCTATTTCTCCTTGCAATTCTATCTGTTTTTACCTCATGTAGTTTGACATTTTGTTGTTAGGAACATACACACTAAGGATTGTTAAATCTTCTTGGAGTGTTGACCCTTTCATCATTAAGTAATGTCCTTCTTTAATCCTGATCACTTTCCTTGCTCTGAAGTCTGCTCTGTCTGAGATTAATATAGCTACTCCAGCTTTCTTTTGCTTAGTGTTAGCATGTTATGTTTTTCTCCATCATTCTATTTATATGTATTTTTATATTTAAAGTGAATTTCTTATAGACAACATACAGTTGGGTCTTATTTTTTGATCCACACTGACAATCTCTGTTTTGTTTGTTTGTTTGTTTGTTTATTGTAAAAGATTTTGTTCTGTGTATTTAGATCACCAATGTTTAAAGTGATTGCTAACATTGTTGGATTAATATCTACTGTATTTGTTACTGTTTTCTATTTATTGTCCTTGTCCTTTGTTCCTAATCTTGTTTTACACTCTTCATATGATTTTTGTGGTTTTAATTATTTTATGTGATTTCATAGTCTCTTCATTCTTAGCACAGCAATTATACCTCTTCGTGTACTTTTATAGTGGCTTCTCTAGAGTTTGCAATATACATTTGCAGCTACTCTGAGTCCACTTTTAAATAATACTATACTGCTTCTGAGGTAGTGCAAGTACCAAACAATAAGAAAGTATTCCTAATTCTTCCCTCCAGTCCCATGTATCATTGCTGACAGTCATTTCACTTATATATGTTATAATCATCAAATATGTTGTGGCTATTATTATTTTGAACAAATGGTTATTTGTTAGATAAAGATAAAAAATAGAAGTTTTTACTTTCACTTACTTCTTCTCTAAAATTCTTCCTTTCTTTATGTAGATCTGAGTTTCTGACCCATATCATTTTCTTTCTCTCTGAAGAACTTCTTTGAATATCTCTTGTAAGGCAGGTCTACTGGTAACAAGTTCTCTCATTTTTTTGTTTGTCAGTATTTTGTTTCTCCATTTTCTTCTCTCTTTTTTTTAAAAAAGATTTTATTTATTTATTTGACAGTGAGAGAGAGAGAGAGAGCACAAGTAGGGGGAGCAGGCAGAGGGAGAAACAGGCTCCCCACTGAACAAGAAGCCCAATGTGGGGCTGGATCCCAGGACCACGGGATCATGACCTGAGCTGAACGACTGAGCCACCCAGGCACCCCTCTACCAAAGGATAATTTCACAAGATATAGAATTTTACGTTGGTGAGTTTTTTCCCTTTGAACACCTTTAAATATTTCACTCCCCTGTTTTCTTTCTTACATGGTTTCTAGAAGAAATTAGATGTAATTCTAACCTTTGCTCCTCTATAAGTAAGGTGTTTTCTCTCTGGCTTATTTTTTTTTTTTAAGAATTTATTTATTTATTTGAGAGAGAGAGAATGAGAGACAGAGAGCATGAGAGGGAGGAGGGTCAGAGGGAGAAGCAGACTCCCCACCAAGCAGGGAGCCCGATGCGGGACTCGATCCCGGGACTCCAGGATTATGACCTGAGCCGAAGGCAGTCGCTTAACCAATTGAGCCACCCAGGCGCCCCTCTCTCTGGCTTCTTTAAAGACATTTTCTTTATCTTTGATTTTTTGCAGTTTGAATATGATATGCTTAGGTGTCATTCTGGGGCATTTATTCTGCTTGGTGGTGTTCTCTGAGATTCCTGGATCTGTGGTTTGCTGTCTGACATTAGTTTGGAGAAATTTTCAACCATCATTGCTTCAAATATTCCTTCTGCTTCTTTCTTTCTCTCTTTTCCTTCTGGTATTCCCATTATACATATGTTACACCTTGTGTAGTTTTCCCACAGTCCTTGAATATCCTGTTCCTTTATTTTTACTCTTTTTTCTCTTTCTCCTCTTTTTCTCTTTTTTGCTTTTCAGTTTTGGAGGTTTTCATTAACATACCTTCAGCCTCAGAGATTCATTCCTCAGCCATGTCCAGTCTACTAATGACCCCTTCATAGGCATTCTTCATTTCTCTTCCATTGTTTTTGATCTCTAGCATTTCTTCTTGATTCTTTCCTAGAATTTCCCTCTCTATGCTTACATTACCCATCTGTTCTTGCATGTTGTCTACCTTTCCCATTAGAGTTTTTAGCATATTAATCATAGTTGTTTTAAATTCCTGGTCTGATAATTCCAGTATTTCTGCCATATCTGAATCTGGTTCTGATGCTTGCCCTCTCTCTTCAAACTGTTGCCTGCCTTTTATTATGCCCTGTAATTTTTTGGTTGAAAGCCAGGCATGATGTACTGGGTAAAAGGGAGTTCTGTAAATTGGCCTTTAGTATTATGGTGGTGAGGTGTGGAGGAGGGGAAACATTCTATAGTCATATGATTGGATCTCAGTCTTTTAGTGAGACTGTGAACTTCAGAAGTGTTTTTCAGTACCTGATCCTTCACCCCCATCCCCACTCCATCTTCAATGGGACAGGATGGCTAGAGGGGGCTAGAGTTGGGTATCTCTTACTCCCAAGTCTGTTAGGTTATGATAAAAACCCAATAAGTTGGGCTCTGATAAAACACTTTCTCCTGAGGTTAGACTTTGTTAAGAAGAGAATGCTTTGGTGTATTTAAAAATGGTTACCTTTTCCCTCTCCGGTGGGAAGCTTGACGAGATTTTTCTCGAATATTCACTGTGAGAACCTGGTAGAGCTCCTGAAGATAAACTCATAGAAATGTGGGCACATGCCCCTAACACTGAGCCGTCAGATTTGTCCACTCTGAGCCTCCAGCAATTTGTCAACAATAGTTCAGGTTTTCCTACCCTGCTACTGATTTCCACAGGGATTTCTACTAGTAAGTCTCTGCTCCAGTAAACAGACTCTCTGTATCTACCTGTCTCTTTCTAATTTGGGGGACAATAGTCTGTCTTGTGACCTCAATTTTCTGACAGATCTAAGAAGATTTTGCTGATTTTCAGTTTGCTCAGCTTTTTACTTGTTAGGATACAATGATGACTTGCAAGTCATGTAAAATATTAGACCGGAGGTTGGAATTCCAGAATTCTCATCATTACTTTATAACACTTGGTGAATATCAGTTAATAGTACTTGGTCTTCAACCAGCACAAATAACAAGGAAGTACTTAAAGCAACAACTTTGAGATAGTGGGCCACATAGAAATCAGTATATTCTGGGAGCCGATTGTGGATGCTCTGCCCACTTATTTGGGTGGTGTTCCCTGACAGAAGCTGTAGGGGGAGGGCACAACAGAAAGAAAGGAAAAGTAGAAGGAAGAGAAAGCAAAGGTCTTAAGAAATGCTGACAGTAAAACATAGTCATTTACCAGATGGCCTGTTCACAATGAGTTAGGACCAGTGAGAGAAGCATTTTTTCCTTCACTAGTTTTTTTTCTTTATTGTAGCAGAATGGGTCATATTGGAACATTTAAAAGTTACTTCTTTAATCTAGCAAACTTTGGATAGTAACTACTGGGGCTCAAAGTAAGGCATTATACTTTTAAAACTGAAGTATATGATA
Source organism: Leptonychotes weddellii (assembly GCF_054177405.1). Taxonomy (NCBI): domain Eukaryota; kingdom Metazoa; phylum Chordata; class Mammalia; order Carnivora; family Phocidae; genus Leptonychotes; species Leptonychotes weddellii. The sequence goes on from NC_138371.1 coordinate 113,155,634, forward strand.
TTTGTCTATATGCTGCAAATATGGACAATGTATAGACTTTTGGGGGATATTTTGGCACATGGACAATAAGCTTTGAGTTATGTAATAACTATGACTCTCGAGGAAAATAGAGAAATGGTATCACATGGAGCAGTTTTTCTCAAATGGGAGTCAGAACTCTCTGGAAAAGGGATCAGAGCATTTGCCCTACAGAGCTGGGAAGAGCCCAATGGAGAAACTTCTACCCTACCTCCTTTTCAGTGCCTTCCTTGGGGTCCGATCTTTTTTCCACTGTGCTCAGCACCATCACTTACTTGCCTTTTATTGTAGCTGGTCTTTGGTCCATTCTTCTAGTAGCTTAGAGCAAGGGAGAATGATGGAGAGAAAGATAGATGCTGGCCCGTAAGCAATAAAATTAGCCATTCCCTCTTTGTTCTTTTTTTGTGTTTTGCAATGTTGTTTACAGTGCTTTTTAACTGTACTTCCCTATCTCATTAGGTAGTGAGGTTCAGGGACACAAAACTCTACCTCCTCTTCTTCTACAGGGCTCAGCACATGCCTATTACATATTAGACGTTCCATAAACATTTGGTGGAAATGAATTGAAATGAGATAGTTGAACTGAATTATGCCTTTTTTTAATGCTAAAAAGAAATGGTTGTCCAAGGTCTGTAGCTGTACAACATAATGATTAAGGACATAAGCTTTCCAGTCAGGCCAGTGAAGGCTCCAGAACTTCCATACTGGATGGGGTTAGGGGTGGCTGGCTATTTGGGAGAGAGGGCAAGGGGATGTGTGCTAAGGTTGCATTTGCACCTTGTTTTGACTAGATCGAGTTTCTCAACCCAATTCTTAACACCACCTCTGTCTCAGATGGATGTGGGTTAAAATAATTTCCTCAAGTCTCAATTTCTAGATGCGTAAACTGGAAATAACACTGACCCTAACAGAGTATTGTGAGGATTACTGAGGTAATGTGTGTTAAATATTTAACTCGGTCTTGGCATACAGTAAACACTCAAAAAGCTAACTATCATTATTATTACTATAATATCAAAAGTTGGTTATATTAATTAAATGTTAGAATGTTTGAGCTAGGGATGCCTGGGTGGCTCAGTCGGTCAAGCGTCTGCCTTCGGCTCAGGTCACGATCCCGGGGTCCTGGGATCGAGTCCCTCATCAGGCTCCTTGCTCAGCGGGGAGCCTGCTTGTCCCTCTGTCTGCCATTCCCCCTGCTTGTGCGTGCTCTCTCTCTCTCTCTCTTTCTCTTTGACAAATAAATAAATAAAATCTTAGAAAAAAAAAGAATGTTAGAGCTATAAGGGGGTTCAGGCACAGCAAAGATACAGATTGTAGTCTCTATACACCGACGTGGGAATCCTGCCTCTGCTCTCTCCCGCCCAGAATGACCTTGGTCAAGTGATCCACCCAATAAAACTTCAGCATGTGAGAATCACCTGGGCTAGTTCAAGTTCAGACTCCAAGGCTCCTTGCCGGATATTTTGATTAAGTTGTTTTTTTGTGGGGCCTAGGGATCTGCACTGTAGAAGTTTCCAGGGGATTCTGATCTCTGAACCTCATGGGCCATACTTGGTGGAATGTTAATTCGGGTTCTTAATGTCTCAGGCCTTCCCCCATACAGAGGCACAGTGACAACTGCTTCATGGTTTGCGTGTGGAGAGTATCTGGCCGTGAACCTGGCATGTTGCAGGTGCTCGGAAGTGCCGGCTCCCTGTCCTCTAGGTATTGTCTATTCAACTATTCCATTCCACCATGTGAATCGAGGGCCAAAGAAGAGACCAAATTCTCCAGAATGTGCTAGAAGTTGACAGAAATCAGTTAACATATCAGGGAGCAACCCACTCGTAAAGTGGGAAGAGTCTGCAAAGTATATTCGTACAAAATACATACATATTTTGAAGAATAGAGGCTAGTAAGAGAATGGATTCCCACTCCCACCCCACAGATCAGCCATGTATGGAAATAAAAAATTCCACTCCGATGAGCACATTTCCCTGCTTTCAAATGCCAGGAACCATGTCAGCGGCAAGCAGGACCTGCACCATTTGCACTGGCAGCAAACAGTTTTCTAATGAGTTTGGGACATTTGACTACTTGCCGGCCTCCGATTCATTAACGTAATATTAGAAGAAAATTAACAGGGTATGATGACCTCAGAGGACATGTGGGGAGGAAGCCAAGTCCATGCTGAACCGAATCAGCTACAAGGAAATGAAACGTGGGTTTGCCCACCAGCACTGGAACCTTTAAGGTTCTTGTTTGCCATGTGTGCATCCCATTATCTTAGCTGCTGGTTGCTCCCTCTGTTGCTATAGCATGGAAACTTTGAAGGTCTGGTGTCTATAATAAGCCAGATGAGCTCACTTGACAGTGCTTTCCTTCCTGTTACACTTTTCAGTACGGCAAGCTGCTATTTAACTTTGAATTGTCACAATCTGTGGCATTATATACTGATATAATTTCTTTGCTGTATAATTGGTAAAGAACTTGGTGATACTTCTAATTGCAGGGGGATGAAACTATGTAGACACATAAAACTGTTCATAGAAAATTAGAGAAAAAAAATCAATTCCATCAACTCTCCCAAAAACAAGTTGGGCAAAACCATTAAGACTTCTTTTTTTTTTCTTTCATGCAAAGAATATACTTTCAAATGAATTTTTTCCCTTTTCATCCTCTGTTTGTGGACACAGGATATATAGCCGCAGGGGAGGAGATGAGAAAACTCTACTGGAACCTGGTTCTGTTTAACAGATTAAATTCAAACTTGCTTTTAAAAAGAAAGAGCTTGCAATATTTTATTCAGGTTCAGCAATGGAAGCAACATCAGAGTAGAAGCCTGCCTTACGGAAAGAATTTTGAATTTTGTAATTAGAAACTCCTAAATAAAGCTTTGGAACAGAATCTGATTTGTCCATGGGGAGCTTTTGTGTTTGTTTGTTTTAATTTATTCATATGTTTGTCGATTCATGCAGCAATCACGGGCTGCCACCACCATCTGCGCTAGCCAGAGGGAAAGGGAGGGGAGAGGAGGACGCCCTCAAGGACGCTCTGATCTCTGGACCCGGCATCGGCTGCATCCTGTGCAGCCTGGGTGACACTTTATTGAAACTACTGATTCAACAAACACTTGAGTATTTCCTCTGTGAGGACCCCAGGGCTTTTGAGTCCTGCCTACCGCCTGGGGCTGTTAGGAGGAAGATTCAGGTTCTTGTCCGGAAAGATTGCAGGCCTAGGGGCCTAGGAGGTCATTGGTAGATGTGGGAGGCCTGGCTGGCTTAATGCCCACTGGGAAACTGTTGCTGGGAGGAGGCTGGGAATGAGCCTGTGGTAGTGGGCTTCAGTAGATGAGATGTGGAGAAGGATGAGGCTTTTACCATCTGCAGGCAGCAGTAATCCGGTAGCTCTCCTGCACTCAGGCTTTTTGACCTTGTGGTTTCCTTACCTTTCTTAGGTTTCTCTTTTTGGCTTTTGCCACTTTGTGACTTCCTTCCTTCCATCCTTCCTTCCTTTCTTCCTTCCTTCCTCCCTCCTTCCCTCTCTCCCTCCCGGTGTCTCTCATAGTCATTCTATACATCCTGCTGCCATGAAATCCCAGCAATATTTTACTCCACCAACTTTATTCAAGGGAATATAAGAGCGGCCATTAGGGGACAGGCTGCTGCCCAGGAGGACCCATAGGGGCCCCGAGTCACTGGCCTCTAGGACTTAGGGCAGGGTACCAGGCTCAGCCCCTTCAGATTGGGCTCACCTGAGGATGGGGGCACAGTGTTCCTGTTAGAACTTAAGAATCTAGATACATACACACACACTGCTGTGTACACCTATACGTCAGTCTTTTTCAGGGGAGTTTTGATATTCTGAGTTATGGAACAAAAGTGCTGATTCCTCTGATGAGAAGCACCGAACCCAGGTTGAGTGATTGGGATATTTGAAGTGAAAGAAATGAGGAGTTATTGATTCTTGGGCGGGGGGGGGGGGGGTTGGGGGGGTGGGAATACAACTTGAAGAGTCCAGTTGTCATTTGCTTAGCACTCATTTAGCTATTTCAGTTATACAGGATCACAGATCAAAGGAATTATATATATTCTTCATTTAAGAAATTTTTTAATGAAGAAAGGACCTTGTTTATTTCCTCCCAAAGAGCGAACCTCTGAATGTAACTTTTGCCCTCCACGAGGGCCATGTCGTCCCTCTGGGTCTGCCAGTTCCATGCGGGCAAGACCATGTATACTTTTGTCGCCGTAAACCCCTAAGCCTGGTACAATGCCTGGTGCCCTCATGTGCTCAACACACATCTACTAATGTAAAATAATTAGGTGTGTGAAGTCATTGTGAAATACTGCCTTGTTATAGCCCAATCCTCTAAATAGGATTCTTGACTGAATGATGAACTAAAAAACTCTAAGAGGACATAGACAGCAAACCAGAGTGTGGTGTTAAGGAGTAGTTCTACCAATGGGATTTTAAACCATTGATATGAGTTCCAGTAACATATTCCATTTTTAGGTAATAATTGTTGGAGGAACTCAGATCCGACAGGTTGACACACTTTTACAGGGAAATTCAAGGCGGGGTCCAAGTCTGGTTGTTACTGTGGTGGTGGAAACATTCATTGTGAAAGTGGGTTCAGTCTTCATTTGTAGAGGAGACATGAGAAAAATAAAACAAATCCTGACTTCAGCTTACCAAGAATAATTTTCTAGTTTTAGCATCAGCAAGTTAAATGACCATACCCAAGCCATTTGAGTAATCCCTGGATATATGGAACCCAATAAGTGAACTCAGCAGGTTTGGTTTACTGACTGACTTGAATCACTATGTAGCCTGTGTAGTCAGGGGCACTTGGTTTTAAATCAGATCAAAATACGCATGAAGGGCAAAGAAGTTGGTTCAGCGGCTTACCTTACATTCTAGGGATGAGAAAGAAATTTAAGCCTAAAAGAAATCCAGATATGTCAAAAAATGTTTAAAAAGATACAAATGGAAAGTAAACTCAGAATTATATCTACCAATGAATTACTGGATTACATAGATAAACTATTGGTAAGAGCTGACAAGTATTTTGTTCTTGGATGGATTTTTTTCCCACCTACTAGAAAACATTTTTCATGATATTACATTATTAATAGAGGGTTCCAAATCATAGCTATCCAACAGTTGCTTCCTGTGTTAAGGATAATGACTTCATATAGCAGAAAAGTTTGTTTTAGGGAACTAACAGAGTGTGTCTGTAAGCAGGCAGCTGAATTGGACACAACGGAAAGAGTTGGTTCTCAAATTTGCTATGGCTCATTAAGATAGTATTTGGAGCAGAGAGACAATTACTTCTTGGATTTGGGTGCTTGCATAGCTGTATAAACAGGCCGTAGAGAAATGGAATGGCCAAATCTTTTCCTTGCATCTATTTAATAGTGCATGGATGCATAAGGCTGCAGTCTTTGGTGCCAGTGGACCAGGACACAAAATATTATTTCATAAATATTGCCAATACCCTTCATGGAACTACTTACAAAATGAAACTTACAAAATAACACTATATGAGGTAGTTTGCTCTTCTGTTGTTTCAACTTATTTCACTCTCTGTCGATTTCCAGCAGTTTCCTTTTTTTTTTTTTGCTAATTGTTGAAATGCATAATACAGACAGAAGGAAATGTGTCTGGGGCATCTTTGTGTAAGGGTACAACTCTGGACTACCAAACCTGGGTACAGAATCTTTTAATTTTTTAAAAAGATTTTATTCATGTATTTGTCAGAAAGAGAGCGAGAGAGTGAGCGACAGGCAAGGAGCCCTGTGTGGGACTTGATCCCAACCGACTGAGCCACCCAGGCATCCTCTGGGCACAGAATCTTGAGCGAAATAGTCATGACCTTGTCCCAGTCTCTTCTCCTTATGAAACAGGAAGGTCTTTACTTACAGTTTTCTGAGGACAACAATAGAACTAGTTAAGGATGACTAAAATCTTACTATAGCTTGGAATGAAAACTCTGCAGTTTACTTTACAAATAACTCAAGTTTGGTCATAGAAAGTAGAATCCCTCAGTGGGGGGCCATACAGAGTCCAATTTATAATGGAAAAAAATGTTTTTTTTTTGAGATGAAGCTGCCAGCAGTTTCCCTTATGGTCAGGAAGAGGTAAGGGTCACCTTGGAGCGTATCTTTTTTGCGTGTGTGGTTAAAATATATGTAACATGAAAGTTTTCATTTTAATTATTTTTAAATGTAGAGTTTGGTGGCACAAAGTACATTCACAAAGTTTTGCAACCATCACCACGATCTATTTCCAGAACTTTTTCATTATCTCCAACTGAGACCCTGTCCCCATTAAACACTAACTGCCAATCCCCCTCCCCCATCCCCTGGCAACCACCCTTCTACTTTCTGTCTCTGTGAACTTGACCATGCTAGGTAACCCATGTAAGTAGAATCATGCAGTATTTGTCCTTTCGTTCCTGGCTGATTTCACTTAGCATAGTGTCCTCAGGGTCCATCCATGTTGTAGCCTGTGTCAGAATTTTCTTCCTTTCTTGAGGCTGGTTAATAATCCAGTGTATGGATAGACCACTTTTGTAATCCATTCATCCATCAATGGACACTGGTGTTGATTCTACCTCTTATCTATTGAGAATCATGCTGCTATGAACATGGGTGTACAAATATCTCTTCAAGACCCTGCATTCAATTATTTTGGATATGGACCCAGAAGTGGAATTGATGGGTCAGATAGTAGTTCTATTTTTAATTTTTTGAGGAACCTCTACACTGTTTTTCACAGTGGCAGTACTGTTTTACATTTGGAGTACCTCTTTCTTGATGTGACCTCTTTTTGATATAAAAATGTAAGGCAAGCGGGCGCCTGGGTGGCTCAGTTGGTTAAGCAACTGCCTTCGGCTCAGGTCATGATCCCGGAGTCCCTGGATCGAGTCCCGCATCGGGCTCCCTGCTCGGCGGGGAGTCTGCTTCTCCCTCTGACCCTCCCCCCTCTCATGTGCTCTCTCTCATTCTCGCTCTCTCAAATAAATAAATAAAATCTTTAAAAACAAAAAATGTAAGGCAAGCAGGTCCTCTGAGGAGAAGGTGTTAGCGAACTTTTTTGTTGAACTCAGCAGTATCTTTTTTTTTTAAAGATTTTATTTATTTATTTGAGAGAGAGAGACTGAGAGAGAGAGC
>NC_138371.1:113163305-113216140 GCF_054177405.1 Leptonychotes weddellii
TGGTCAATATTACCCAAATTTTAAAATTTATTAATTTGTTAAAAAATTCTTTGAGAGAAAGCTATCTGCACAAAACAACAAATAGACGTTTCAAGATATTTATAAAACACACTAGCCTCTGCTAAGGGCAGGGGAACAGGTTGGCTATGGGATAAAAGGGAATAAACAAGTAAATGGAACAGGAAAAGGAAAATACTTGTGATCTCTCAACTCAATTCTGTTTAATAAACATTTACTAAGGCTTTACTTTTTCCAGACGTTGTGTTTGTATTTGCACTTTCTGATGGTATCTGAGCCTAAATATGATTTATGTACATGAGATAATAAGACTCTTTATTAATTTTTGTTAGAGAATTGCATGTGCCCCAAAACAGAAAATGAAAAATTTATTACTGGAGAAAAGTGTCTTCTAAGATACTTTATCTTGCTTACATGGTATGATAAACTGGCATATAATCAACAACATGCTATCTTCAATGTAGCTTTTGTCTTAAATGATGCCATTAAACCATTAAAAGCCAAGAAATATAATTAAAAATAAGCCATAACATAAAATAATGTGACAGACTTGGAGAAGATTAAATGTTTTTAAATTATTTGTATATTAGTCTTTTATGAAAAATAGGAGCTTCGAGGTATATTTAGGTATTTCTAAGTCTCAAGTTACTACAAACTCAACATGTCCTAATAAAACTAATCCTTAATAATCCCCAGTCATTCATTAATTCAACAAATATTTATGAAACTCCTATCCTGTGCCAGATCCTGTGCCTCAATAACCATTTTACACCATTACTTTCAAATTTATATCGCCACCCCAGGCTTCTCTGAATTCCAAACCCGCAGAACAGCCTTTATATTTCTGCTTGAGTATCTCAAGAGTACTTCAAACCCAGAACATCCAAATGCCTGTGATTCAGCCCCATAACTGTTGTTATTCTTCCACTTTCTTCCTTTCAGAGAATGGCTCCACTTAATTGGCAGAGGCCAGACACTAAGTGATCATCCTTGACGTCTCTCTCTCTGTCCCTTGTCTTATCCAGTGATTTCGCCAAGTCCTGTTGATTTTAACATTTAAATATTTCTCAGATCCATTCACTTTCCTTCATCTTTGGTCACCATCAGTCAGTACTATCTCATTTCTTGACAGGACACCTGGCCTCAAACTTGTATGCCCAGCCCTCCTCCTCACTCTACACCAAAGCCAAATCTGGTCATGTCATTTCCTATCCTCCTCTGCTCTTAAAAAGCTGTGTCTCTTTAGTTGAAGAATAAAATGTCCAAGGTAGCCAGTGATGTGTTGATGATATTGCCCCTTCCTGTCTCTATCCTCATCTCATCCCATCCTCTCCCTCATTCTCTTTGCCTTTCCACACTGGCCTTTAAGTCCCTCGAGTGTGCCATGTTCCCTCTACCACAGGATCTTTGCACATGCTATTCTCATAGAATTGGAATGCTTTTAGTTTCCCTTTTTCTTCCCTTATCTCTCCTCTTTGCATACTTCATCCATTCACTCATAAATATTTATTGAGGACCTACTATATGCCAGGTGCTGATTCAGGGTGCTGGAGACTCAGTGCCCTCTTAAAGATTTCATTTTCATGAGTTGAATTTGGACTCAAGTAGACTAATTTTGACTTAGCTCAGTGTTCCTTCTTCAGAGAAGTCTGATCTCCCTGTTACAAGTTCTCAAAAGTAGAAGTAGATCAGATCTCCCTGTTACAAGTTCTCAAAACCCTATGTACTCCTTCCTAGTACTTACTGCAGCTTGTAATTATACATTTATTTAAGGGTTTATCTGAATAATGTCTGACTCACCCACTAGTCTGTAAGATTTCCTTAGGGTTGGGATATGCCTGTTTTTTTCATCACAGTATGCTCGGGGCCTTATCACAGTGCTGGGTGCACAGAAAATCTTTGATCTAGTAAATATTTATTGATTTAATAAAATGTGGTAGAAAATGATCACCACCCTAAGGTTAGTCCAGTGAGAAGGCAGATGAATGAACAAATAATACAGCAGAGGAATAATGCTAACTCAGAAGTATATACAAAAGCTGAAGGGACACATATGGTCCCTCATTTTATTGTTTGTTTTTTCAATTGGGAAGACAAGCACATTTATATGCTGACAGCTAATAGCCAATGGAGAGAGGAAAAAGATACAGGAGGGAAAGGGCCTGATGAAGGGGCAACTTCCCTGGAGAGAGGGGGGAATGGGTCCAGAGCTCCATGGAGGGACAGACATAGATCTTGGCAATGGTTGGGGAGCTCTGTCTGATGGTTTCAGTTTCTTTGTGGAGTCCAAGGCTAGATCTGCTCTGGCTAGTACATGTGGCCACTTGCCACATGTGGCCACTAAGCCCTTTAAATATGGCCAGTCTAAGGAGACGTGCTCTCAGTGCAAAAGACATATCAAATTTTGGACTTAGTACAAAAACTAATGCAATATAGTCATTAATCATCTTCTGTCAATTATTTGTTGAAATGGTAATGTAGTCAATTCTCATTATTCATAGCAGTGATGATCCGCAAAGTTGCTGTGAACGTGAACACTGAATTAGCAAATAGTGAGCCATTGGTCTGGGGAAATACAAGATTGGGTTCCTGAGAGCCTCTGGTTACATTTTCACCCGTACATCAATACATATCCTTGTTTTATGTGCCCTTGAGGATTCACACATCACTCTGTGTGTTTCTATTTAAATATAACCTTATTTAGTATAGATTATCCCATTAACACTGAACGCACAGCCGATAGCACTGTAACTCATACCTGCAGGAAGCTTATCCAACACACACATGATCTCCCTAAGGCACACCCCAGCCCTTCTCGCTCTTAGAGCATTAGACAGCACTTCAGCACGATGCTTGGGAGCCGTTTTAAACAACAAAATCACCAACAAAAAGCACAAAAGTGCAAAAAAATGTAGTATTAACGGGAACACAAAAAGGACACCTGTTTATTTATGACAGCTGAAACAGGAAGGCAGAGTACTGCCTTGTTTGACCTCAGCTGGGAATGTGGATGAACATTTTTTTCACGAATTCTATTATTCTAAAAACCAAATTGCCCCCTTATGCCTTTGATGCTTCAGTCAGTTCTTGCTCATTAATGCACACAACACTATTAATTTTTCCATAGCAATACTCTATATTCTCTTTGTAATGTGGTCTGGTGTCTTATTAAATTTCTGGCCAGCTGTCTCTGTTCGGCAGATGTCTTCATTAGGCTGCTGGGGACAACTCTCGAAGCTTCCCCTATGAGGTTTCGGTCAAGTCCAAAGCTATTGGTGCACATGAATGGCTTACAGTTTTTTTGTTTTTTGTTTTTTTTTTCCCTGACATGAACTTCCTTGCCTTTGTGAATCTTGAGTCTCATCAGGCAAACATGCCAACCAGGAATCAGTTTTGCTACATGTTCTCCACACTTCATGAACTAAATCAACAGTGGGATCCCAGCAGATGCTGGTACCTCCCAGAACAGGTCTGAGATGTCCGGCAGGGTTTTATGGTGATTGACCCTTCAGTTCTAACACCAGTGCATACACCACATGGTTTTTTCTTGCTGTTCTCTGATTTCTGCCTAGGTCCCTCTAACTATCTTGCAGCCCTCTAGCTATCTTGCAGACTTGATGCAGATGTTTTTAATCAACATTTTTTCCCCTGATTATAAAACTAATAATCTAGAAAATTTGGAAAATATAAAAAGAACAGAGAAAAATAATTAAGTAATTTTAATACTTAACATCCTTGCCACACAGTGGGAACTAGTCTTAATATTTTCCTGGTGGGCATTATTAGCCCTTCATGTGGCTTCACCAGGAGCGGAGAGTGTCTGGGGTACAGGGGCAGGAGAACATGCTGGTCCCATTTAGTGTCTGCACCTGAGAGTCAAATACGAGCCCCTGCAGGGGTCCCTTCTGGAGGAACTTTTAAAGGGTAGTCCCATGTTCTGCATGTGCAGGGGGGAGCAAGAACAGAAATTCTGGCATATAAATACTAGGGACAGCATTTGTACTTGCAGGTTGCTGATGTCTTAGATGTTCCAATTATGTGTTTCTCCCTCCCATTTCTCTATTCAAATTGGGATATATTCCATGTATACTATTTTGTATTCTGCTCTTTTTCACTTAATAATGTAATTTCCTCATGCTATTAAATACCTTTTTTTTTTTTTAAAGGCTTAAGCTTATAAAACAAGTATAGGGAGAGAAAGGGACACCATCCCAGCCAGCAACCTCTCCAGACATAAATACTCTGCATCACCAGTATTTAGTATATGGGGAAGGTAAAATAGAAAGAGGAAAGAGCATGGATATCTGTTTATTTGAAAGTAATTTACATTCATAGTCAGTGAATCTATAGTTACTGAGTTCTGACTTTTGCTAGGGAAGCAAAAAAAGTAAGAACAGTCTTTGCCTTAAGAAACTTCAAATCTAGTTTGGGATGCAAGATTTGAACTTTATAAAAAATTAAATCATACAGAAGTTAAGTAATATTTAACAGTAGCATAAACATTTCACAGAAAAGCTGGTGCTACTACATGGCACAGGTAATAGTGAGTCATAAAGTAATCATTCCTGGAAAGAACCTTTGGAATCACGTCACCCAAACTTCTCATTTGTACCATTGAGCGGGCACACCACATACTGGATTGTTGTTTGTTTATCTGTCTCTGTCTCCTCCTCTATCCATGACCCCCCCCTCCCCACCCCTCAGCCCCTTGGGGATAAGGCTGGGCTTGGGCCATTGCCATAAGTCAGGGCTACTTCATACAGAAGAAGAACTCATTTTAAGCACTCAATAAAGTTTGTGGAAATAAAATAGAATTGACTGTCAGGTACACCTCTGTACCCCCCAGTGTTTTATAATAATATGTGATCAATGAATGAAGACAGAACAAACAGACAATGACAGGTGCTTTGGGAAAGAGGGAAGAGCACGAGCTCTCATGTTCAAAACATGATCCATCACGTATTGATTGCACTGTCTTGGGAAAATTAGTGAATGATTCTGAGTCTTTCTTTTTTTTTTTTTTTAAAGATTTTATTTATTTATTTGACAGAGAAAGACACAGCGAGAGAGGGAACACAAACGGGGAGTGGGAGAGGGAGAAGCAGACTCCCCGCCGAGCAGGGAGCCCGATGCGGGACTCGATCCCGGGACTCCAGGATCATGACCTGAGACGAAGGCAGTCGCCCAACCAACTGAGCCACCCAGGCGCCCATTCTGAGTCTTTTTAGTCAGTGTATGAATCCAGCTGGTATATGTTTCTAGCCTTATTATACAGCCTTATTTCTAAGCCTATTTTAAAACACTACCTTTTCTGAGGTCGCTGATCCTGATGCATAGTCGCCGCGGCCCGTCATCCTCACCGGGAGTCCCATAAGGAAGCTGCTGGTGGACCTGACTTCCAAGGGAGCTGCTTTGGAGCTGGAGGCCAAGGTGAGCAGAAGTGGCGGGGCCGAGGCTCAGATAGGAGTTGCTGCCGAGCCCGGAGCCTGTCTCTGACCATCAACAAAGGCGGATGGTCGGTTCATCATGGGTGGCTTTTTCTCAAGTATTTTTTTCCAGTCTTGGTTGAAACCCAGGAAATGGGGACTTTAATTTTGGGATTGAATGGAGCAAGAAAAACTATCATTTTATACAGATTGTAGGTTGGACGAGTGGTTACTACTATTCCTACTATTGGATTTCATGTTGGGACGGTAACATACAAGAACCTTGAATCCCAAGTCTGGGATCGAGGAGGACAGACAAGTATCAGGCCATACTGGAGATGTTATTCTTCAAACACAGATGCAGTCATTTCTGTAGCAGGCAGTCATGTCCCGAGACCAAATTGGCATTCCCAAATCAGAGTTAACTGCCATGTTGGAGGAAGAAGAGCTGAGAAAAGCCATTCTGATGGTGTTTGCAAATGAGCAGGGCATCGAGCAGGCCATGACTCCCTCAGAGATGGCAAGTTCACCTGGGTTACCTACACCGAAGGACCAGAAATGGCAAATATTCAAATCTTCAGCAACCAAAGGCACTGGCCTCAATGAGGCAATGAAATGGTTAGTTGGAACACTAAAGAACAGACAGTAACTCGGTCACTTCTGCCCCTGAGAGGAACACCACCTCACATATCCCTTTGGAAACAGTTAAGTGTGCTTCATGCTACTAAATATTAAAACCATGTGATTGTTGGCATACACTGAACTGACTGCAGTATGTGTAATAAATATAAAAAATAAGTATTCGGTTGGAAGGGTAACTTACCGTGATTGAACCAACTGAACGTCTGTTCTGTGTAATGTAACATCCTTCCTTGCTTTCTTGTGTTCAGGATATATTCTATTGGTATGGCATTCTTATTTAAATAGAGTCCTGTTAAAGACTCTACTCTTACTGAGGAAAAAACCCTCCTGTTTTTGAATTAGTGAGTGCAGCTTGTTTGTATAAACACTAATAAATATCTTAACTCAAAGAAAGAAAATAAAACACTGCCTTTTCTCTTTTGGTTTAATTTTCATGATTTCATTATTAATCCAATTTATATAATCAGTAAAGTTCTATGATATTTTGAAGACGCTTTGAACTTGGGTGACCATGAGAATAGAGATCACAATAATGGAATAGGGATGCCAGAAGAATAAACTGATTTTGGAGGAAGGTCATGACTTGCACCTGCCGTAGTTCGCTAGGGTTGCCGTAACAACGGACTGGCTTCCAACAAGAAAAGTGTCCTGAACAAACCCATCCCATTCTTTTTTTGTCTGTTAGTTTTCATTCCTCTCTCCTTTCTTGCAGTCCATATTATGTTAATCCATATTTGCTTGTATTTTTTTTAAGGTTTTATTTATTTATTTGTCGGAGACAGAGAGAGAGCACAAGCAGGGGGAGAGGCAGGCAGAGAAAGAAGCAGGCTCCCCCTGAGCAAGAAGCCCGATGCGGGACTCAGTCCCAGGACCCTGAGATCATGACTTGAGTTGAAGGCAGACGCTTAACTGACTGAGCCACACAGGCATCCCCATATTTGCTTGTATTTTCTAAATGTCTTGGTAAGAGCATATCTTGCTTCCTTAATGAGATGGTAAGTTATCTGTGCTTTTTCTTATATTTGAGGACTGGCTGGAGCACTGTAAGGGACACTTTGCTGGATGAGTATGGGAAGTTGTCCCCAGCTTGGCTCTCCCAGCGGTAGGTAATGGAAGGAGGAGAGGTTCCTTGGTCAAGCTTTGTGAGGGAGGCTTCTGCAGCTGAAGTGGGAGGTCAGCTGATGTAAGAGGTTCTACTCCCTGACCTTGGTCAATGTGAGGAAAGGCTATACCTGACAATGGGACCAAGAACAATGTGATCTAGTAGCTGCTGTAGGCAAAGGGCAGGGAGGGTCTGCTCAGTGCAATGCCCTGCCTACTTCCCCCAAGAATTCCATTTGGAGAATGCATATGACATTAAGTTTCTTAAGGAACCTTTCATTTTTAGGACGTTCTGGAAAATAAATCTAAGAAGCTATTGGACTCCCCCACCACCATTTTATACTCTTTGAACAGAACTTTCAAGAAAGAAAGGGCTTAGAATTCCCCAGTCTCCATATCTTCTCAGACCTGTGGGTTGACCTGAGCCTGAACGGACCACCATGGTGGATCCTGAAGCTGCTCTAAAGTTCTAGGGGCTGTTCAGGGACACCCAGCAGCCTAATAGGCCACACATCAACCCCTGGGCCCAGCATGAACACTGGTGGGGTCGCTGGCCCAAACCAGAATGATGCTCAATAGTTCACTCAGTACCTTAAAACTCCTTTGCAATTGCTGCCCCGTCTTCTCATTAAGAAAACCCTGAAGTCCTAGAGAGACAAAACCTGGGTGCCAAATGAAATCTAGTACATGGTTCTATCAACAGTTCACACTGCTGCACTTCTAGCCTATTATGCGCCATCCTCTTAATTCCATCAGGACTTCCTTTTACCTAATAATTGCATACCACTCAGTGATAATTATCTTCATATTGTAGGTACTGCACTGGTATATCCTAAGTAGTGACTGTCCACTGGCAGAAGTATGGTGAGACTTTCAGAGATATGGGCCAGGGATCTTTGATTAGGCTGACACATTTGTTCTGGTTTCCCAGCTCATTCATGCCACAAATATTTAGGTGCCTACTATATGCCAGGCACCAGATGGAGACAGGGCATCAGCCGCGAGCATCTCAAAAGTCCCCACTCTCATGGAACCTATATTCTAGCAAGATGAGATAGACAGTATACAAAGAAACAAATGCATATGTGCTGTGATGTCAGGTAGGACACGTTATAAAGAAAATCTAGAAGTGGTGTGATGACTGTTGCTACTTGAGATTGCATTGTCAGTGGGGGGGGTACTTTTTCTGATGGCAGTTAAGTAAAGACTTGAGTGTAGTGAGGAAACAACAGGTGCAGATACGCAGGGATAAGCATTCTGAGCAGGAGGATCAGCAAATGCAAACGACTGACCAGAGTCAAGGACATAACTGGTCTGTTTAAGGCAGAGTTGGGAGTTCTGCATGGGACTGAGGGAAGAATAGCAGGAGATGTGGGTGGTAGGGTCTAGATCCCACTGGGCTTTGTAAATCACATCAAGGATTCAGAATTTCTCTGGGTATAATGGGAAGCCACTGGGGGATACCGAGCAGGAAATGATTAACTTCACGTTTTAAAAGCATCAGTCAGGCTGCTGCTTGAAGAATCAGGGAGCAAGACTGGAAACAGAGAGAAGGTGATTGCAGTGATCCCGAATATAGATAATGTCAGCTGGGATGAGGGTGATAGTGGTCAATATGGTGAGCGCCAGTCCGATTTGGGGTAATTTGTAAACCTAGAGTTCAGTGGGGTTTGCTGATGGATTGGATTAGAGTTGCCAGAGGGAGAAAGTCAAGCAGTATGGATATAAATCGAAATCATTGGTAATCTTCCAATTCTTGGGTTGGGTGATAGGTTTGTAGATTCATTAGATTAGTTTGTGTTACATCTCGCACATATAATGTATATATTTTTTTGATGAGTCAAATGTTACATTTAAAAACATTTTAAATTTAATAGAGAAAGAGAAGGGAAAGAAAGGAACTGGAGACAGTGAATGCAGATCATTCTTTCAAGGAGAATTGCTGCTAAGAGAGTGGACTTGGGGAGGCATGGAGAGGGATATGGTGTCACTCGGATACAGCATCCCCAGTTTCTATGTCCGTGTGTGGATAGAAATGATCCCCCAGTCAACAGGGGGAGAATGATGATGGAGGGGAGAGAAGGGGAACTTCAAGAATGGAGTTCCTTGTTATCAGGAGAGGATAGGGTGAGAATCCAGTGACGAGATGAGGTTGACCCTTGGTAGGGGCAGGGCATTTCTGCACTGGGATAAGATGGAAGGCGGAGTATAAGCACAGATGCGTGTAGGGTGGTAGATTTGTCATGCGAGGTTGTGAAATTTATTTTCCAATCACTTCTGTCTTCTCAATGACAAAAGAAGCAAGGTCAGCATCTGAGAGGGGGAATGGGGGAAGAGGTATTAGAGTTTGAAGAAAGAGGAGAAGCTCTGAACTAGGAAGTGGGAGAGAAAAGGAACAGGAAATGGGCAGGGTGGCTGGGTTGGCCTCAAGGTCCATGTGTGGCTTGTGGGAATAAACTTTGAGATAATCTGCCTGGTGGTTTTTGTTTTTGGTTTTTTTCCCCCAACCTTGTCCAGCTGTTTGGAGATGGAAAAGGAATATGTAGAGAGTTGAATTTCACCAGGATTTTTTTTTTTTTTTGCAGGCTACTACCTTGAAGGGAGAAGGGTAGGGCCATTGAGAAAGAAGGCAAGGGTGTGATTATAATGGTGGACAAAGGAATCTCAGCTCTAGGAGGAGGGAAGTGAGTTGTGGGCAGGGTTGGGATGATAGAATAGTGGCAAAGTGTAGGGTCCGGGGATTCCCAGTCCTGGTAGAGCCATAGAATTGTTGGCAGGCAAGTACTGATGGGAGTAAGACCAAAAGGTGTCAGGGAGTAGTTAGAGAGAAGGACACCTAAAACTGAGATGTGAGAGGTGGTGAAGTCATTGATAATGACAAAGTCTAGGGTATGATATGGATGTCTGTGTAAAAAGCAGGCTGGAGACCAGGAGCATTAGAGAGCAGTGAATTTAGAGGCCAGAGTGTTGGAGAGAGAAAGTCCACGGGCATAATGAAATCACCTTAAGGGTGATAAAAGTAGTAGTAGGGAGAAAAGTCAGGTGCTGAGGTCTCCAGTGAATGAGGAGGAGCTCATATGGAGCTCAGTTGGTTGCAAAGGAAGACCCACAGATGCTGCAGACTGACGGTTGCCAGGAGGATGGAGAAACCATTGTCTGGAGGAGGCATGAGGAGCAAGGAGGTGCCTGCCCGACTCTGCTTTCCCATAATGCTCCTTGTCGGTTTTCTTTTCATTGCTCTGCTCAAGTGCCTGCTTACACATTTTTCAGTTAAGATTTGAGATATGTTCATTCTTTAAAACTCAACTGCCTTTTGTGGAAGTGACTAAATGAGTCATTTTTGAGTAAAGGTTTCCATGACCAGTGCAGGGCATAGGGAGGGGTATAAGGCTGCTCAGGAGAACTTCCCAGCAGAGTCCAGGGTGTGGCTGGCTGAGAAGGTGATGCTCTGATCACACTTGGAGCAGTAGTTTGGGCCAGATGGAGCCAGGGCCTCAAGGCTAAGGGAAAGAGATTAGATGCTGACCTCTAGGGCAGGAAGGTCCTGAAGGGCTTTTTAAGCAGTTTCAAAACAGGACTTCGGAAGAATAACGAGCAGAGATTGGAGTGGGAGAGCCTGAAGCCAGGAAAGCCAGCTGGGAGGCTTTGGTGTAGTTACAGAGCCTGAATGGGAGGGGGGGAGGTATGGAAAGAAGGAAGGAGGGAAGGAAAGGGCAAATACAGGAGATATTTTGAGGAAAGAGCCGACATGATCTATCTGATTATTGCATATTGGAGATGAGGGAAAAGAAGAATGAGAAATGACTCCAAGGCTGTAAGCCTGGAGATGAGACAATATTGTCACTACCGGAATAAACAGGGCAATGAGCAGGCAGGCTAGATTTGGAAGCAAAATAACTGTTTCATTTTTGAAAAAAAATTTTTTTTTACTTCCTAAAGCGACACACAGTCATTGTGTCCTTGTATTATAAATATAAGGAAATAAAAAGAAAATAATTAGAGGTAAAATATTGTTATAGAATTTGGGTATACAGTTTAGGTATACCTTGGACATTTTGTGGAAAAATAATTAGAGGTAAATTAGAGGTATACATTTTGGTATGGATATGTGTCTGAGAATTTTTTTTTTTTAAAGATTTTATTTATTTATTTGACAGAGAGAGAGAGACAGCGAGAGCAGGAACACAAGCAGGGGGAGTGGGAGAGGGAGAAGCAGGCCTCCTGCCAGGCAGGGAGCCCAGTGTGGGACTCGATCCCAGGACCCTGGGATCATGACCTGAGCTGAAGGCAGACGCTTAACAACTGAGCCACCCAGCCGCCCCTGTGTCTGAGAATTTTAAAGCATATGTTAAATCATATTTCACCTAAAATTGCACAACCTGCTTTTTTTTTTTTATTCTTATGTTAATCCCCATACATTACATCATTAGTTTTAGATGAAGTGTTCCATGATTCATTGTTTGTGCATAACACCAGTGCTCCATGCAGAACGTGCCCTCCTCAATACCCACCACCAGGCTAACCCATCCCCCCACCCCCCTCCCCTCTAGAACCCTGTTTGTTTTTCAGAGTCCATCGTCTCTCATGACAACCTGCTTTTTTAAAAAAGATTTATTTATTTGAGAGAGAGAGGTGGGGGGAGGAGCAGAGGAAGAGAGAGAGACACTCAAGCAGACTGCCTGCTGAGCGTGGGGCCCGTAGTGGGGCTAGATCTCACAATCTTGAGATCATGACCTGAGCTAAAACCAAGAGTTTGAAGCTTAACTGACTGAGCCACCCAGGTGCCCTGCAAAACCTGCTTTTTAAACACTTAATATGTTGGAAACCTTCTATATCATTGCATGTCTACTACAGTGCCATTTTGAATAACCACATATTCGTCCACTGTATGGATAATTTATTATACCAACCCTGTCTTGTTGGATATTCAGGGTGTTCCAGTTCTTTTGCTACCTTCCGTTCTTTTCAGTAGCTATACTTAGAGCTAAATATTTGTTCATGGTCACGATTCTTTTTTTCTTTCATTCCTTTATTCTCCAAATACATATTGAGCACTGAGCCCATGGGATCAAAGGTGGATGTGATCCAGTCCTGAACTTTAACGTTCATGTGGTTCAGGGCAGGGAAACAGACAGGGAAGCAGGCCTAAAGTTACAAGGCGAGCCCCACAGACTAATTCTCCAATTTCCAAGAACATTATATTTTTTAAAATTGAATTTAAAATTCCTATCTTCAACACTTTGTAAAACGTTGTGAAGATTTCTTTAGGTTAATTTTTAGAAATGAAATTGTGATTCAACATTTTAAGATTTCAATCCGTGTTTCCCAGAGAGGCCATACCTGTGGTACCCCCAGGACTGGTGTGGCCGAGCCTGCAGACCCTCCCCTGGCACCCACTCTTGCCCCTTTCTAAGTGTAACAGATACCCTCCAAATTATAGCTGGGCACTCAGCTTTCTAGCTGTAGATTAATTTCCCACCTTCCTCTGCAGCTCTGTATGGCCATGTAACCTTTATTTTGCCATGTGGGATGTGTAAGAGAGGATGAGTGCACCTTCTGGTTCCTTTCTGTAAAGATGCTTACTCTGGACATTCTCTTGTCAATTCCCTTGTTGATGGCCGAAAAAAGGTGATAACGGGGGCCATCTTGGAAACACGGGCTAGGGATGGCAGAACTAGCACAAACCCTGGATTGGCTGCCCCTGGACTATCATGTGAGTGAGAATTAAACTTCTATATTACTTAAGCCCCTGTATTGTTGTTGTTACACCAGCTTAGCTGTCCCCAAATTCATATATGCAGCATCTAAGAGTCTTTCTTAGCCTTGCTAACACTTTGCACATTTAAGGCCAAGAATATTCTCTTTTTTCTTTTTTTTTAAAGATTTTATTTACTTATTTGACAGAGAGAGACACAGCGAGAGAGGGAACACGAGCAGGGGGAGTGGGAGAGGGAGAAGCAGGCTTCCCGCCGAGCAGGGAGCCCGATGCGGGGCTCGATCCCAGGACCCTGGGATCATGACCTGAGCCGAAGGCAGACGCTCAACGACTGAGCCACCCAGGCGCCCTGAATATTCTCTCTTTTAATTAAAGTTTCTTTAGTGGCCAAAAATTGTACTTTCTTTTATTTACATGGTTAATGGTTATGGAATTAGGCTGACCTTCTTAGTTGGGATTTTAACAAGCAGTTCCATGGTTTGCTTCCTGGTTGAACCCTATGCTCCTAATTTAACTTGGAGTTAGCCTTTACTCCCTTTCTCAACCCCACATCTAATCTGTCAAGAAATTCTTGGCTCTACTTGCCAAATAGATCCAGAATCTGACTACCTCTCTCCACTTCTACTACTACCATCTCCATCCCAGCCCCTTACTCCCCCATCTTTTCCCGAATGAGCATGCAAAGTGATCCTTTAGAAGCCACCTGAGGTCATGTCGCTTCTGTGCTCGAACCCTCCAGCAGCTTCCCGTAGTACTCAGAGTAAGAGCCAGTGTTCTCTGTTCCTGCCCCAATGGCCTCCTTGCTGGTCCTGAATGGGCCAGGCCCACCCTGAGCTGCTGCCCTTTGCATTGGCTGTTCCCTGTGTCCTTTATTCTTTGTCCACATATATCCACGGCTCACTCTCTCACCTCCTTCAGGTCTCTGCTGAAATACTGCCCCTCAGCGAAGCTCACCCTCACCCTGTTAACAACTTCAGCCACTCCCCATTAGCTGGGCAGTCCTGTTCTCTCTCTCTTGACTGTACATTTACCTCGCTATAGCCCATGTCACCTCCTAACGTGCTATGTACCGAACAGTTTACTTACTATGCTTATTGTTTATTTCCTGTCTTGACTGGAATGTCAATGACGCGAGGGTAGGGATTTTGTTTATTTTGTTTGCTGCTCGATTCCGTGCATTGTACAATACCTGGCACGTAGGAGCGTATTTATTTCCTACTGCTGATGTAACAACCTGCACAAAACTTAGCGGCTTAAAACAACACAAATTTATTAACTTACAGTTCTCAAGTCAAAGTGTTGGCAGGGTTATGTGCCCTCTGGAGGCTTCAGGGGAAAATGTGTCTCCTTGCTTTTTCTTCCTGTAAGGGCTGTGCCCATTCCCTGCCTCTGGTCCTCCCTCGAGACCAGCTCTGCTGGTATCACCTCATTGCCTTCCCTGAATCCTGCTTTCCTGCCCTTCCAGTTCCCTTAGAAGGACCCTTGGGGTTACACTGGGCCCACCCAGCGTATTAGCTGGGCTGCCCAATAACCAAACACCATAGACGAGGTGGCTCAAACAACAGCCCTGAACTTTCTCACGGGTCCGGAGGCTGGAAATCTGTTAGGGTGCCCGCATGGTGGGGTTCAGGTGAGAGCTATCTTTGTGGCTTGCAGATGGCTCATTTCTCACTGTGTTCTCACTGGTAGAAAGAGAGGGAGATGGGGAGTTGGAGAGAGAGAGAGAGAGAAAGAGAGAGAAAGCTCTCCCGTGTCTCTCATGAAGGTATTAATCCCATCCTGAGATCCCCACCCTCATGACCTCATCTAAACCTAATTATCACCCAAAGGCCTCATCCCCAAATACTATCACGTTAAGGGTTAGGGCTTCCCTGTATGAATTTTGAGGGGACACAATTCAGTGAATAGCACCCAGATAATCCAAGATAATCTCTCTTTCTCTCAGGATCCTTAGGGACATCGGCAAAAAGCCCCTGTTGCCGTGTGAATCCTTTTCATATTCATAGGTCCCAGGAATTAGAACATGGTCATCTTTGTGGGCACCATATAACTGCCTATCACAGCAGGTGATCAGTAAATATTTGTTAAATGAGTGAATAAAGCCTTGGGAATATTAAATACATTTCTGGTTTGGGTCTGGTTGCTGTACATATAATTCTAGTTCAGGCCAGGCCAGACTGTCCTCACCTCTGGGGTTCTAGTGGCTAATTGTTCCCAGGGGACCTTGGCTGTGGAAGTGTCCCCCCCCCCCCCACCCCCTTCGTCGAGTGACACAGCCTCAGGTCAGCTCTCCATCCACAGAGCTTCCGTCAGCTCGCTGCCAAGTATGAGCTGGTAACAGCTCTCACGTCATTCCCTACTTCTGCTTTTTAGGCCTCTCGATTCTCTAAATATCTGGTAGCCTCTACCACAATGTTGGCTCTCAGCCCTTACCCGTCTCCTCCGACACCATCTACAGGTCAAGCTTCCTGAAGGGCCTTGCGCGGGCTTCTCCCTTCTCCGCTGTGCAGAGCAGGGCTAAGTGTTGGCACTTCGGTGACCATAATTGGGAGGAATAGGCTTTATGAGAGCGACTGGTCACAAGGTCAATCCTATTGTAGTCGCTGCAGCCCCCAAGGAGAGATGTAAACTGCCATTCATTTGTTCATTCGTTCTGCCAGTGTTTACGGAGCGCTTTGCAGGGCAGGAGGGCACCAAGCTCTGCCCTTGAGAAGTTCACGGTGGATCCCGTGTCGCAGGAGCACCAATGAGAGTGAGAGGTTGGCATGTGCTTCCTCCAAACCACGAGGGGCGCTGCTCTAAGCCAGAGGCTCCACGTGGCTCCTGGGGACGGAACTGACTCTCTGGTCAGAGGTACCATGAGGCAGAGTCTGTGGAATGAGTACTATTTGGTTTTGTTGTCAGTGTCCAGCAAGGCTGCCGAGTCTTCACCAGGTGCTGATTATTTCCCTGTCATAGGAAATGTTCAGGCAAGGGGCGTGAAGGGGTCAGAGAAGACTCCACCCGTACCTGGTGGGAGATGAGCTCATATGACCCCAAGCTTCCTTCCAAGTCTAAGATTCTTTTTTTGGTGAGGTTGGGGCACCAGGCTGAGAAAGCCACATGATTAGTTCTTGGGTCTCTGTCAGCTGCAAACAAGGAACGTGCTCTGGCTGGCTGAAGCAGAGAAGGGATTTAAAGGACATTAGTCACTCCCACAATGGGATACTTTTCCAAACACAATGGAGGCTGAGCTTCCAGGAACGGGAAATCACTCCCTCTCCTGTGGTGGCTAAGTCCTGGGCGCCACATCACCAAGAGGGAGTGGATGGATGCCCACGGGAAAGGATTATGGAGACCTGACCCCCCACTCCCCTTCCTTCCTTCCTTCCTTCCTTCTTCCTTCCTTCTTCCTTCCTTCCTTCCTTCTTCCTTCCTTCTTCCTTCCTTCCTTCCTTCCTTCCTTCCTTCCTTCCTTCCTTCCTTCCTTCTTCCTATGCTGTTCGCATCCCTTCCTCAACCCTCTGTTCTTTCTTTTTTTGATATTGCCTTCATAGGAACATGAGCTCCATGTTCGGCATTTCTCTTTATATTTCCTGTCTTTTCTCTGGGACATAAATAGAATTGAAAAGAAGAGGGAGGGAGATTAGTGATTGTCTCCATTCATACAGCATCACTCTGCTGCTGATACTACACGACTGAGATAATCCTTACAGGTTTATTTAGCCCACCTTTTCCTTTGTTTGCTCTCTTCTTCTTTTTTCCTCCTCAGAGGTAAGGGATGGGCAGGAAGTATTTATAAAGTAAAAAATAAAAGGGAAAATAAAATCCCCTCCAATTCCGTGCCTCAGAGGTATGCATTTGGCAAATCTTCAACCAGGAGATTAAAAAAAAGAAATCTAAATTTGTAACATAATTTATGTAAATTTCCCCTATTGCAGGGCATTAGGGACTTTCCTATTGTCTTCTATCACAAGCAGTGCCACAGGACATTTGTTCACTTATATCTTTATGCATTTGTTGCTGCTATTGCTGTAGGATAGGGTCCTTGAAGCGGCATTTCTGAATTATAAGGTGTGGGCCTGTGTTTTTTATAGATAATGACAAATTACCCTCCTCCAAAGTTGTAAGATTTACATGTTTATCAGTAGTATGTGAATGCACATTTTCCTGCACTTGAACACTAAATGTGATTTCTTTCCTGTTTTTAGGTGAAAAATGGTATCTCTCTCTTTTAAGAGTGTTCTTTTGCTTTCCATTCGTTTGGTAGTTGATAAACTACCAAATAAGCAAAGCTTATTTGCTTAATGTTTATTTGACATTTTAATTTTTTCCTTTGTGACATGCCTATTCATATTTTTTAAAAGATTTATTTATTTACTTATTTTAGAGAGGAGGGGGAGATAGGCAGAGGGAGAGGGAGGAGAAAAGCAGACTCTCTGCTGAGAGCAGAGCCCGACAACCCTGAGATCATGACATGAGCCGAAACCAAGAGTCCAACGCTTAACTGACTGAGCCACCCAGGCGTCCTGCCTAGTCGTATTTTTTGATGATTTTTGCACTGAGTTCATTGCCTTATTTATTTATTTATTTACAGGAACTCTATAGATGACAGCTAGTAACTCTGCAAATATTTTCTTCCAGATCTGTCATTTGTCTCAATTCTAAGTGGTGTCTTTGATTACTCGGTTAACATTGTCAGTCTTTTCCTTTATGTTTTCTGGGTTTTGCTTCATGCTGGGAAAGGCTTTCTTCACAAGATTATAAACATATTCTCTTACATTTTTCTACTATTTTTATACATTTTTCACTTTGCTAAATTTAATCCATTAGGAATATTTTGTTATAATGGTGTGAATTTGGAATCTAATTTTATTATTATTTTCTCAAACAGATGGCCATTTTTACCAGCCTTAAAAAAAAAATCCCTCCTTCCATTTTAGCTTATGTTAAATCATTGTTAAATTATTGTATCTCTCCATCTATCCATCCTTCCAAAGCTGTTTTGTACATTCCAGTATGTTTTACTATTTTTTCACAATTCCTATTCCAGTAATACATTGCTTTGTTTATGTTACTAAAAATTCTTCCTTATTCTTCCTTTCATGATTTTCTTGACTGCTTTTGCACACTTTACATTTCTTCTCTGACACTGAATATTTTTCATGTTTATACTCTATCTGATTTGTTCTCCTATGAGTTCTTTGTGCGCTTTGCTGATTTAAGCACGGTGACTTGGAGATGGGAGCTTGAAATTTCCCAGTTGAAGTGCAGGGCAGGCTCTGTAGGTGTGGAGTGGAAGGGCAGGGATCAGATCATGGTAGAGAGATTCTAGTTTGTGACTCACCCTCACAAGTGAAACCAAGGAATAGATGAGCTCTCAGGAGACTCTCTGACTCTCCATCTATCCATCCTTCCAAAGCTCTCTCTTGGGAGAGAGATGGATTGAGGGCCAAGGACTAGCAGATGAGGATGGTCAACAAGAAGGAGAGGAGCCAAACTAGGATCACAAAATTCATACCAAAGAAAAATTATAAAGATCAAAATGCCCAGGGTACATCGAGGTTCTTGCTGAAAAAATAAGACTTTCAGGTTCTCTGTTTAGAAAGAGATGGCCAAAATAGTGTGGGTGTACAACATCAGTACTGTTGGCGGAGGATGGGTAGGCAATTCAGCTGTCACTTGCTCAAGGGGACAGACACTGCATCCAAGTTTTATTAGTTACACTAGGGGAGTGATGCGTTTTTCTATGCTGGTAATAAATTCCAACTAATTAATTCACTTTCTGCTTTAACCAATGCCCCTGATGAGTCAGGACATCAACCTCAAGCCCATGTCCAGGGGCAGAATGACAATCTTTTGAGTGGACCAGAGGGATGCTAATTGGGCCATCCAAGCTCTGAACCATTGCCCTTGGTCCTGAGCAACAACAGAGACAGGCCATATGCAAAGAAACAGCAAACCCAGTTTTGTATTGTATGAAAAGTATAGCTCCGTTGTCATCTCAGTGAGAAACAGGTCATAAAATTGTGAATTTAAACACAGGTAGTTAGACAACCTGAAATACTGCATCAAGTATTTGAGATAAATGTGGTTATATAGATAGTTACTTTAGAACTGCCTGCTGTGTAGCTTTAATCCTGCTGTTCGGTGATGTCTGTCATTTTTGTTGACTCTTCAGGAAGTTCACTATTGTGGCTTTTACTTTTTTTCATACTCATCCAGCTTGCAGGCTCTCAGCAGTTGAACTAGGCTTCTGTTCTACTCAAAGATAGAAACCATTAGTTTTAAGTTTCATGTCATTCCCCTGACTGCCCCCCATCAGCCTCTCACCTCAAAATATACGTCCACACCTTCATCTCTGCCTCCAAAGCTCTCTGTGGCTTCACCCATCTTTCTTCCTTTCTTCTCTCAAGGAGATATAGCCCTTCCTCACTTTGGACTGAAATTTTTGACATGATACCTCCTTTAATTTGCAAACAAGTTAAAATGACAGATAATGTTGAAAGGTTTTATTGAAAAATCACCAATCCCCTGATTTCACCCCTTTCAACTCTTTCAGCTGTTCTTTTTCTTGGTATTTCACCTCCATGTTTAAAAATAATGTGTATGTACCACTTTCTCTCTTTTTTTTTTTTTTTTTTTACGTTGGGGAAGGGCAGAGGGAGAGAGAATCTTAAACAGACTTCATGCCCAGCACATGAACCCGACGCAGGGCTCAATCTCACAACCCCGACATTATGACCCAAGCTGAAGTCAAGAGTCGAACTCTTAACTGACTGAGCCACCTAAGCGCCCTGCGCCACTTGCACTTGAATATTTATAAATTGGCCAATACAGTTATAATCATACTTCTCTATTATATTCATATAAAGTGTAAATGAGTAAAATTCATTCACGGCTGAGCCAGGTAGTATGTTATATGTAACATTTCCTTTATCATATAACTTTTTTTTTTCCTGAGGAAGGGATTACCTCATTTTTTTTTCTCTCTTTGAGTCTGGTCCTGATGCTTGCTTTGTTTTTTTAGACTGTGCTTGTTTTTGCCTTTTAGCATGCAATTCTGTAGTTTTTTGTTGAAGGCTGGACGTGATATATATGGTCAAAGGAACTGAGAGGTTTTATTGTGAGGTTTGACGTTTATCTGGCTATAAGTTAGTCTGTGTTTACTGTCGTATCAGAAGCTGAAATTTCTTCCGGTGTCCTTGTTTTTTGTCTTTCTTATCATCTTTGGATTTTTCTATAAACATCTTAAATCGAGTCTGAGGCTCACAGTTCTGTTGGTTATGATCCCCTGTTATTATACAGGAGTCCTCTGATGTAGTAGTAAGGTGTGGGGGCAGGGGAATCATTCTGTAGTCCCATGATTGGGTCTCAGTCTATTACTGGCCCTGACTTGGAGATCTCTCTTCCTCCACGTTGAAGGCTAGTGGGAGCTGGAGTTGGGTATTTCCTGTCCCCCAGGATGGTTAAGCATTGGGAACATCCCAGTTGGTTAGCTCTGGTAAAGCAGTTTCCCTTGAGAGCAGGCCCTGTTAAGGAGAACGGAGAAGTATGAGTGATATCAGAATGGTTACTTTCTCTCCTTCTGCCAGAAGCACAAGAGGCTTTTTCTCCCATCTTCACAGTGAGAATCTGCTAGGGCCCATGGAGGTAAACTTCACAGAAGTGTGGGGGCCCCCTCAGAGTTTTTAACTCTCAAGCTTGTTCACACTGCTTCTCCAGCTATCTGTCAATTACAGCTTAAAGCTTTCTTACTCTAGTGGCCCCAGCTGTGGGTGTCTGCTTCTGGTAAGCTGTGATTACATTACCCCAACTGTCTTTCCAGTTCTGGGGGCAACAGTTTGCCCTGTGACCTCATGTCTTTGATGCATCTAAGAAGAGTTGTTGATTTTCAGTTTGTTCAAGTTTTTTTCTTGATGTGAGGATGGGAGTGATGACTTCTGAGCTGTTTACACGTCAGCCCAAAACCTGAAATCCATTACTTTGAATTTCTGGCTAAGTGTTTTCATTCACTCCTAAAACCCTATAAAATCTCTCTCAACGAAGTTTATCAGATTTCTACCTGTTCCTTCTGTGTGTTTGTTTATTTCCTGGAGACATCTTCTTGAAGCCCTCTGTTCTGCTTCTGCCTAGACTGCTTATGCTCTAATTGGCTGCATCCTGAGCTTTCCTTTTGCTATAATCCTATAAATTCCCTTCATGTTTCATCTGCCTTCTACCCTCTGTTTCATGAACTCATATTTTCTTCTTTTTCGGTTTACTTCCTTGTATTAGTGGAGTACATATTTTTATAGCTTCAGAAAAAAGATGCATTTGAAAGCACCTTTTAAAAGATCCTTGATATCTGAAAATGCCTACTTTACTCTCACACTTGATTACTGGTTTGGTGGGGCACAGGATTCTAGGATGAAAATAATTTTCCTTTAAAAAATTGAAAGCATGGTATCATTGTCCTCTGATTTTCCATGTTACTCTTGAGAAGTCCAGTGCCACTTTGGTTCTTGGTTTTTCTTTTTTTTGTTTAAATGCTGAAGCTTTAGGAATTTATCTTTTTCTCTGGTATTCTGAAATTCCACAAAGATGTGCCTTACTTTGGGTCTTTTATTATGATTGGGCAGCTTAGACGCATTTCCCTGGAACCTCATGATCTTCAATTCTGAATTTCCTGTTTGTTCTATTTTGAACTCCTTTAAGTTGGATGTTTGATCTAAATTTTCCTGAATCTTTATTTCCTGTTTTCGAATGCTTTATTTTTTGTGTACTTTTTAAGGTATTTTCTTATTTCCCAGTACTTTTACCAAATTCAAAATCGTATTTTTATTTGATACGATATTCTTAATTTCCACAAGTTCTGTTTTGGATCGCTATTTTTCCTATTTTTATCCTTATCCTATTCTTGTACCATAGATGCAATACCTTCTCTTACTTGAAAAAAAGTAATGACAGTTTTATACTCCTGCATGAGGAGCTTTCCTTCATATACCTGGTGTTTCTTGGCTATTCTTTTATATCCAAGGATGAGTCACTAAAAAGCTGTCTGGAAGCTTTATGTGCATAGGCAGGGCTTGTGGCAGATGGAGCTTTATTGCCAGGTGCTCTGATGGAGTCCTGCAGCTAGCCTGGGGAAGGCCGGGGGTCCCACTCTTGCTCTGCAGAATCTGATCTACTCTCCTAATGCCACACCCATGCTCTTCTCCATATGTGCTGTCCCCAAGGCTGTAGCCTCTTTGGATCCATTTCATCAGAGAGACGAAGTTCCCCGTAGAGCTAAGGAATGAGGAATGCCACACTGTGCAGAAGAACGGAAAACTGGGATCTCCTCATTCCTGTTTTCAGGCCCCCAGCTGCCTATTTCTTCCACGGTGTTTCAGACTTTGAGCCTTTCTGGAGCGATGCCAGGTAAATCATCTTGCTTCTCATACATCTCTCTCTTAGCTAATTCACGTACCAGTCCTTCATCTTCATTTCCTTCCCGTATACTAACCTCTCTCAATTTCATTGCATATAGATATGTCTCTTATTCTTGTATTGAGGGTAGTTTTGAGAAAGGGAGTAGAGACATCTTGACTGCAGCAACTCGATGCCCTCAGCCCCCGGGGCCACGCTCCCTGCTTCTAGACATGACCTTGTGTCAGGACATGTTTAGTTGGGGTTATAATTAGTTCCGGGCTAGGGAGGCAGCAGTGTCACTTAGAAGGACGGGGTGGGGAGGGGGAGAGGGTGCAGGTTCCAAGCCCTCGGGCTCCCTGCTCTGCTCAGAAGAGATGGAGCCCTCCAGGAATGCTCACTTTCCACAGGCTGCAGAAGCCGCCAGAACCCAAGCTGGTGCCTCCATCACCCACTGCAGCTCCACAGAGCTCAGCGGAGCTGCAGCTGCCCAGGAGCCCACTTCATGGTGTTTTGAAGCCTTCGTGGAGCTCCTTTGTCGCTTCCTTAGTAGCCTTTGATCCGCTTCCCTGCGGCACTGGCTCATGCTGCCTTCTCCATCATTCCAGCATTCCAGCTGCAAGCTCCTGTTTTTGTGCTCTTTTTATGGTTTCCCTGTTTAATATGCTGGGACCTCCAAAGTCTCCAGCCATCTACTTTAGATCACAGCTGCCGCTGTACAGTATTCTGCTTCATCAAAAAGATGAACTTCTGGACTCCCAATTCTCCTTCTCGTTCTCCTTGACCGCTCCTCCGCTGTGCACAAACAGGTGCAGAGTTGCTCACCCTGAAAAATGTCCTCTCTCCCATGCAAACCCCTCAAGTGACCATCTTCTCACATTCCTTCCACTGGCCAGTGTCTCAGCCAAGTCTGTACTGCTGGCCTCTATCTCCTCAGCCCCCACAGACTGCTTCGCTGACGCCTCACACCGCAACCTGACTTGAGCTCCCCGCCCCGCCCCTGTACAACTTAAATAAAATCTGCCTCCAAAGGCAGCAAGTGATCTAATTTCTAGGTCGGTTGTCTTTTCTCCACAAGTTTGATCACCTCTCCTTTTTCGAAGGCCTTTCCTTAGCTTGAAAAACACATGATCCTGCGACTTGAGGCACTCCTCTATGGGTCTTGTTTTCTTTTTTTTCCCCTTTCGTACTCCACCCTCTATCCCCGTTGATGGAGACCTATACTAACACTTGGCCCTTGGCTTTTAGTTGTCTCTTTTGGAATACCCTCATTTTATCCACAATCCCAGTATCCAAATTTCTGGTCCAAATCTCCAGCCTGTAAGTGCCTTTTCAGTCCACTATTGCCCTGCATAAATAGGTGTTTTTAATACAAATGTACTGTGAACACTTTTTTTCTTCCAGATTTTGCTTCTCTGTTATCCTTGCCTCCAGATCTCCTTGCCAATTTTACTCTTTAAACCCCAGATATCGTCCCATTTCTTTGTGAAACTTTTCCATCCAACTCAAAACAGGATAACTTCTCTTTCCCCCTGAATTCCGTAACAGCTCTCATGTGTGTCATTTGTGAGTGCTCAACCATGTGTTTATTATCAACATCCTTTACCCTGTTTCTCCAGTCCAGTGTTGTCTTTGAAGGCAGGGGGTGTCACCTGTGATTTGAAGGCTTAAGCTCCTCCTGGTGGCTTTGCCCATGGTTGTTGCTCAGAGAGATTGTCGGTGATGCCATCAGTACCTCCCCATAGAGGCTGAATGTCATGGCTGGTGAGCTGAGAGCTTGTGAGGCTGCTGTGTTTGGGCCCATGCCGGTCGGTGGATTCCTTCTGCTCCCTTGGCCGGGGAGGGCGCTAGTCGTCCCTGGAGCCCACAGGAGCAGTTCTGGTGAGGAGGAACTGGAGGAGGAATGTGGATGATGGGCAGCTTGAGGACCACCTTTCTTTAGGTTGTTGAAAATCGTCACCATGGCAGAAGTCTGTAAGTAAATTTTAAAATTTCCCTTCCTTTGATGCATCAGTAACTCCACCTTCATACTCAAAGCACAGCAAGGAATTAATCTCTTATTTGCCGGAGAACAAAGCATTGAACGAAACCCACATTTTAGAATTTGAAGGTAGTGTGAAAGACGAGAACCAAAATAAAACTGAACAAATGAGGAGCAACACCTGCAGTTATTCACACTTCAGGAATCCAGAATTTAATAACCATGAACAGAACCTCAAAAAAACAGCAAGTTCCGGAAATAAACCTTAATTATCATGAATCTTCACCATTGGGTTAAATAAACTATCATCTAGGAATATCTCTGCAAATGCTGAAGTTCTGATGTCCAACTTAGGAGAGATGAACTTCAGATGTGAGCATTTAATCAAATAGGTCCTTTCTTTTTAATCACCGCTCAAAAAAAAAACAAAAAACAAAAAACAAAAAAACCCCACCTCTCTCATTTTTGTTTTTGTTTTTTTAACCGTTGGTTAAATAAAAGTTGCAATAGATACAATCTGCCCTGAGTAAACAGACCATACATCCATAAGCCAACACTTAAGTCGAAGCTATTTTCCATGAGCCCCATGAAGCATTTCTAATTAAAACTTAACAAGCTATAATGCAGCAAATGCTCTAGTCTTGGGCTCTAGAATGGAAATGTGATCCTGCATGCAGACTTAGGAGCTTTTTCATTTAGCTGGAAGCGAATGTGCCCGTTGTGTGGCGTAATGCTTTCAATTGCTGAAGTGTCACTCTTTGTTATTTCACATTTATTGAAAAATGTAAATGCCACATGTAAGAGAATAGCGATAGGTCTTGTTCCAGTCTGATGGCTTAATCTTACTAATCATGATAATATATGCTAGCCAGAGTTGGGACTATTTAATAAGATACTGGAATAAATTTGTTGTGCTTACACTTAAAGGAAATTAGTAAAACCGCCTGCGTCGGCAACATTTAAAACTTTATCGCTTTTACATTTTTAAGAAACAGCACAAGGATGATCATTTGACAAGAACGGATGTACCTCAGTGAGGATCTTAGTCATTGAGCACAGGTGCAGATGTGCCCAGAGTGAGACACATGGGACTGGAGAGGGAGGAAAAGATATGAGCACAATCTTACGTTTGTGCTCTCCATGACTGAGTCATCTGTGCGCACATTTTTACATTTGCATTTTGCAGGCCTCTCAGGTGACAGGGCAGACGTGGCCACCTGCATTGTAAGATGAGATTCCTAAAGCTTGGAGAAGAGATGGTTTCACAGAGGTGGGGCCCAGGCTGTCCACGCCCCACCAGATGTACATCAGTTATTCATAGACCGTCTATATACACCGTCAAATGGAGACTGTGCCTCCACAACTTCTGTCAAAAAGCTCTCTGGCAACTGGAAGAAACCTCAGGAATCTCTTTTGTTGTAGTGGGCGGGAGTGGTTGTTTGGGCTACACCCCTCCACCCCTTTCCCTTCTCAGCTCAGGTGGCATCTGTGGGACCCAGGGACCTTGGCCTCAAGCACAGCTGCGGGCACAACTTGGCCCAGAGAAGTTACTGCTAAGTTCAGAGCTGAAAGCTACAACGTGATGATTCATAAAACAGATGCAAAAAGGATTTAAAAAAAGGTAAATGACAGTTATTCAAAGTGGAAACCTTGGTACTTTGTTTTTTGTTTCTTTAAAAAGTGTTTTTTTTGTTTTTTGTTTTTTTAATAAGAACAATCAGAGCTGTCATGACATGAACATGCCACCTTCCCCTTCCTCTGGGCCGTGGGCAAGTAATTCTGCAGGATGTAACTTAAGAACAAGCACTGACTTGCAATGGTTAAAAGGTCACTGTATGAGGGAGAGTCAAGCAAAGTGTCAAGGCAACCCAAGCATCTGCTTTGTCTTCCTTGCAGGCTTTCTAGACTGGGGCCTGGGGGACGGACCATCTCTCCGCGAGAGCATCTTACCTAAAGACTCTAAGGGAAAGTGGGCCACGAGTCGCTCTCTCACCACATTCCAAGTTCCCACCTGACTCCCCAGCCCCCCCCTCCCCCCCCGCCGCCGCCGCCCTCCCGATACGATCTCGGCCAATTCCTAATCGGTTCTAGCAATGTCAGTCTGCAACTGTTCTCGGCCTCCGAATGGGAGCAAGGAGAAAGCAGGTGCTTCTCCGCTGGCGGACTCCGAGAGGGCAGGCAAATAACCCGCGCGAACTCGGGGAAAGTTGGTGGGCCACCTTCCCTCCTCGACGAACGCCGGCTCGATGGCTTCTCCCAGGGGTGCGCGCGGAGGGGAACGAGAAGGCGGCGCCGAGAGAACCCGCGGCGCCGAACCTCCTCTGCGGCTCCGGGGAGCAGCGAGGAACAGGTGCCTTTTCTCCGACGTCCCGGAGTGGCGCCCGCTGCACCTCGCCCGCTGCCGCGCCCCCTCCCCGGCACGCGCTCGCCCTTTGCGCCCCCGCCCCCCCACTCCAGGGTGGGGAAGCGCCGCCTCACAGGTAATTATTGCCAGCGGGGCCCGGCGGGGAAGCGGGGGTGGGCGCGCCAGCAGGGGCGGGCGGCGCGGCGGGGCGCCGGCATATAGGGGTGCGGCGCGGCGCCCCAGCGCCCGGCTCCTCGCAGCATGCCCGCCCGCGCCCCGCCGCGCCGCCTGCGGCCGCCGCCGCCGCTGCCGCTGCTGCTGCTGCTGGCCCTGGGTGGCCGCCGCCTGCACGCCGAGCCCGGCGACGGGGCGCAGATCTGGGCCCGCTTCGCGCAGCCTCCGGCCCCCGAGGCCGCCGGCCTCCTCCACGACACCTTCCCCGACGGCTTCCTCTGGGCCGTGGGCAGCGCCGCCTACCAGACGGAGGGCGGCTGGCGGCAGCACGGCAAGGGCGCATCCATCTGGGACACGTTCACCCACCACCCGCCGGCGCCCCCGGGAGACTCCCCGGTAGCCGGCCTGCCGTCGGGCGCCCGGTCTCCGTCCCCGCCCGCTACCGGGGACGTGGCCAGCGACGGCTACAACAACGTCTTCCGCGACACGGAGGGGCTGCGCGAGCTCGGGGTCACCCACTACCGCTTCTCCATCTCGTGGGCGCGGGTGCTCCCCAATGGCAGCGCGGGCGCCCCCAACCGCGAGGGGCTGCGTTACTACCGGCGCCTGCTGGAGCGGCTGCGGGAGCTGGGCGTGCAGCCCGTGGTCACCCTGTACCACTGGGACCTGCCCCAGCGCCTGCAGGACGCCTACGGCGGCTGGGCCAACCGCGCCCTGGCCGACCACTTCAGGGATTACGCCGAGCTCTGCTTCCGCCACTTCGGCGGCCAGGTCAAGTACTGGATCACCATCGACAACCCCTACGTGGTGGCCTGGCACGGCTACGCCACCGGGCGCCTGGCCCCGGGCGTCCGGGGCAGCCCGCGGCTCGGGTACCTGGTGGCGCACAACCTGCTCCTGGTGAGTTCGAGGGGCCAGGCAGAGGGCCACGCGGGGAGAGGGCCTCTGAGACGCCAGGGGCGAGTGGGGGGCCTGAGCCTCCAGCCTAGACGAGGCTCCCTTTGAAGTCAATCATAAGGTCTCCTAGGATTCGCATCCCGGGGGTGAGCTGAGTAGCTGGGGCTTCCCCGGGAAGCCAAACAGTTGGGAATGGGGAGAGAGAAAGGGGAGCCCCTTTCTCTGGGTGCAGAGGAATCCCTAGAGGTAGGGAGGGGACGCTTCCCTAATAGTACCTACGGGGCGAGTGAGGAGGGTGGATGAAAGAAACAGGTTTGTTAGGGAGCCTTGCAGATAGCATTACTTACTCTCTGCTAGAGTTTGTGGAGATGTCGTGAGTTCAGTGTTAATCCAATGAGATCTGCCTTGTGTGTGTGGCCCACGTACACACTGCAGCAAATGCAAAGGTGTCAAAATCACATCTCCTGGTGAGCCGGGCTTCAACTCTTTGGAAGTTCTTTCGGCGGCAGGTAGAACTGCATCCATCAACCATGCTAACCATCGGGTGTGAAGACCCCTTATACAATCTTAAACAGAGCTAGCCATAAGAATAACAGAATCAACTACAGGATGATAGAGATTGTGTCCTACAACTGTATTTCCATCATCCTTCCTCCATTCCAAGGATTCCTTGAGGATGAGATTTGATTTTGACACCCTTGTGCAAAGGCTTAATACATTTTGATAGCTGGGTTATTGATATGCCATGATAAAGTTGTCTCTCAAATAATTCTTCTTCCTATTTCTTTCTCCTTCACTTCGTGCTCAAGATTAGGTCCCATTGATTTGAGGGTTCCTTTATAATGATGTCAGTTGTTGGTACATTTTGTACAATTTTGTATCATGAGAGCAAGAACTTTTTATGTGCAAATATTTTAATAAAAGAGTTCAAATGTCTAACTTCTGGTACTGTATTTTGGTGACCTGTGAGCTTACTGAAGACCTATTTGAAATTGAAAATTAAGCCACGTATTTTGAACAAATTCAAGATGAAAACCCCCTCTACACACTTTTAATTGAAGCCATAGATAATTGAGGCAGAATAGCACTGGGTTATTGAGGTGACTTAGTGCTTGAGCTGCTGCTAGTTGTCATAATGGCTAAATTAGGCTGTATGTCAGCTCCTGTTTGCTACCACAGATCGCAGAAGAATGTTGGATTTGTTGGAACAAGAAATTGTGATTTCAGATTGGTATATATTTTTTTCATTAAGATACTTTAGAGCAATGGTAGGAAACTTTTTCAGTCTGTCAATTTTTTTTTACGGAATTAAAAGACCCTAAACATCCCCTGTTCATGGTTGGTGATAGAAAAGTTATGGGAAGAACTGGCCCCTCTTCTGAAGAAAGCATAAGCAAATTTTAGTCATACCAGAAACAAATAAGAGATTTGTGGACCAGCTGGAGGACCTAATAGACCATTCCTGCAAAATCACTGTTTTAGATTTAAATCATACACGTTCTGTTTTTAGAGTGCATGTAATAAACTCTGTATGTATACAAAAGTCATCGATTTTTATTATAGTCACTTGCATGATAATTGCATTTATAAGACCAGGAATTGGGACTGTAGGAGCTTTCTGGTACTCGGGTATTTGAAATAATCAACATGCTTTTGATTTTTGATTCTTGTTCCCACTTTTGGCCCTCTGATGAACTTTTCAGTTATATTTTTGTATCTTCACACAAAAAACTTGACAAACACTAACCATCCTTCCCAGAAGCACAGTGGACTTTGTATTCATAAGAAATTAGTCACAGGTGGACACTTGGTTTTGCCGATGCTGCAAATAAAATGCTAGTTGCTGTAAAATATTAATTTTGCTCTCAAATTTCTTTGGTTTGGAATTCAGTCATTCTTGTATGCTATGAAGAGGGAGCTCGTCATCATCAAGGACAGTATCTTAAGTTTTTCATATGAGATATTTTCATTCTGTTTTCAATGTTCTTTCTTGGTGGATGTGTTAAGGAGAGGGAGGTAGGGAAGTTTTGACCTTATTTGAAAAGATAAAACATATGCTGCAGATTCTGGTAATAGAACATTTCAGCCAGGGCTTAGATATTGCTGTCAAGGCCACTAAGCCCCTAGCATAATTTTTTTTTTTTGCATTTGGGGATCTGAGGCTGGTGAAGGAAAAGCTGGCCAGCACCTCTTCCCTGCCCCATTCTGTGCCACTAATTTACACGGTGGCTAAGGAGACCCCCTTAGGGAGACTGGGGATTTGAACGAAGCTTCCCTCCCCACTGTCCCCCCCCCCCATTCAATAATCATTGTCTGATGGCCTGGAGGACAGGAGGAAAGCCAAACAAACTGCAGAGTGAATAATGGGGGAGGGGGTGGGCTCTGCTCAAAATGGAGGCCTCCATGTTCTTTTGGGGTCCTGGTACTGAGGTAAACCTTGAAAAAACAGTCCGTGTGTGTGTGTGTGTGTGTGTGTGTAAAAGAGATACGGACAGAGACTGAGACAGAGGGAGAAACAGAAGTAAAAGAAGGGTTTCCCTACAGAGCTCTAGGAGCCAGGTTGCTTTGCTCATCTGAGCATAACCCAGAAAGAGGACACACCTTTTCTCTGTGACTTGAAGAGAGACTGCTCTGCCTTTATAGCTCTTGGAAGATGGTTCTTGTGCTGGGGCCTATAGCTGGGATTCCAGCCCCAGCAGTGCCTCTGAGTTTTTGTTCTGCCCATGGATTTCTGAGAGGACCAGGACCCAGTTGAAGATACACGTGGGCCTCCCATATGGGAGTCTAGCATGTTTATACAGGGAACCTATGGAAAAAGACACCGTCTTTCACTTGAGGAGATGGGACGAGGAGAGAATACTTTGGACACTAATGGGTAGTATAGACACGATTGGTATTGAGCAGGCTATGCATTAAAATCAAGGCTCATGGCTTAGCTGATCTGTCTGAGGCATATGTCTAGACACTATTCTCTTTTCTTGACGCACTTCCTCAGCTTGGCTCTCTTTCTTCCCCTCTCAGCTCACTGGCAATTCCTGTGTCCACCACACCTCACCTCTAGGTATTGGAGGGCCCAGGGCTCCACTGATGGGCCTCTTCTCTAGAATAACTCCAAGTGAACTCCTTGAATACTCTAGATCCTGATAACTCCAAGTTTTGAGCCTCCAGCCAGAACTTGTGCTCTGAGCTCCAGGCTTGGATGGACAACCACCTTCTCCACTTAGATGCCCAATGGGCACACCACATCGAACACCTCCAGAAGCAAACTCCTCTTCTTCCCATCTCCACAATGGCAACTCTGCTCTTTCAGTTGGTTGAGCCCCACACCTTAACTCCCCCCTTTCTCTCACATCTTACTTTCCATCCATCAACAAATCCTACAGCCCTACCTATCTTCCAAATGTATCCAGAATCCAACCACTTCTCCCTTTACGTACAGCCCTCAGATCCAACCTCCCATCAGATTCTGCCTGGGTAGTTGGAATAGACTCCTTCCTGATGTCCTTGCTTCTGCCCTTGCACCCTGCAGTGTGCCACAATGGACATTCTCAAGGATATCATCATGTGTGAACAAGACAAAGTCCCTTATTTATTAAAATCCCACCTTTCCTTCAAGAACCAGCTCACGTGTTCCCTTTGGCTCTGCACCTGAATGCCATCTCTTCCTTCTCTGGAATCCCACTGTGCTTCATTTCTGATGCCTCCTACCACATGCCTCTTTCATATAACCACTTGCCTTCTTTCTCTCTTCCACTAGCTGGGCAATTCCTTAAGTAAGGAAACCATGTTCATCTATCCTAAAGTGCATCTTGTCCTTGGTAGGTGCTCAGTACATACTCCTTATGTGGCTCCTGGCCATTTGACAACCTGATTTTTCATTTCCCAAGTAATAGTGAAGGCAATTTATCTGCCAGATACATGCTCAAATTATATATGCTGCATGCTTTTGGGAAGCGCTTTACCAATTTTCTTCTCACTAAAATATATTTGGTACATAGATGGAGGGATCAGCTGGGTTAAAAGTTAATGTATTTTGTAGAAAAAACACACTCAGGAATTCAGTACTAATCAGAAATAGTTAAAATATCTTCCAAAGGGCTTGACACACTCCTCTTTGAATATCTGATTGAACATAGTGTTTTTTAAAGGTTACAGTCAAGTCCAAGAAAAATTTTAATAGGAAAAGAACTAATAATTTCAAAATCATAGCAATGTTTAACAATGTCATTAGAAAGGAAGGAAAATACAAACTACTCAGCATTCAAATAATGTCACTGTGTACTTCTTAAGTACAAAATGAATGCACAACTGTGTACCTGACTATGTAGTTAGTCATGCCTTTGGCATATAGAACTCTTCTGAGTTATATTAATTTTTCAAATAATATGATTGTTCTAAGCCAGAATTTTATTATTATTAATTTGTACAAAATGTGCCTTTCTTTTGATGAATGACATCTTTTTAAGGCATGAAGGAAAGTTTAGGTGTAGGAGGAGAATAGAATACATGCCTGTTGGGAGGACAAAAAATAAAGAATGGGTGAGTAAAAATATAGTTACTGTCCTCCAGGATCCACATCTTCTCAGGCAACTGCTTAGTTATGCTTGTAATCCATACTTAAACAGATAAGTATACTTATAAGAGAAGTAAGATATCTGTTTATAAAATAAACAGATAAGATACTTAAACAGATAACCTACCTTTTATATACTCTATTTTGATGTATTCTGGGTGCAAAGTTAATCTGCAGGATCACTATATCTCTTCACCTCTCTATCTTGGGATAAACTGATACTTAGCCTTCAAAGTCTCGACACAAATATTCCCATTATGTGATAACAACAGGCAGCGTGGATCATTCACTCATTTGTGACTCCTTGAGGTCACAGACTATAGTATCATATTTATTTTTAAATGTCTAATGCTTCTCTCAGTCCTTGGCACAGAGGAATATAATTGATATAATTTCTAATGAAGGAATAAATGCAGATATAAACTAATCCCTCTTTATTTCAGTATGTCCTTTCCCCCCTTTATCTGTTAAGTAGGCTCCTCAGCTAGCATGGAGCCCAGTGCGGGGCCTGAGTTCACAACCCTGAGTCTCAATCAAGAGTCGGAGGCTTAACCGACTGAGCCACCCAGGTGTCACCTTTTTTCTTCTAAGCTGAATACTTAGAGTGGGCTTTCTATACTGTGTCTGGGGAGGAGTTTAAAGCAGTGAGGAAGAACTGGGAAAAAATTCCTACCCAGATAGTTAGATGACCTTTGTGCATTTCCAGGGCAAATAATAGGCCTTTTATCCAGTGACAGAGGAAGAGAGAAGGGGAAGGACACAGCCTCATAAGTGCCTGATCTGGAGGCTGCACAGTCCCTTCCACTCGTGTCCCATTGGCAGAGCTTGGTTACGTGGTGTAAGGAACCTGGGAATTCTTGTCCCGCCTCGCAACCGGAAGCTCAGCAAATAATTCTAATTATGCTGAAATCAGGTGGGAACAGATCATTCAGGACAACCAGCGATTTCTGCCACACGGCCAACCTCCCAGATATATTGTGAGAAGGAAAACAAAATCATGAATGTCAACATGTTTTGAAAAATGTAAAGAACTCTGCAAAGGTGAGGTATGAATTTATTGTCAATCGTAATAATAAAAAAAGTGAAAGCACTTGGGAAATGGTCCTCTTAAGCTATTTAGAAGAAAGGAATTAGACAAATACTTTAGAAATTGTTGCCCACTTAACTTCTTCACTTGCAACTGGTAGTACCCAATGGAATGAAATCTTGGCAATTATTTTGATAGTATTTGACCAATTCAAATCATTTTTGAAATAACCTATTTTACATAAAACACACCACCCAATACCTTTAGTTGGACCCAGCATGGTGTTTAAAAGAAGTATACTAAAGTTTATGACTGCGATAATTTGCTATTTTGACTAAACTAAAGATAAATATTTAGTGACCTGTGGTCTCTGAATAGATTT
Organism: Leptonychotes weddellii; assembly: GCF_054177405.1. Classification (NCBI taxonomy): domain Eukaryota; kingdom Metazoa; phylum Chordata; class Mammalia; order Carnivora; family Phocidae; genus Leptonychotes; species Leptonychotes weddellii. The sequence goes on from NC_138371.1 coordinate 113,196,956, forward strand.
TTTCTTGTTTGAAGTATGGATGTCAGAACATCATCCACGAACCGTTATCTTTGTGGTTTGATGAAATACTCAAAATAAACTGAAAGCAGGGATATACATAAAGTTTAAATGCAATGGTTAAGCAAATAGATATTTCCATATCTAGAGTGCACCTTTATTTGATAATTAGATGTTGGAAATACAAGGGACTGGGGATAACCCCAGATCAAATTTCTTCTGGGGACAAACCGCTTGCCGTGACCTTACTGGGGTCCTCTAGCTTCTGCTCCACTGTTTGCAGCAAGAGGAGCTCAAATCTTCACAAGTAACCCACTCAGTTTTATCTTTTATATTGAACGGGAAGCCTGCCTCTCATTTCAGGGCTTTAGGACAGGACTCACCTGTGGTTGGCTCTTGGCCTTTCCAAATCTCGAAGAATAAAACTAACTGCTTTTTGACGAGACAGCCTTTCAAATATCTGAAAAGGCCACTCTGTTCTTCCTAAGTATTTTCTCTTCATGCTGAAATCGGCTCTGAGAAGAATCAGAGGGAGCTGGACATTTAGCCAAGGCCCATTTCTTGGGAGGCTGCAGTGTGGCAGGCAGGTGTGTTGCTGAATTCTGAGAATGCAAATTCGACCCTAGAGAGGCCTCTGTATCTTCTGACACTGGAGGAAAAGGTGAAGTGGGACATGGAAAAGTTGATCCATGGTGGGGGCTGGGTGGGGGTTGGTCATGGTCTTGAAGGAGCAGAGCAGTCGGACCTGTCTCTGTCCCAGCATCCTGCACAAGGAGCTGGAGATGGGCGTAAATGACTGAGGATAAGGGGCCTGAGGTGTCCAGGCTTGGGGTCCTGAAGAGAATAGGGATCCCTGGCTATTATTTACAGGTTCTTTTTGTAAGGGTCCAGGGGATGGTTCCAAAGCCACAGGGAAGGTGGGGATTGGTAGGGAATGTACTTGGCTTTCAGGCCCCTGCCGGCCTTTTGGGGATGCTGCTCCTCCTTCGTGCATGACGTCCCCTTCTCTCTGGATTCCTCATCACGTGGTCTTCTTCCTTGAACCCCTTCTATCAGTGACCCTAGTTCTTCCCTGGTGTTGGCATCTCTTTACTCAATGTCAGGCCTTTCTGCGGGGGCTCTGCAGAGGTGGGGCAATGGTGGTAGGGTCTTCTGCTCGCGGCTCAGGTGCATCCTCCATGAAATTATCTGAAGTCAAACAAAAGCTGTAGCATGGATATTTTCAAAGCATACTTTTTAGGCTGCATGAGAGATTCCGTTTCCTCCTGTTTGCCTCATGGGGGCTGTGTTTGCTGTGAGCCAATCCCCAGGCCCTTTCCACCCCTTCCTGGCCAGGGTTACATTTCAAAGCCTCCCTGCACCCACAGAGGACAAAAGGCTTCTCTCTGAGTCTGCAGGTTTGCTCCAGCTATAGAAGAGGCTGGGGTTGGGGGGGGGGCTGGTGATTGGCAGTTTGAGGGTGGTGGGTCTCACATCGCCACCAAAAGAAGGATAAGGTAAGACCCCCGCCCTCATGTCGCTTACAGATGAGTAGGGGAGAGATAGTTGTCAAATAATGTATAAGTGCCTTAATATAAATAGTACCGGGAACAGTGGGGGTGCCAAGAAAGGAGGGATGGGTAAGAGTTTTGGGGGGAGTCAGGTAAAATGATACTGTTGAGATCAGGGGCTAGCAAGCTTTTCTGCAGAGGGCTAGGTTTTAGGCTTTGTGGGTCATGCAGTGTGTGTCATAACTACTCAGTTGTGTCCATGCGGTGAGAGGGTGGCCATAGGCGACGTGGGGCTGAATGGGCACGGCGGCGTTCTGGGACAACTTCAGGTACAAACGTAGGTGTGGGCCCATAATGCTCGGGCTGGAGGGCAGGCACCCAACATAGGAGGGGCTAGTGGCGATCTGGGAGAGCAGCGTGCTGTCAGGACAGATGAGACGAGGTGGCCATTCACCGCACAGGGTCAGGACTCGGAATGGCTGAAGCATCAGGAGAAAAGGAGGGAAAGAAGCTGGTAAACCTAGAATTTGCCAAGGCCTTTCTTAAAATCTGATGTACCGAACAAATTTTAGCTGCTGCAGATGTTCAGTGTACATTTCTGGTTCTGGATGCTGACCTATGTTAATGCCGTCTCGGACGGCATTCACTGTTTCGGCTGTGACCTCCCTGCAGACTGGATTTGTCACCAGCTTTAATGTTTCCCCATGTGAGTTGCTGGTGAGCCAGATCTCTCCTGAACTCTCCTTTTGTTGTTTATTTTTGAACTCTTAATCTTAGTAAATTTCATCTTCATTGTGCAAAGAAGAGGGTTACCACAGATGGTGGATAATCCTTGAAAAATGGAAATTACCTAAATGTATTAAGGTGATCAGTTAAAGGAATAGCCATACATGTGTACCATGGAGTAGTATTTAGCTATTAGAAAATTGATGTATGGTGATTAAGAAGTTGCATGTGGTATGTTGTTAAGAGACGAATGCCAGTTACGTTATGCTTCTTACCTATCTCTGCTGATAAATAAGTGTGACTAAGTTGTATGCACTTTACAGTTCTTGGGCTGTGCGGGGCTCTCTAGCCCCTTCCTGACATGCCCAAACCTAGATTTGGTATTCATCCTTTCTCCTCCCGTAAAATCCTTCTGTAATAATACTTGACCCATTTTATTGAAATGATTTGTTTGTTTGTCTTCCCTCAACAGACCTCAGCTTTGAGATGCCAGGAACCGTGTTTAGCTTGCTTTCTATTTTATACCCAGAGCCTCCCAAGGCCCAGAGAGAGGGAGCATGCAGATGTTTGTTGCAGGAATGAAAGAACGCACCCCGTCCATGAACTGGGAAAGGAACAAAGTTAACAGTGGGTTATTTCTGGATGGCGGGATTGCAGATGATTTTTTTCTTTCTGGTTATCTGGATTTTCTAATTTTTGTATAAGCAAAATGCATTACTTTTGTGATGGAGAAATAGTGTTTCTGGGAAAAGATGGCAAATTGAGTTTACCCATTAAAATTTTTTTTTTTCTCTCTTGAGACCCCATCAAACTCCAGTAAAGAAACTTAAAGAAAGAAGGCTGAGGAAGAACTGACGGCAGAAGAGAAGGAGGGAAGGGAGGGGGAGAAAGACCCATACAGTGGAGAGAGCAGAGTAGCAGCAAAGCTTTGAGAGCTGAAAAAGCAGATGGACAAGTGTTATTGACTGAGCAGGCTCGAGAAGGCGGACTGTTCAGTTGGCAGTGGGAGAGACCAAGAGCAAATCCTATGATTGCTACGGCTCCGAGAGTAGCAAGACCAGATACTCAGGAACCAGAGGAGAAGGGCGTTAAGCGCTCATGTAAGAATTGGTTGAAAGCTGTTTAAGAAAGAACTAGATTTCTAGATCACCCCCTTCTCCTCACTGCTGGGCATCTGCCCCTTCTCCATTCAGGAGAAAACAAGAGGTTAATTTTCTGGAGAGTATAGAATGGGAAGTGTCTGGGCTGAGGGACGTCAGGCACATTTGAGGGCATGAGCCTATGCAGAAAACAAGGATTAAGTAAACATATGCAGCTGAAAGCTGAGACACCCCTGGGCCCCCTGCCCCCTGCTCACCCTCTTCTTCCACCGGGCTCTGTGGATGCTGGCAGTGTGGCTTACTCTCCAAGTAGGGATGGAAGAATCTTCTCCAGGGAATTGGATGAGCTCAGGTGGAAAGACCTAAGATGCTGATCCTACTGGTTCCCCAGCAATTGGTTGCGACAGATCCCTCTACAGTGAGACTCCAAGTCTACAAACCCCACCCACAGACTCAGACCTTCCAATCAGGTTTTTTGTTTCTCCTTCTTAAATTTGAGTAGACAGTCAAAGATCAACCAACATCTGAGGAAAGCCTCCAACATGAAGATTGAGAACCACACAAATGAAGAAACAACAACAAAAAAATCAACTATCTCTGAAGGAAACTTGGAGAAACCGAGAATATGCATGGAGAAAAAGCTAAAAAAAAAAAAAAAAAAACCCTAAAAACCAAAAAAACCCTCAGCCAAAAGATACAAACTTCCAGTTATCAAATAGGTCATGGAATGTAATATGCAGTATGGCAACTATAGTTCCTAATACTGTATTCTATATCTGAAAATTGCTAAGAATGTAGATCTTAAAGTTCTCCTCAGAAGAAAAAGAACTGTAACTATGTGTGGTGACGGATGTTAACGAGACTCAGGGCCTCTGTGGATGGTAACAAGCCCAGCTCTGTGATGGCCTCTCCAACTGTTAGCCCTGGCCTGCGGGAAAGTGCCGCTAAATTTCTTAGTGATGCTGGTGTCCCCTCACTAGCATATTCCTGATGGCCTTGATGAATGGTGTGTCTCCCTCTGGTGCTCATATGAGACACAGAACGCTGGTGGATTGTTTGGCTTTACATAATATATTTATTCCAGCAGGCCTACTTCTCTCAGCTGCTTGTATTCCTTCCTCGATCAGCTGTCAAGGAAGCTTAAGCATTTCTGCCCACTCAGCATTGGCCATCACTTTTTCTAGGCTTCTCAGAGCCATTCTAGTAGCAAGTTTGCCCTATTTCCTGGGGTCCTTGCCAGAGCATTAACACACATTTTTAGAGAAAGTGCCCCCTAGTCAATGAATTCTGTCTTGTCCAGTCTTATATTCCAGTCCCTTAGTCAAGGGCCCTCAAAATTCAATCCCAGTGGTACCTCTTGTGTTCTTGAGTATATTCTAAATCTCGAAGCAACTTTGGTATATAATGTCTTTCCCCTCTGTCAGGCCCAGCTGTCTCCAGGTTTTAACCCCAGGATTTAACCCTCGTTAGTGGCCTGTCAGCTCCCGAGAAAGGCACTACTGCCTTTGAAGGGTGAAGCCTCTTCAGCATAGGGAAGTGCTGTCTCTAACGAGGGCAGAGCAGGCCACCTCTGCAGTCTCCACGCGTTCCAAGGAGTCTGAAGATCCCAGCAACTACTTCCCATGTTTCAGAGTCTTAAGTTTTCCCAGCCAGGGCTCCGACCCTGGTATAACAGACCTACCCTGGTTGAGCATTTCAACATCCCGGGAGCTCTGCATCTCTACCAGGTCCTAGGTCTGAGGCTAAGCTGTGCGTAGACTTCCACTGTGGGAGATAAGGGCCTCTCTGTGAGCTACCAGTGAGACCCCCTGGCTCCATATTGAGTCTTCGACTGCTTGGTAAAGGTCTTTGGCTTCTCATGATCTCTCTGTGGCGTCTCAGTATAGTACAGCAGGAACCGATCGCTTCCCCTCTCCTTGTAGCCATTGGAACGCCCGAATCATTCCACCTACGATGGCATTCCCCTCCGCCAGGACATTTCCCCAGTTCCACTGGTGAAGTATTTGGCAATCGGGATTCCATCTTGTGCCGGGAAATTATCTACATCCTAAATATCACTCAGAATGGCATTTTCTTTGCCCTGCAGGAAGTGAAACCTCACTTGTGTTTGTTTAGGTCTTCTGAGATGCAAATGTCAAGACAGGATTAGATGTGCAAAACATTTATTCAAGGAAACAACTGTGAAGGATAAAGAGGAAGGAGCCACAGAAGGCAGAGCCTTTAGACCTTGACACATGTCCAACACCTGTGAAAGAGAGTGGGCAAGAAATAGGTTTCACTGGGAAGAGTCTCAGATGGCTGTACAGGTCTAAGAAAGATCCAGCCAGGCCAGTGAGGAGCCCTTGAGCCAACATTGCCTATTGAAGTGGTCACCGTCCTGCAAGTATGGGTCTGCATTAGTACCCTTGCCTTGTTCATTCATAAGGGAGAGTAGCCCGTGACAAGCACGACCTCAGGACCTCAGGGCCAGTGAAGTGGTGGGTCCAAAAGGGCAACAACTGGTGCCAGTCGGTTATGCTTCTCATAGCAGGAGAATTGAGCAGTGCATTTTCATGGTTACCACAAACACCAGTGAGGAATGCCATTCAGAAGAAGGGAATGAAAATCATTTCCAACCAGAATTTTTTTTTAATAAATATTTCCGACCAGAATTTGAGATTTATTTAAACTACCACTCATTTATGAAGGTAAAGTAATGAGATTTCAGGATATTCAAAGTCTCAAAAAATAAATCTTCCATGAACCCTTTATGAGGAACATAGCAGAGACAAGAAGGAAGAAGGAAGAAGACAAAATAGTGGGTCTAACCCAGGAATGTGATGAAGAATTGTCTACAGAGGAAGTCAACTGTGCAGCAGAACTAAGGGCAACCATTCCAGAAGGGGAGAAGACTCTAGAAGTGTGTCTCCAAGAAAAATATTGGAGGCTGATGTGAACTTGTAGAAATTTCTGTTGACAGGCTATTGGAAAGTGTGGGAAGAATTAGCCACAGGCACAAAGAAAACCAAGGAAATGAAAAAGCAATGCAATTATTAACTTTAAGGAAAACAAAAATAAGAAAGAAAACAGAGTCTTAATTACCACGTTATACAGCCCAGCTGTGAGTAATAGTCATGTTGGCAGAATAATGTCAGTATGGAAGAGTAGTTATTCAAACCCAAACTTGCTGTAGAGCTGAATTGGCTGGGTAAGAGAGCTAAGTCCTCACTTCCCATAACAGGAAGTCAGTAAGTATGGAAGTATAGAAATGTGTAGGTTTCAAAAATCAGAAGAGTCAATGGTGTTTACCTCTGCAAAGAGGAACTGGGGAGATTGGGGAGGGGGAGTAGGGCAGAGAACTGCGATTGTTGTTAGAAGTTGCATAAAAATGAAAAGAAAAAAAAATTTATCATCACTTTAAAACTTAATTTTGTTAGTTATAGCACATATTTATAGCATTTCAGTCTGTAGGACTCTTTTTGCAGCGAGCTTTTTTGCAGCATTTCCAAATTTTCAGATTAATGCTTTGTGAATTTTCATCCTTTTGATGATAAAAATGTTGAAAAGAAATAGGGCTGTGAGTCAACTCTGTGGGATGTTGTTAGTCACCTTCTCTCAGCAGGACATCTCCTATTAATCAAATGTTGCAAACATCTGTCAGTGTTTGACAGTAAGCAACCAGTAAATTTTTGTTTAATCAATGAATACTCTTAAAATATAGCTTTCCAGCCTCAATTATTCAAGCAGACAGTACTGTGATAGATAAATAGATAGATAGATGATAGAACGAACTCCTACTTTTCTTCTTTTTGACCCCAAGAATATCAAAAGAAGTTCTAGCAATTGTCAAAATTATTACACAGAGAGATACATCTATTGTATTCCTAGGTAAGCTAAACAACACCATAAAAATTATTTGAGGCTAGTTGGGCAGCTATATGTTATGAACCCCTGTTGCTTCCCCCGTATCTTCTCTTCCTCAGTGCTGATGTAATTGTATTAAGCCTTACATAACTTCAGTCCTGGGTCAGTTATTTCCAAAATCCACATTTTCTTCCATTTTAAAATTAAGAAAATGTTCATTTTTCAAGCATTGTATTTTCCATGATCACTCAAAGTAACTGATGACTGTTTCAGGATCATAATTGCAAATTCTTTTGCTCGGTCCCTCTTGGAGATGATGGATTTGGAATGGCATGCAGACTCCTGATGTGCTTTCCTCTTACAATAATTAGTAATTCAAGTTCAAGAAAATGTCATAGTCTGAGGATAGATATAATAGAGGGCAAAAGGTAACAGACTCAAAAATGCTGGTGACAGGAAAAATCAAGGAGACCCAACAGGTGTAGGGGATTTAGGAAGTCAGAGACTTGAAATGATCAGAGTGTATGACCTCAGAATGCAATGTTGATTTTCATATCAACTTTGTTATGTTGGAGTAATAAACTGATTTTCGAAATATATTTCTTTTATATAAGTAAATTCAATCAATCAAATTTTATGGAGTGCTTGTACCTACAATACAACTAATATATGCAGTTTGTAATCTTAGATTTTATTTCATATAGATACAGTTCTTTTTTTTTAAAGATTTTATTTATTTGAGAGAGAGAGAGAATGAGCGGGGGCGGGGGGAGGGCAGAGGGAGAAGCAGGCTCCCCGCTGAGCAGGGAGCCCAATGATGCAGGACTTGATCCCAGGACCCTGGGATCATGACCTGAGCCCAAGACAGATGCTTAACCTACTGAGCCACCCAGGCGCCCCCGTATAGATACAGTTCTGCTGAGGAAGCTCAGAATGATACATGGGTTCGTATCTTGATAAATTCATAATCTGCTGGGTAGCTGCAAAGTGTAATGTCTAACAGGGACGAAAAGATGTTTTAATTGCATGCAGTGGGCCAGCGGTAGGAAAGCTTGGGGCCTTTGGTGAGCATTTGCCACAGCCAAATCCCTGTCAGGAGGGATGAGATATGGTCCTGCCAGAATCTTTGTGATTTCAAAAGAAGCTAGAAATTCAGAATTTTGTGTGAAATTTCCTGATTTTTAAAGCTATCTCAATTTTTTTAAGTATGACAAAGACCAAACAAATCTTCTCTATGGATTTTGATTCCATAACCTCTGACCTACAGCATCTGGCTCATCTGCGAGGGGCCTGACTCCAAAGCTTCCAGCACGCCTGGTCCATCATTTCCTGCCTGAGGTTCTCGACCAGCACTGAGGCTTTCTCCAGGTTTCACCTCCCACTGCAGTGCTGCTTATAGACAATGGGATTTCCCCACATGGAGTGATTACAGAGGCTGGAGAACACAAATGCGGGGGAAGGGCAGAGGTGAGGGAGAAGCAGGCATCCGGCTGAGCAGGATGACCTGAGCTGAAGGCAGATGCTTAACGGACTGAGCCACCCAGGTGCTCCAGAGAAGTGGATTTTTGAGCATAAAGCTTTCTAATGTATGGATTGGGTAGTTGCAGGTGTTACATCCTGCAATATTAAATACATAATGGGTATTCATTTAAACTGATTTTGTTCAATGACATAAATAGGTTTTTGTCAAATCATTAGACAATCTACTTAATCATAGAGAATGTTCACAACCTGCCCCCACTCCCAGGCCAGAGACGGAAGGTTTACTATTGGGAGAATTTGAAAGAGAAGGAGGTGAAACTTGGGGGCACTACATAAAGCAAAGGGCAGGGGGTGAGACACAGGGATGAACAGAGGGACTCAAGTGGAATTCTATCTACAAACTTCCTGTCACTTCTCAGCAGCTTCTTCACTCTGTCAGCAGGTAACATCTGTCTCCCTGGGGGGAAAAGGGAAGATTTTTTTTTTTTTTTCCTATTTGAGAGTCTCTGAATGGCTCCCAAAGTACCCATCTCATCCACTGACTTTTTGGGTGGGTCCCCTAACAAAACGACTGGCTTCCCAGCCAATCAGCATAAAGTATGGCTTGTCCTTTATAAGGTGATCCCATACATATAATTTTTTACCAGTTTTTAAGTACTTTTCTCTTAAATATGGACAACCAAGCATCAAAAAGTATTTGAAGAAAGCGCTCAACATAAAAGAGAGAATAAAATAAATAAACAGAAAAGCAAACCAGGAAAAACAGATTGTGCCATAAATTAAACACACACAAACTCAAAAAAGAGCAGAGAATATTAAAAAATTCTTGGACATCAACAATGTGATTCTTGTTTAGTAAAAAGTTTGAAGAATAAAGTCAAAGAAATGACCCCAAAGTAGTGCAAAATGACAAAGAAATGAAAATATTAAAGACAAGAGTAAAAGATTGAAACGATCAAGTACAAAAGTCCAACATCAGACTAAGAGGAGTTCCAAAAAGAAAATAATGGAAGTGGAGGGCAGGAAATTTTTCAAGAAATAATATAAGAATACGTCCCAGAACTGAACATGAGCCTTCAGCTTTAAAGATCCTATTGAGTTCCTAGAACAATGAATGCACAGTTATGTAGGGATTTAGAAAGCTTACCTTCAATGTAATCTGTCCTAAGACGCCAGTGGAAGGTATGCACCAGCAAAATGACAGAGCAAATAATAGGAAGAAATTGGATCCAGAAGAATATGGCTGTAATCCGTGAAAAACAGAAAAGTCCGAGGAGGAGAGCAGCTCTAGACAGCATGTAGTCCAGATGGAACCAGGAAGGTGGAAAGGTCTAGCAGAGCAGGTGAAGAAGGAAACAGGACAGGTAGTATGGCGGTGAATACGATGGAGAATCATGAAAGCATTAAAACACATGGAGTGTTTTGCAAGTCTAATAATGAGGTGGTTATTTATTCAAGGGAAGATAAAAAGCTGTCCGAGAAACGTGGGGTGGGGAGGGGATGTTATTAGTGTCCTGTTTGGCTTTGCAATGAACAATAGTAATATAAGAACCTTGATGTAAAGACTGATTAATGATTTAAATAAGAACAGACATTTGGGAGGATAAGGGAGGAAAATTGGGGAGTACGAAAGACCTATCTCTTCATTATCATGATGCATGATTAAATTTTGGAATAAGCATGACTGTGATGGTAATTACTAGAAAAACCCAGCTAAAAGTTAAATGCAATTATCTGCAGGGAGCAGGAGAGGGAGTTTGAGAGGGGGTGGAGAAAACACTGTTTTTCACGGCAGGCTTTTGGTACTATTTGATTCTAAACTACATGAATGAATTTATGTAATTAAAATAATTTTTTATACCTGTACCACTGAATAACGCTTATAGATTCTGAAGTGCGTTTGTGTATTTTTTTGGGGGGGGCAGGTAAATTAATAGAGGGGCTCAGAGAGTCTAGCTGACTTTCCTATGGCTGCCAGGGCGTGGAACTGGGGTCTGCTTTCCTGAACGTTCCCAGGGCGCATCCCGTGATTCCATGCTGCCTCCGACACGGCACAGTTTCATGTGGGGGTGTGCTGGTGAATGTCTACACCAAGAGTAAGTTCCCTCCTTGTCCGCATATTAGCACGCCGAAATGGAGGAGAATGGGAGCCCTAAATTGTCACCAATGGCTTCTACCTTTATTCACATCTAGAGATTCACCATTACCCGTATTGAAAAAAACCACTGAACCATATATACCACTTACTACTGCTACGTCATACCCCAAGACTTCGCGGCTGCCACAGGGCAGGGCAGGATTAGGGAAGTTCTCCCCGCAGTCACGGAAGCATCCACGGGGCTGGGCTCTTGCATGATTGGCAGTCGGTGCAGACGGCCCTCGAGCCTCAGCAACACGGTGGTCTCAAGTCCGATGTTTTACGTGGAAGCTAGCTTCCCCCCACAGCAAGCACCCCAAGAGAACCTACTAGAAGGATGTGGTGTCCTTGCAGCTTCACTTCTGTCAGAACAGTCACAACCCCCAGGGTCAAGGGGAGGGAACAGAGACCCCTCCGGGGGAGGCGTGGCAAGGTCTCGGTTGTGTTGGATCACAGGGGAGGTTCGGTCTTTGAAAAATGCGAGCTGCCGCAGCTTCACAGGCTTTCCGCTCGCAGTGATCTGTCTCAAATGCCTTTTCCCGTCTCCCCAGGACCTGCACAGCTCTCAGTATACGGTTTGGAAAGTACCTCCTACATGAAGACATCTCCACAAGAAGGAGTCTGTCTTTTCTCTGAAGCCCCATTGTATTTTCTTTAAAAAAATCCTTCTCACCGCCCTTTCATTTTCAATCTTGTGTCACAATCATTCTGTTACCGGGGCTTTGATCCCACACTATGTGCCCTGCGTAACTTGCCCGTGGCGTAAATATTTGCTCGGTGAAATAATGATCGCATGATAACACAAGTAACACTTGTGAAAAAGTGCGTTCAGATTCAGGGCTCTTATTTTATTTTCCCTTGCAATTCTAATTTCTGAAAAATGGAAGGAAGCAAACAATCTCTCAGGAGGAGTTATAGCAGAAACTGCGTGTGCCTGCTTCCTTGTGTTTATTGCTAATCCGTGAGAAACAAGGGAGAGGGGGAGTAAAAACCATGTCATTTACAATTTGATTAAAAAGCTTTTCTTTTCCTTTCATGTTTAATCCCCTTTAAATTTTCCCTTTTGTCATAGACGGGGGGTTAGATCAAGCGGGTATTACTGCCTCAGTTCCCCATTCTGGAAACATTCTGGCAGGTGCGTGACACATTTGGCCTCAACGCTGAACCCTGCCCCCTCACTCACTGTCTTCCAGTCCTGCAGAAGGTCTTGCTGTTGTGCCTTGGGAACTTTTCTTCTGACTCTCCTCTCTGCCTGGAATGTCCTCCCCGCCCCACCTGAGCCCCAAATCCACAGAATCCGTTTCCTCACCTGTTGGAAGCCAATGCTCAGAAGCTACTTTCTGGAATGAGGCACAGCCTGATCATCCCATCCAAACTGCTTCTCCCAGACACTCGGCTTTTGAGGAAGTAGAGAGACCTACTTCCTGGCACAAGAAGTCCTTCCTGGGGCCCAGTGGAGAGAGGAGCTCACTGAATTTATAGGGACTGCAAATGAAATGTGTGGAGAAGAATTTTGGGGGTTTGGTTTTTAGCCTCAGAATGGAAAGGCCTATACGAGCAATTAAAAGACAAAACAAAACCAGCAAGCAAACAAAATCCCTCTGGCATAATAGTGGCTATTGCAAATGCCATCTTTGATTTCTTAAGCCATCCCCAGAAAGAAGCCACAGATTTAGTAGTTGCTCAACACTGTAGGGCTAAGTGGCTTCTATGTGTTAATTAACATCCCTTGAAGAACATTTGTAAATGAACCTGATCAAAGCCAAAGCCCAAGGACAGCCGCTTTTATTTGGGGGGTGGGGGGTATGGATAAAGAATAACCTTTGAGGATTATTTAGGATCACGAAGGGAGACTGTAAAAAAAATTTTTTTTTTCCTAGACACAGAAATGGGGCAGAAAGATTGGGTGTCTTCCTGAGCTGGCCTGCTTGGGTTAATCCCATTCTCTGATTCTGATTTTCTGGGGGTGCAGAGGGGAGTATGCCTTTGCTTGATTTGTTATTTACTGTAGATTAGGGGACTGTTAGATGTTAATGGACATGGATTGATAGATGTTAATGGACATGATTCTTGCCCAATAAGAACACATCTGGATTTTGCCCTATAGAGCTGTGAAATGAAGACTGACACCGCAACATGTGAAAACAAATGAAAGATTCTTGTGAGCACCACCAAGAAAATGCATCTCCTGTCCTTGGCACCCAGGCCATCCTTACTTTGTTCTGGCATTTTCTGACCACTTATCACCTTCTAACATTCTTTATAGTAATGTTTATTATGTTCACTGGTTATTGTTTCTTCTGCTAAAATAGAAGCTCCACGAGGGCAGAGCTTTTTGTCCGTTTTGTGCCCTGTTGCCTCAACACTGTGCCAGGCGGGTAGATGCTCCGTAAATACTTGTGGAATGAACATACCCCTTAACTTAGACCAGTGACTTCCAAATAGTTGGAACTTGCCCCACAGTAAGAAAGTTGACAAAGTCACACCTGAAACGAAAGTTTCATGAAGCGGGGCTTACCCGCCCTTACTCACGCAACACACTCTGATAATTTCTGGTTAGTTCTAGTCTACTTGGATTTTCAAAATTGCTGTGGCTGCTCATAACTTGATATCGTGCCTGGAATCCGCCATGAGAAACTGTGACGTAAGGCTGTGTAGAAACTGCTACCACATAAGGCAAATGGGAGAGAGAGAGGAAAAAGGGTGGGCAGTTACTTTCTACTACCAGCTACTCCATAAAATATATATATATGTTAGAGAGGGAGGGAGAAAGGGAGAGAGAGAATCTTTTTTTTTTTTTTTTAAGATTTTATTTATTTATTTGACACAGAGAGAGATAGCGAGAGCAGGAACACAAGCAGGGGGAGTGGGAGAGGGAGAAGCAGGCTTCCCTGCCGAGCAGGGAGCCCGGGAGAGAGAGAATCTTAAGCCGGCTCCACGTCCAGCGCAGTGCCTGACGTGGGGCTCAACCTCACAACCCTGAGATCATGACCTGAGCCGAAATCAAGCATCCGCCGCTTAACCGGCTGAACCCCCCGGGCGCCCCTCCATAAAACATATTTTAGATTTTCATAATCTTACCCTGTCTGACAATGCAGAAACCCTCACATGCTTACAAATCACTTTTCTTTAGGTGGAAAGTGTTCTCTACTGCAAGGGGAATTGAGTTATTTCAAAAGCAAACAGCCGGGAATGAGCCTGTGAACTGATAAATGATCTTAAAATCTCAGAGAGAGTCAGTAGTTGGCATCTGCTGTTGATAATCCCAAGCAGGAGAATTAGGTGAGGAGACAGAGGTAAAACATTAAGAAAAGTGAAGCTGACTCTTATGAGAAAAATACTTTTCTCAGTTTTGTTGAAATCGGAGAGCAGCTGGTTCATGAGGGTATTATAGAATTACGTTGGTGATTTTAGTAATAGATGTTTACTGAAAAGATTCCAGCTGGTGGATGAACCACAGGATGCTTTTGCTGACCGTGTACTAAACATCCCTTATCTGAATTCTTTATCTTCTCGTCTCTTTTTCTCATCTAGCCTGATGTCTCCTTACTTGTTCCTTCACCATTCTCCTTTTGTTGCTGTTAGAAAAACAGAGATATAAAATCCAGGGATTGGGACTCCTCTGTGCCTCTGAGAACATGGTGATAAATGGACTAGGTGGATTCTGGTCACAAGCCGGATATTTTGTTAACAACCTAGCATCAGTGACTTGGAAGGATTTTTATAGCTGCATGATTTAGTATTAAATAGAATGAATTAACTGATGTTGATTAGTTTTGTACAGATAAATGAGGCAAGAAACTTAATCTCTGATTTATTGATGTATTTACTCCAACTGAGTTATGAATTTTTTTTACTTCATTTGAAGGAAGTTTATGCTTAAAAACAAATGAATAAGGCCTTTTATGTAACCTACTTTGGAAAAATCCAGACAAAATGATTATACAAAACTCCAGAATCACACCATGATTTTAAAAAAAGTACCTTGGCCTTGCCTAGGTCTTGCCTAGCTGTAAAAGCATACCTTTACCTCAGTGAGGTCTTATAGAATCTCAAATTTGGCTATATGTGTATTTAGGAATTCTATATTGGCAAATGACCAACCCCAACTATAACTAGGTTAAGGAAGAAAAGGAGACTTTCTTCAGAGGACACTGAGATACTTCACAGAATTGGAGAACAGCTCCAGACACTTTAGGGATTGGACTTGCAGGTAATTATTACCATTGGGGGGGGAACAATCTCTCTCCCCCCCTCTCTCTCTCTTTCATGCTCACATGCTTGGGTCTGCTTGGCTTCTTTACATCACACCACAGAGGGTGTCTTCCCATGCCAGCAAGTCCAGATTTACTGCAAAGGCAGGAGAGACCCTTGCATCTACTACAGCAGAAAAATCTCAGGGAGGATCTCTCACTGGTCTGCCTTGGGTCATTCAACTCGAAGTGGAAAATGACTCCTGTCTTATGTCTATTTATTCTACATATGCACATATGAGTCCATAAATTAGGTAATACTGCACATGCATTATCTTTAGCTCACTATAATTTATTAAAATGATTGATGATCCTTTGTAGCTAACAAATAATTTGTTCCATTTAATCCCTTAGTCCTGGACTATTTCAACTGATCCTTATTGTTGTCCCTTTAGATTGTTTCACCTAATCCAAGAACTATGTCTGACACATAGTAGCTACTCAATAATTATTTGACTAAAAGAATAAATAAATAATCTCACATTGTGAGGTGTTCAGGTTATTTCGATTCAACTCCTGTTGACGAAGAGTACATGGTCTTGGTGAAGAGCCACTAATTTATGAAGAACTATGAAGAAGCACGGTATCTACTCCAACTATATGTGTTCAGGGTGTGGTGGGAAAGGAATGTCTAAATGCATCCAGGAAGCCAAACAAGTCTTCACAGAGGAGATGAGAATGGAGATGAATTTGGACGGAGTGGACATTTATAGTGAATAACTGGGGAAAATAACACCAAGAGTAAGCAGGTTAATTATGGACTCTTCTCAGAAGAAACAAATCTAAAACAGAAGGCAGGGAAGGCTCTAGATAATAAAGGAAAAGTAGAATGTCATTTCAGGATTGGTGGGTTGTCATCCAAGGTACAGCCCTGTGTGAGGGGTATCAAGAAATTAACTTGTCTGTGGTAAAGGAGCTGGGTTCGGAAGTGATGAGATATGAAACGCATATGGGTATGAAACTGTATACCTGATCTTCCTCTTAACTTGTGAGAGGCTGTAAGGCTTGGTGCTCAAAGTGGAAATTCTACATATTTAATTTGCTGAGAAGTCCAGAGTGAAGGCACACAAGGTCAGCTGCTGCCTGTTTCCATACATCTGTCTGACTGGGGGTCAGCGAAGGTGGATGTGAGGCCTCAGGCATAGGTTGGGGCCCGGATGACTGAGGCAGGTCCTGGGCAACGTTTGGGAAACTGCACACAGAGACTATTGGTTACAGTATTTTTGTGCATAAAATTATAGATGACTATGTTTTGGAAATTATTTTTGTGCTCTTTGAGATGGTTATTTTGTGAAGGCTGCTTGAAATTCTATCTGAAGGAACTGCAGTTTATAATCTACAGAGCTGTGCTGATAGAAATAACAGGGTTTGGTCTCCAAACAGGAACATTGGCATACTTGGGTAACAGCAAAGTATGGCAGTGACTTTGAAGAGAGTCCTTGGACATGTAATCATGATTTAAAATTTGTTTAGTCCTTTGACCTTTCTTAAAAGAATGTACCTTTAATTTAGAACTAGACAACACCTCGAGGTCTCTTCTTGGGTAGGGAGTAGCCACAAACTAGCTGTTTGAAACATTTTTTGCTTATGGGCTGCATTTCAATTCTTTAACCATTGGTCTCAGTCAATTTAATTAAGATTATTTATAGGATTAAATTAATCCTTTAAGAATTATTCCATTTCATCTTTTTAAAAAAATCTAAGGAATGATAGCCAAAAGTGACCCTTTCAGTGTTACCTCTGAAATGTATTTGAATGATTGTTAATACCATCCATCCTTGTCTTCTCCAACTTTTGACTCATCCACCCAGCCACAACCAGGCATTCCTCACTGAGTGATCAGAACCATGACCCAAACAGAACTTGATCACTTTCCTTCTGCAAGCCCTTGCTTGTTGCTTTCTCTGTTGTCCTTGATTCTTTCCCTGCCACGCAAGTCATGTATAATTCATCACCAAGTTCAATGATAGCCTAAATTTGGCCACTTCTCATTATCTCCTTTGGTCCAAACCAGTCTTTTGCCTGCACCAAGGCAATAGCTACCTAAAACAGAAGGCAGAGAAGGCTCTAGATAATAAAGGAAAAGTAGAATGTCATTTCAGGATTGATGGGTTTCCTTGCCACTATCTTGCCCTCCTGGAGATGGTTTGCCACATAGCAGCCAGTGATCTTTTAAAAATCATAAATTACATTACTACCACACTTGAAGAATAAACTTACCCGGCCAGTCACAATTATAAGTGCTTTTCATATACTGACTTATTTCATCCCCGTAAGAATAGGAACATAAGGTGCTATTCTTGTCCTTATTTTACAGATGAGGCAACAGAGGCACAGGGAGTTAGATGGTGTGTCCAAGGTCACACAGCTGATAAAGGCACAGAATTAGAACAGTCTGACTTAGCCCACGTTCTTTTTTTTTTTTTTTTAAAGATTTTATTTTATTTATTTATTCGAGAGAGAGAGAGAAACAGCATGAGAGGGAGGAGGGTCAGAGGGAGAAGCAGGCTCCCCGCCGAGCCAGGAGCCCGATGTGGGACTCGATCCCAGGACTCCAGGACCATGACCTGAGCTGAAGGCAGTCGCTTAACCAACTGAGCCACCCAGGCGCCCTTAGCCCACGTTCTTAACTATCTAGTGAATTTCACCTTATTTAGAACAGAATCCAAACTCCTTATTTGGCCCTGCAAGGCTGGGCCAGCCTGACGCAGTTCCAGCTCCCTGAGAAGCAGACCTTGGGGGAAGAAGTACTTGAAGCAGTGAGGGCATGAGAGCAGAACTAGGGAAGGGGTAAAGGCAAGCGATGTTGCCATTTCAGCTTGACCCCCTGCGGGACCTCTGGACTGTAAGCTGCCTTCAGTGGGACTTTTGAACTCTCACACCTGTCAGTCATTGGCAAGGGCCCCTCTTGGTTTGGAGGTGGGAGAGGGGGCTAAATACCTGTGTCTGATCTTCTTTTTAGGAGGTGCCCCCTTTACTTTCTATATGGCTTTCCTCCAACCTGCCACCTTCTCGCCAGACCCACAGATTTTTCTTTACACTTGCCCAATCCTCTACCCAGAATGCTTTTTCTCTCCAGGTCTTATTTAGCATTCTTCATTTATGCTGTTATTGATAGATCTCTCCTCAAACATCCCTGCTCAAAGAAGCATTTTGTATTGTATCCCTCCATTCTGATCCCTGCCACCTCCTAGTCTCTTCCTCAGCTGTATTTCGAGGATCTCTCTTTCTCCCTAGAATGTAAGCTCCATGAGCTCAGAATCTTATTTCGAATCCTATTGATTTCTAGAAACTTAGAAAGGTACCTAAGACAACATTTGTTGAATGAATAAATAAGTGAGTGAATAAATCAGTATTCATCTCTTTACTTAAAAGCTAAATAACTGCAAATTTTTATTTAAAGACTTAAACATTTTTTTCTTATTTATTTATTTATGTAAGTAACCTCTATACCCAATGTGGTGCTCAAACTCACAACCCCAGGAACAAGAGTCACATGCTCTTCTGACTGAGCCAGCCAGGCACCCCTTTTTTTGTTAACTTGTGATGAGCAGATTTTAACTTTGATGAAGTCCAGTTTATCAGTTTTTTCTTTTATGATTAGTGCTTTCTATGTTCTAAGATCAAGAGGCTTTGTTTTGTTCTATGGTTTCATAGTTTTAGCTTTCACATTTGGATCTATGATCTGTCTCAAATGAATTTTTATGCAAGGTGTAAGATTGAGTTCATTGTTTTTTCATATATTTTTCCAATTCTTGCAAGAGAATTTGTTTTTTTAAATTTTATTTTATTATGTTATGTTAATCACCATACATTACATCATTAGTTTTTGTTGTAGTGTTCCATGATTCATTGTTTGCATATAGCACACATCACCAGGCTAACCCCTCCCCTCTAGAACCCTCAGTTTATTTCTCAGAGTCCATAGTTTCTCATGGTTCATCTCCCCCTCTGATTCCCCCCCCTTCGTTTTTCCCTTCCTACTATCTTCTTTTTTTTTTTAACATATAATGTATTATTTGTTTCAGATAACAGTGATTCAACAGTCTTACACAATTAACAGCACTCACCATAGCACATACCCTCCCCAATGTCTATCACCCAGCCACCCCATCCCTCCCACCCCCCACCACTCCAGCAACCCTCAGTTTGTTTCC
>NC_138371.1:113216640-113292562 GCF_054177405.1 Leptonychotes weddellii
TTATCCATTCTTCTTTTGATGGACATCTTGGGTCTTTCCAGTTTGGCTATTGTGGACATTGCTGCTATAAATATCGGGGTGCACGTACCCCTTCGGATCCTTACATTTGTATCTTTGGGGTAAATACCCAGTAGTGCAATTGCTGGATCATAAGGTAGCTCTATTTTCAACTTTTTGAGGAACCTCCATACTGTTTTCCAGAGTGGCTGCACCAGCTTGCATTCCCACCAACAGTGTAGGAGGGTTCCCCTTTCTCTGCATCCTCGCCAACACCTGTCATTTCCTGACTTGTTAATTTTAGCCATTCTGACTGGTGTGAGGTGGTATCTCATTGAGGTTTTGGTTTGGATTTCCCTGATGCCGAGCGATGTTGAGCACTTTTTCATGTGTCTGTGGCCATTTGGATGTCTTCTTTAGAAAAATGTCTGTTCATGTCTGCAAGAGAGTTTGTTGAAAAGGTTTTCCTTTGCCCTATAAGTGCATTGATGCGTTTGTTAGAAATCAGTTTGCATTAGGTTAATTTTTGAATTCTCTGTTCTTCTTTGATCTATTTGTCTGTTCTTATGCCAGTACCACACCATATTGAATATTATAGCTTTAGAGTAAGTCTTGGAATCCAGTCATGTGAGTGCTTCTGTTTTGTTCTTCCTTTAGCAATTTATTTGAACTTATCTATGTCCTTTGAATAATCATATACATTTTAGAAACAACTCATCAATGTCTACAAAAAATGTGTTGGGGATTTTGTATGGGATTGTGTGGAATTTAGAGATCAATTTGGGGAGGATGGATAACTTCCAGTGTTGACTCTTCCAATCCGTAAACATGGTATCTCTCCAATCCAACCTTGTCCCAGAGTCTTAGCTTAAACAGTAAGGAAATCATACAACGAAAGGCAGAACTAAAAATTTAAAAAGTGGTATCTTTCTCCTTTTACTATTTCTTCTTGAGCCACTTTTAGTAATTTGTGTATTTCTAGGAATTTGTTCATTTCATCTAGGTTATCTTATTTGTTGGCATACAATTGCTTAGTCCCTTATAATCCTTTTATTATGGAAGTAGATATACAGAAAAGATCAGTAGTAATGTCCCCACTTTTGTTTCTGATTTTAGTAATTTAAGTCTTCTCTCTGTTTTTCATAGTTTAGATAATTTGTCAGATAATTGTCTGGATACTTTATCTTGTTTATATACACTCTAATCTTTATTATTTCCTTTATTCTGCCAACTGTAGGTTTAGTTTGCTCTTCTTTTTCTGTTTCATTAAGGTGGAAGGTTAAGTTCTTGATTTGAGGTCTTTCTTTTTTAATGTGGTCGCTTACAAGTATAAAATTTCTTCTGAGCATTGCTTTTGCTGCATCCCATGAGTCTTGGCATGTTGTGGTTTGATTTTTATTCATCTCCAAATATTTTCTAATATTCCTTGTGATTTCTTCTTTGACCCATTGATTTCTAAGAATGTGTTCTTAAATTTCCACATATTTGTGAATGCTATTGATTTCTCATTTCACTTCCCAGTGATCAGAGAAGATACTTTGTATGATCTCAGTCTTTTAAAATTTATTAAGAATTGTTTTGGGTCCTCACATATGGTCAGTTCTGGGGAATGTTTCATGGGCACTTGAGAAAATTGTGTATCTGTTCTTGTTGGACAGGCTGTTCTAGATGTCTGTTAGCTCTGAGTGATTTATAGTAATGTCCAAGGCCTCTGTTTTCTTGTTGATCTGTTGTCTAGGTTTTCTTTTTTTTCTTCTTTTTTTTTTTTTTTAAGATTTTATTTATTTATTTGATAGAGAGAGAGCACAAGCAGGGGGAGTGGCAGGCAGAGGGAGAGGGAGAAGCAGACTCCCTGCTGCTCAGAGAGCCCTATGTGGGACTCGATCCCAGGACCCTGGGATCATAACCTATGCTGAAGGCAGACACTTAACCGACTGAGCCACCCAGGTGCCTGCTGTCTAGATTTTCTGTCCATTATTGAAAGTGGAGTATTAAAGTCTGCAACAATTATTATCAAGTTATGTATTTCTCCCCTCAATTCTATCAATTTTTGCTTCATTAATTTTGTTCTCTTTTTGGTGTGCATGTGTTTATAATTGTTATATATTCTTGATGGATTGACCTTCTTATCCATAAGTAATGTTCCTTTTGTCCCTTGCAACAATTTTTTACTTAAAACTATATTTTGGGGCGCCTGGGTGGCTCAGTTGGTTAAGCGACTGCCTTCGGCTCAGGTCATGATCCTGGAGTCCCTGGATCGAGTCCCGCATCGGGCTCCCTGCTCGACAGGGAGCCTGCTTCTCCCTCTGACCCTCCCCCCTCTCATGTGCTCTCTGTCTCTCTCATTCTCTCTGTCTCAGATAAATAAATAAAATCTTTAAAAAACAAAAAACAAAAAAAATATATATTTTGTCTTATATTAGTATTGCCACCCCATCTCTCTTTTGGTGCATTTAAAAAATATTGTGCTTGATCTCCAGTTATTTCAAGGATTTTTGCATAGATATTCCAGGGAACATAGATTTTTCAGAACGTAGATTTCAAAATCAACACTGAGGTTGGGAAGGAAGTGGAGAAGATATCACACACCAGTGTCTTATGCCTCAAATTGGATCATTAGTGCATTTTGAGAAAATGCAGTATTATTCTCAGAGGCCTACTATGCCAAATTCCTTCTAATTTATTTTCTTAATGGTGTGTGCCTGAAAGCTCTCTGTCTTTCAAGGTCTCAGAAATGAAATGCAACCAGGGTATCTTATGAGAGAGTTTTCTCACTCTGAATCAGAAAAATGTTTGCTTCTGTCCCAAACTCTTGGATCTGGTTCTTACTGCCAGCCTTCATTCTTCCATATCTGTTCATTATACTTACTCTGCCCCAGACATTTTGCTAGAATATGAGAAGAGAGAGATGAAGGATCCACTCAAAGTCTTGGAAACCCCTATAATCTAGACACTTACATGAATGCAACACAATATGGTGAAGGTTTTTGATCGAGGCCAGCCATGGAGACACATGGAATGGACACTTAGGGGCAGAGAGATGGAAGATGTCAGGGAAGACTTCCTGGAGGGGTGATGTCTGAGCTGGGTTTTGAAGTGGGGTGAGCTGGAGGGACCAGGGACTGGAAAACTTGGGAGAACTGCCCCTTCAAAGGCATGAAAGCTTAGGGGACTTCAGACTTTCGCAGAGGGTTCAGTGTGTCTGGGACTTAGGAGCTGAGGCAGAGACCATAGGGCACAACAGAGAACAATTAGGCAGGGGTTATTTAGATCACGGCTTTCAAATAACCATCATGGACAGTTCAGCAGGGCCAGCCATTTGGCTCCTATGAGCTATTTTCCTTTCTTAAATTTTAAGTTTTTTTTCTTACCTCTAAAGCAATACATGCATATGGTAGAAAATGAAAAAATATAGATAAACAAGTTGAAGAGAATTATACCACCTGCAACCCTGCTACAAAACCTTTTTTTAACAACTTATAAATCATTCCAGGTTTTTATGTACATGTTTTTCTGTAATAAAAAATATTGTTAAACTCTCCTTACTGCTTTGTAATCTGTTCTGTTCAGTTAGTATTTTAGAAACAGTTTTGCCATATTAATGGACGTTCTTCTGTATTATTTATAATGTCTGAATAGTAGTATATCTTTAGTCATACCATAATGTGTTAAAACATGCATATATGGGTGTGACTATATTTGAATATTGGACATTTCAATTGTTTTCAATATTTCGCTCTTAGAAATAGTGTGTAGGTGAACATTCTTATGCATAACCTTAATTACTTCCCTGAGTCCTTGTCAATAGCTTTATTAAATCTCAATCTTGAAATGACAAACTTGTAAGATGAACATACATGGAATAATTAGAAAGCAATGCAAAAACAAACATAACCATGTCCCTCTTAATCATCCTTAGCTGTTGCCACACCTAAGGTGGTGACCTTCCTACACCTTGCCTTATAGTAGTCGATCACTCAAATCTACCATGTGAACATGGAATGAAGGTGAATGAGGCAGGCTTCAGTTCAGTTCGACAGACACTGGGGCCTCCATGGGCCAGGGAGGGGATGAGGGAGCACCCAGGCAGCTTTGTCTGGGCAGGAAGGCGTCATCACCTGCAAGAGAGGTATGCCTAAGACTCGGAGGGTGCCGCGAGAAGGACGTGCAGCCCGGTGTGGCAGATTGGGTGGGGGTGGGGGACTTTCTGGAGAAGATGCCATGCCTGGGATGACCACCATGTTGGGCTGCTGTGGAGAGCAGTCAAAGAGCAGATCAAGTAGGGGTTTTGGGGTTGGGTGAGCGGTTAAGACAAGAGATATCCAAGACGCTTTCTATATTAGTTTGCATTCTCCAGAGAAAGAGTTCACCCGTCTTTCCCTTTTCTCTTCAGCCCCTCAATGCATTGGATGATGCCAACCCACACTGGTGAGGCTGATCTTTGCTCAGCCTACCAATTCAAATGCTAATTTCTTCCAGAAGTACCCTCATAGACACACCCGGAAATAATGTTGTTACGGTTTGTTAAATTAACATTTGTTAAGCGGAGCACAGTGCTGGATGGTGAGCCTCAGTGCCACAACTGACCAACTGACCACAAGAGAACTTGAAATAGGGAAGTCTGTGACTCCCAGGTCCTAGAGGAAGTACACGGCCTTAAGGGGCCACTTGGGGAGATCAAGGCAGAGCGCAGACAAAGAGAGAGGCAGGGCCTAAATACAGGCCTTTATTCAGGTTCCTGGGCTAGGGCCAGGCTGGTCATTTCAAGCCAAAAAAACAGATCTTGGTAAGCCCCGGTGGGGTGGGGGGTAGTCTATCTAAAGGGCCCATAAGGCATCCAGGTGCTGGAAGGGAGGGGAGCCTGTTGATCACAAGGGCAGATCCGGAGGTCATGTCAGGAACTTAAATTTGCCTGTGACCCTGAAGGCTGCTGACTGGGGCATGCCCTTGCTGGAGAGGCTGGTGTCAGCTGCAGGTCCCTGAAGGCCACTTGGCCAAACAAAATGGATGCTGAGGCAGCAATACCATGGCGCAGCTTAGCTAGACCCTTGATAAATGTTTTACCAGCTATCTGGGGGGGGGGGAGGGGGGCAGTTAGTCCAGGCAAGTGGACACATAAAATTAATCATCAACTTCCCAATGCTGCAAATTTATACTTCTCTAAAATAATCAGCTACTCACTAGACATTTTTCCTTGCCTCTTATCCTTTCATCCTCATCATGTCCCTGCAGAACACCTTCTATTCTTATTTGTACAGAATAAGGATGGTATTGGTAATGGATGGTAGTGGATGGGGGAGTTGGAATCCAAACCTAAGTCTCTTCTAATCCAAACACCAGGTGGTATCACTACATCACTTGGCTGTTCTTCAGCTGAATTCCTTAGCTGGTGGTATTCTATACTTTACGGGTTATGCTTTCTCTTTTAGGCCTGCTCATCCTTCAGGTAGAGAAGGAATAAGCATTCATGGAGACCTTACCATATGCAAACTCTGTGTTAGGTGTTCTATGTAATCTCTTTAATCCTCATAACATCCCTGTGAGAGACACAAGGAAGTTAGTCTCACCCGCCCAGTTTAGGTAATGTGGTTAAAGGCACACAAAGAAAGTAATGGAGCAGGAATTTTATCTGACTTTAAAGACCATGTGTATACTACCATGTGGCCCGGGGCATTCATTGCCTCACCAAACCTCCTCTGCGCTGTGTCAAAGAATCCAAGGTTAGAGGAATGGCCCATTAGCTTAGGCCTTTCTGTTTTATGACTCCTCCTTCAGCTACCTGCCAAACTGACCCAGATTAGGAAGTTCTGGGGTTGTTTTTTCTTTTGCCTGGCCCCTTACACTGTCCATCACAGCATTTGTTCTATAGAAGTGTGTCTGTTAGATTTAGGACATGAGTGTCTGTGGGCCTTAATTGGGCCAAGTTAGGAAAGGGCCCTGGTCTGCCTGACAATGGGGAAGAGAGAGGTGAGGGGGTAGAGGTGAGGAAGATAAAGGTGGGAGATGTCACGAAGCCAGCAGCCCAGCATGACTGAGCCCCAGTTTCTTGAACCATGTGGGCAAATGCCAGTATTCTTCTGCTTTCCTTTTTATTCTCCATTTCCTTTTTAGCATATGGGTAGCTGCTTCAGGTCATGAAAAAATATATTCAGTGGAATGAAACAGTAGATATTTACCAAGAAACTAAAAATGAAAGTTAGACATAAACTGTTTTATTCCATTGAACTATTTGGCTGAACTCATAAGAACAGTGATGAGATCATTCTTGGACACCTGCACCAAAATGAACCACAAGAAGAATATTTAGGAAAGATGAAGAGGATATTTGGCATACTGAGAGAACGAGCTTCTTCAGGCCCAGGGAGTGGGATGAAATTGGCATGATCATTTTGGAGAACATGAGTCAAACAGAGAATTGGAATGGGGTTTTTCAGGGAAGATATATTAAGGGAGTAAAAGGCTGATAAACAGCACTTACATTTGTAGAAAAATAAGGGGAGTAAATCAAGGAATTCAAAAGTGAAGGGAAACTTGATTCAAGTAAGGGAGGAAAAACCCTGTAAACCTCACTAGTCTTTGTAAGTAAAAGGAAAACAAGTGAAAGTAAGCTATCAGAAGTCAGTAAGATTTTATGGGAGTATGAAGTTAATCTTAAGGAAGCAAAACCCATTTCATTGCTGTAGGAAACTCCCAGCTGAGCACTGACTAACAATGGACATCTGATCTCCTTGAAGCTGTATTTGGGTGACTCTTGCTCTTGGCTTGTACCTTGCACCCTGGGTCTTGTGGGAAACCAGCGCTGTCCCAGAGTTCCAGAGGGTGGGCCAAGGTTAGATATTGGAGTTGGTCCTTAATTTATTGTGCTGATTCTTCTTAGGGAAGAATAAAGAGGGCGCCTGGGTGGCTCAGTTGGTTAAGCGACTGCCTTCGGCTCAGGTCATGATCCTGGAGTCCCGGGATCGAGTCCCACATCGGGCTCCCTGCTCAGTGGAGAGCCTGCTTCTGCCTCTCTCTCTGCCTGCCTCTCTGCCTACTTGTGCTTTCTCTCTGTGTGTCAAATAAATAAATAAAACCTTTAAAAAAAAAAAAAAGAATAAAGATTGTGGGAACATGTGTTAGAATTTTAGCTGTGAGGCATGAACACAAAATATTAAATTGACTCCAACAACTTGAGTCAACTCGAAAACTCCCAGTCTCTTAGGATAAAAAAATATATATAATCCTATTTAGAAATTCCTGGTGTGATCATAATGCAGGATTGGTTCTTCTCATGAAGCCTATTAATGAAAAATTACATAATCCAAAGTTTTAAGTAGTAAGATATTATAAGAAATTCTTATTTCATTAACTTTTCAAAGTATGAATAATCACTTTGCATTCAAGACAAAAAATTCACATTTTCCACTGGCTACTGAAAAACAATGGAAACAATTCCAGTCATGGTAGCAGCTCTCTGTGGGCTGACCCACCTCTGAAAATAATTTATTGTTTCCAGGTGACTTTTACATTGTGGGGTTATTCATTAGGTTAGGCTTGATGAGAAACAGATACCAATAGAGTTGGGGATTCAAAAATGTGTTTCTTCTCACAATCAGAGATAAATTCACCATGGCTTTTCTCTTTATAGGCTCATGCCAAAATCTGGCATCTCTACAATACTTCTTTCCGTCCAACTCAGGGAGGCCAGGTATCCATTGCCCTAAGCTCCCACTGGATCAATCCTCGAAGAATGACCGACCATAGCATCAAAGAATGTCAAAAATCTCTTGACTTTGTACTAGGCTGGTTTGCCAAACCCATATTCATTGATGGTGACTATCCTGAGAGCATGAAGAATAATCTTTCATCTCTTCTGCCTGATTTTACTGAATCTGAGAAAAAGTTCATCAAGGGAACAGCTGACTTTTTTGCTCTTTCTTTTGGACCAACCTTGAGTTTTCAACTATTAGACCCTCACATGAAGTTCCGCCAATTGGAATCTCCCAGCCTGAGGCAACTCCTTTCTTGGATTGACCTTGAATATAACCACCCTCAAATATTTATTGTGGAAAATGGCTGGTTTGTCTCAGGGACCACCAAGAGAGATGATGCCAAATATATGTATTACCTCAAAAAATTCATAATGGAAACCTTAAAAGGTAGGATTGGGGATAAAATTCTAATTTCCTGCCAAAATCCACAGGAAAAACAATCTTTCAGATGATCTGTAATAAACTATGTGAATTTATAGTTTTTATCGTAATGCAGAAAATCATTTTGGCAATAGCAGGAATGCATTATGTAACACCTTTCTCATTGGTTCTTGAGGAACTTAAATTCATTTTTAAAACTCGTTTTGTGGGGCGCCTGGGTGGCTCAGTCGTTAAGTGTCTGCCTTCGGCTCAGTTCATGATCCCAGGTTCCTGGGATTGAGCCCTGCATCGGGCTCCCTGCTCAGCAGGAAGCCTGCTTCTCCCTCTCCCACTCCCCCTGCTTGTGTTCCCTCTCTCACTGTCTCTCTGTCAAATAAATAAATAAAATCCCTCAGAGTTACTACTCTAGATTTTTAGATTATATTAAGGATTAAGCAAATCCCAGTATATCTAGATCTCTGTACATGTTCTTGGGTTCTTATTATTTGCACTGAATAAAACAATTTTTAAAGAAAAAAGAATACCAACACTTTCTGAAGAAAATATTGTGTAGCTCATGCTTTTAAAGATTTTAATCCGTTTATTGCCACAGCCACAATGCTAGGATAGACAGTGGAAGAAGACATCTTCTCAGGCCCAATGACCACCGACTGGAAATAAAAATAGTCCAAGTAAAAACATATTGGAGATCATCCTATTTGTGAAGACATTTATTTCTAGAATTATCCTGGTGTGATAGCCTTTTATTAGTAAGAAAGGTCATTGGTTTACCAAACAATGTTCATTATTCGTAACTTATTTCCATAAGTAGTAAGCCCCTCAAATGTTCTTGAGTCATGAGGCCAGTGCCCAGCTAAGGGTCTGTCGTGTTGTTCTTGTCCTTTCTTCTCTTTGCAGCCATCAGGATGGATGGGGTGGATGTCATCGGGTACACGGCGTGGTCCCTTATGGATGGCTTCGAGTGGCACAGAGGCTACAGCATCAGACGTGGACTCTTCTATGTCGACTTTCTAAGCCAGGAGAAGAAACTGTTGCCAAAATCTTCAGCCTTGTTCTACCAAAAGCTGATAGAGAAAAATGGCTTCCCTCCTTTACCTGAAAATCAACCCCTAGAAGGGACATTTCCCTGTGACTTTGCTTGGGGAATTGTTGACAACTACATTCAAGTAAGTCAGCTGACAAAACCAATCAGCAGTGTCACCAAGCCCTATCACTAGTAAGTAGTGCTTCCTTATTAGGTTGTCATGGCACATTGTCCATTCTTCAGGCCAAACGTGGTTCCTGAATGAGCACGTTAAGGGCACAGTTTGGAACATGGCTCCCTTCTCTCCAAAAATCTTCCTAACTTCATCCTACACTTTAAATCAGCCCCAAAGGAGGAACAAATTAAAAATATATGAATATTTAAGATCTGAAAAGATAGTAAAAAGATAAAATACTCCCTTTTAATATAGTGGTTTTCAATGCTTTTTAAAGCAGTTGGGTTCTTCCATAAACAAGAAGTAACAGAGAACTGCAAATTTTCTGAGATCTCAGTGGAGCTGCTGAGCCTGAGGCAGGAACATCAGGCAGAGCCCTCCCGAGCATAGCTGCACCCTGTTGCAGAAGTACCTTGGCAATGAAAACCCTTGCTCCAATGATTCACAGCTCAAAATTTCATTTCTAGAACTAGTCATCGAAATGGTAAGGAAGTTCTTCAAAATGGTCAACCAATATTTATTGAACACTTACTATTTAGGTAATCCTCAATATTATTTTTAACTTCCCAATCTTAAGGGAATTTGTTTTCTAGAGTTTGAAGGAATATTTTAGTAGGCACTTATTTGGATGCTTAGCGTACAAAGCCCTAGGTTAA
Organism: Leptonychotes weddellii; assembly: GCF_054177405.1. Taxonomy (NCBI): domain Eukaryota; kingdom Metazoa; phylum Chordata; class Mammalia; order Carnivora; family Phocidae; genus Leptonychotes; species Leptonychotes weddellii. The sequence goes on from NC_138371.1 coordinate 113,226,625, forward strand.
TCGCCAGGTATGCTTGGTTGAGGGGAGTGCACACTGAGATGAGTAAGGTTGACCCCCGCTTTGAAAGAAGTCTGTTGAGAGAAAATGCGGGATACACACATCATATAATGGAGAGCACAGGGTAGGGTGCTAAGTGAGCAGGGTGGTGGTAGGGTGCTGCTGAGCAATGTGAAAATAGAGATCAAGACAGAGACAAATGTTGGTATTCATAGACAAGCAATGGCATTGAGCATGCTGGGTGCTTCTAGCCAATTCACTGGTTCAGTAGTAAGGAAAAATAACTTTCCCTCTACCCTTCTGAGCTGAGATCCCCTATAAATAAAGACAGATTAACAACAGAAAAACAAATAACAGTTTATTAACATGTGTAGTTTACATATACATGGGAGATACTCAGAGAAAAATGAGTAACTCCTTGAGGTGACTTAGAATTCAGGCTTAAATACATACCATCTTAATAGAAAAAGCCAGAAGCGGGGGTGGGATATAGGTTTCTTAGGAAAGAATAAATAATTTTTCGGAAAGATGAATGGGGCCTTAGAAGAGTAGATGGGAACCACAATAGTTTGTGACAAAGTCTGTCTGGGTGTTGTGGTGACCTCTGGTCTCCTCTTCTGTGACAAGACTCCATCTTTCCTGGGGAATGAAACCCCCCCAGGAGGGGACTGATGACAACTGAGTTCCTTTTGGAGGATCTGTCTTTAAGCAGGTAAGGGGAGTTCAGAGAAAGCCTCTCCCTGCATTTGCTATTTTTTGAGTGCCTGCAGGTCAAAGTAATCAGTTTTATACCAGCAGAGCATACTTTGGGGTGGCAGGCCCTGAACTCCTACAGTCACATTTTGGGGTGGCATATTCTGTTACCCTTCTGTTCAAAAGAAAGTATTTAGAAGAATGCTTGGATCTGAGGAAAGTTCTTTTAGTTGAAATGGGTTGCTGTTTTCTTGTAAGTATCAAATGGAAATCCTTTATTTATAAGGAAATAAATCAACACTATCCTTAATACATTTTCTGCTGGGTTATATTATTCTTAGGTCTTTCGCAGACCTCAGTTGGGTTAAAGGGCAGTCTCAGACTTAAATCCCTTCTTACATTTAAAAGGCGACTTCGGGACACCGTTAGCAAAGATGTCTGAGCACAGGAGGAAGACGTCTAGCTCTGCCCTGTTGGGCTTGGGGTTTTCCTCCCTCCTCTCCTCTTTCTTCTCCCTCAGCCTCTGTTCCCAGAATCTCCCTTCTCTAATTTCTCTCCTGCAAGTGGGATTCACAGTGGGGTTCAAATAGGGTGCTGGTGAGGGAGAAAGGGACCAAGGGAGGGAGATGGGCTCCCCATCCCTCCTTCCTCCCCTGCTGGGGGCGAGTTGGTCCCTGGTCTTTGTTCTCTCTCCTGACCTTCTGCCGGGTGCCACTCCCAGCTGGGCTCTGTGCCCCTTGTCCCTGAGGACTCATGCTTTGCCCTGATGTCTCACAGCAGCCCGAGCCTGGGGGGCAGGTAAATTCTCAGTTCAGTTTTATGTGAAGAGAAGTTTCTGCGAGCATTTCTGTGTAGACAGTGTGAACCCGGGGAGTTGTGGGACATGTGGGGAGCCCCTTCACTCCTGCTGTGGTCCCCATCCCTGGACTGTGTTTGCCTTGAGAACTGGTAAGTAGAGAGAAAGTTTTAAGAGTGCAACCTATTTCCGAGAGAGAGAGAGAGAAAGAGAGAGAGAGAAGAGAAACTCTGGTCAGACGTAACAAGTCTGCCAGTGGCGAGGAAGGGAGACAGGGAGAGGATTGCTTTTTCTACTCCTTAGGGGCAGTTGTGTTAGAATTTGATCTGATCCCAGCCATGCATCAGCTCTGGATCCTTCCTCTGAGGTTGCACTGCCCTATTACCTCATCAGTTGGTGGGGGGGAGTCCCTACTCCTTCATCCAGCGGAGCGCCCCCGCCCCCCAGTCTCCCCTACACACAACCAGCCACACACAAACTAATTCCCTCTCAAACCCATGGTGGGTGAACTTCTCCAGAAGCTCTCTAGTGGGAAAAGTTTGCAACTGCTGTTTTGTTCTTTCTGCTTTTCCCCTTGAGCCTTGCATTATTTTGGCAGCGCCCTTCCTAAGCTAACTTCCTCCCTGGCAAAGTAAAAACAAGTTTGTTGTAGGGTGGTTCTGAGGAGGGTGTGCGTATGTTTTAATTTATAAGCTGTTCTCTATACTTTTAATACATTATGTTAAAGCCCTGAAAAGTAATTTTTAAACCATTGAAATTCATTTCTTTCCTCCTGGCTAGCATTTCAAACTCTTAATACAAATAAATTTCTAATATTAATCCTAAAAAAACTTTAAAAAGAATATCCCAGTAAGGACATCCCCTGTTTGAAGTCTGACCTCTGGCTTGTTCACATGGACCGTCACTGTCACTGGACCTAATTTCCCAGACGACAGGTTTGTTTTCCCATAACCACTAATACTCATAGTAAACATAGGTCAGAGCCTTCTACAGGCTGGGGACATAGAGCTTCTTTAACCTTGGCCACTATCAGGAGAAGGTTTCTTCCATAATATACTAAATACATACTTTATACCCATTGCTTCTGAAAGGCTCCACTTGATTTTTCATTTTTTTTTATTAAGAAAAGTCAACCAGTTAATGGAGGTTAGATAGAATTAAGCCCAAGTACTCATTTCTACGTGTCCTGTATTTTCAAGAAATAGATATTCCCCCCAGAAATTGTACCTTAGTCTCTCATATTTGTTTGCAGATGGACTGAATAAAAGCTGCTGTTTTGGAAAAAATTGTGGTAGAAAAGTTACAAATTCAGTCAACTCCAGAGCTCTGTGAAAATAATCCAAAGAATTCCTTCAAGCTATGAACACTTTCACTTCAAAAGAGCATGCAAATATTTTCTCTTGCAAAGCTGAGGAAACAAGATTTGTGGGTGCATCATGGTGGAAAAATACTTCTCACAGCATTCCCACAGTACTAGGGGAAATGCATGTGTGGGTGATCTACAAGGGACAAGTCTCCAGAGAAAGCAATTTCCCTCTGACATGCTGGTTTTTTATTACTTTCCTCTATAAACACAGCACTGACCCCTCCAGAGGAGCAGTCCCTCAGGCTGGCAAAGTGCAAAGAAACCTCCGCAAGAGACTCCAAACCAGAGTTTGACCCCTGCTTGTATTCCGAGGGTCAAACCCAGGGACCTGTTCTAAAAGGATTGTTTCTGAGGAGAAAACTGGTTTACTCAGTGGGTCCTTAGGATGAACTTTCAGTGTGCCTTTTCCTCCATGGTTAACACGTGGAGGGAGCATTTTGTGGTTTCAATTTTACTGCTTTTCCTAAATACTCATTTTCATATTGGAGGCTAATACATCAGATGATTGAAAACCACTGGTGTGCTCATCACAGAAAAATAACTCAGGAACGTTTTACAACTAGGTTCAAATAGCCCAGTAAGTGTAAATGACAATATTCTTCCTCATTTCCATATTCTCTAACACTTTTACCGTCAGATTGAATTTAAGTTCTGTCTTTGACATTAACGCCAATAAAAGGCAACAGTTACACGCATCTAGCATGTTCTCTACTCACAGCAAACTTCAATTTACAATGTGATTTTTAAGAATAATATCATTGCATTTTCTGACTCTCACTCAGGTTTTATGCTTTATCTTTTTGTCTATGTTTTTTTTAAATTTGGGAGTCTCATATTATTAGTGATTTCTTTTTTTTTATTATGTTATGTTAGTCCCCACACAGTACATCATTAGTTTTTGATGTAGTGTTCCATGATTCCTTGTTTGCCTATAACAGTAGGCATGCAGTATGTGTCCTCCTTATTAGTCATTTCTTATATTAAAATACAAACGTTCAAAAGTACTTTGCTTGCTTAACACAGACCAGAGGTGTGTGAGAATCATTAATGTTTGTCATCTGAAATGTTAAAAAAATCAGATTTTTGTTTTTTTTCTTTTCTTTTTTTATTATTATTATGTTCAATTCGCCCAGCATATAGTACATCGTTAGTTTTTGATGTAGTTAGTGTTCAAGGATTTATTAGTTGCATGTAACACCCAGTGCTCAACACCACACGTGCGTGCCCTCCTTACCCATCACCCAGCAGATTTTTTTTTTTTAATCATTAAAGCAACAGTTCGAGAGTTAGGACTATGGGTAAAGCAAATACGCATTAAAAAGCGCAATGTTTTTTTCTTCATGAGCTTAACGATTGACCACAAATGGTTTAAATTTCCTGCTAGAAAGGCTCTCTTTTTGCTCCTCTTGCTTGCTAGTTTCGTGGAAGGGACTGCACGGAATTCCTTTTCCAGTGCGGTCGGGTGAGACTAACGCCTCCTCCTCTCCTGGCAGGTGGACACCACCCTGTCTCAGTTCACCGACCCGAACGTTTACCTGTGGGATGTCCACCACAGTAAGAGGCTGATTAAGGTGGACGGGGTGGTGACCAAGAAGAGGAAGTCCTATTGCGTGGACTTTGCCGCCATCCGGCCCCAGATAGCCTTACTCCAGGAGATGCACGTTTCGCATTTTCACTTCTCGCTGGATTGGGCCCTGATCCTGCCGCTGGGCAACCAGTCCCAGGTGAACCACACGGTCCTGCGCTACTACCGCTGCGTGGTCAGCGAGCTGGTGCGCGCCAACATCACGCCGGTGGTGGCGCTCTGGCGTCCCGCCGCCCCGCACCACGGCCTGCCGCCGCCCCTGGCCAAGCACGGCGCCTGGGAGAACCCCCGCACCGCCCTGGCTTTCGCCGAGTACGCCCGGCTCTGCTTTCAGGATCTCGGCCGCCACGTCAAGTTCTGGATCACGATGGGCGAGCCGTACACGCGGAACATGACCTACAGCGCCGGGCACAATCTGCTAAAGGCCCACGCGTTGGCTTGGCGCGTGTACGATGAGAAGTTCAGGGGCTCTCAGAAAGGCAAAATATCCATAGCCCTGCAGGCCGATTGGATAGAACCCGCCTGCCCTTTCTCCCCAAAGGACAAAGAAGTGGCCGAGAGAGTTTTGGAATTTGACATTGGCTGGCTGGCTGAGCCCATTTTCGGCTCTGGGGATTATCCACGTGTGATGAGGGACTGGCTCAACCAAAGAAATAATTTCCTTCTACCGTATTTCACGGAGGAAGAAAAAAAGCTAATCCGGGGCTCCTTTGACTTTCTGGCTTTAAGCCATTACACCACCATCCTTGTCGACTGGGAAAAAGAAGATCCAATGAAATACAATGATTACCTGCAAGTGCAGGAAATGACCGACATCACCTGGCTCAACTCTCCGGGGCAGGTGGCCGTGGTGCCCTGGGGCTTGCGCAAAGTTCTTAACTGGCTGAAGTTGAAGTATGGAGACCTGCCCATGTATATAATATCCAACGGCATAGACGATGATCCGCTCGCAGCCCAAGACAGGTTGAGGGTGTATTACATGCAGAATTATGTCAATGAAGCTCTGAAAGGTAAGGAGCCCTGGAAACAGCAGTCCCTTGAAGCCTCTGGCCCCCTAGGGCATGATATGTGATAGGCACTCAAACATGTACATCCACTGTCGCTCTCGGAGGAAAGTGCTATCCGTTCCTTGCCACGCTGAACAAGTCCAAGAGAGACCTAGTATTTTTCCCCAGGGATAATGGAGTTTAGCTAAAAGTGGGAGACTCTAGCAAAAGAGTGGAAAATTCCCTAGCACCTGCTCAGGGTCTATAAAAGCATGGACTCTCTTGTCCCCCATCTCAGATGGGTTCACAGCACTCTTGCCTCCTTCATGTGCGTAAAGATTTAACCCAAGTACATCGTAAGAGGTTTAACTATGTAAAACCTACTAAGTTAAATGTAGCTCAATATTTGTCCTCTCATGAAAGAAGCCGTTTATGGTTAAACCTAATTTAGTTTTATTAAATGGTATTGAAATTTTCCCTGATGCACTCCCTAATGCTGTGTAAAAGGGAAGTGTTGTGTACAAAAAATTTTAATAGCCATTCTGTCCTTTTGTTTTTCTAGCTTACATACTGGATGGTATCAATCTTTGCGGATACTTTGCTTATTCATTTAATGATCGCACAGCTCCGAAGTTTGGCCTCTATCATTATGCTGCAAATCAGTTTGAGCCCAAACCGTCCATGAAACATTACAGGAAAATTATTGAAAACAATGGCTTCCCGAGTCCCGAGACTCTGGGAAGATTTTGTCCAGAGGAATTCACCCTGTGTACCGAATGCAGCTTTTTTCATACCCGAAAGTCTTTACTGGCTTTCATCGCTTTCCTACTTTTTGCTTTTATTATTTCTCTTTCTCTGATTTTCTACTACTCTAAGAAAGGTAGAAGTTATAAATAGTCCTGAACATTTTCCTATTCATTTATTTTGAAATAATTATGTGCACACATCAGCTGTTAACCATTTGCACTTCTTCAGTGTTGTAAAACTATAGATTTCATTTATCCGACTTCTAGAAAAATTTTTTGTGGCATATGACAGACATTTGGAAATGAGCGTAGGTGATTGTAAAATATTGAATAATGTGAATAGTGCCTGGATTTCTTCTTTTTTTGGAGGGTGATCAGAGACTGTCAGGGGCCATCATTTCTGCAACACACTCTGTAACAAATGTATGGGAAGTGGGAACCATTCCATAATTTTTTTTACAGAAATTGAATGGCCTTATCAGTGCCCATTCCTAAGTGTAGTGTTTATCTTGAAGTAATAATTGCAAATGTTGGAATAAAAAGTTAAATTATAAATTAAATTATAAATTAAATTAAGTTAAAAAGTTAAATCCCAAGTAACCTTACCCAACATAACCAACTGCCATGATGTGCTTAATGGTCTCTGTTGAATCAAGTTTCCCTTGAAAAAGAAATGGCAGAATATAGGAGAGATGACAAAGAGCTCTGGGCTGCCACGTTCCTTTTAAAAGCAGTGTTTCTAGCAAATGCTGGTAATATTAACTTACATATCTGGTTAATGATATATTTGGCAGAGCAAATGATAGAACTTTATTTTATGTGACTTTCAGGGCGCTGTCCAGGCCCTGGGGTCCTTGAGGGCTTTGCGTTACTGGGGCCTTGTCAAGCGCCTGCACATAGGACTTTGAACGTTTGCAGAAAAATAAACATGAATCATGAGATGTTGGGCTCTTCAGGAAGCATAAACCGATCATGAAATGCATTATACTGTGCGGCTCTAGGAGGAGGAAAGGAGAAAAAAGTAGTTATTATGAGCAACATCATGATTAATTTGATTATAAACCCTTTGATTTTAGAGCGCTCCTTGCAATGAATGATGTGACCTTTCCTGAGCGAAAAAGAATGAAATAATAATTCATCCTGTGAAGAGTGACTTCACTTGCTGTTCTTTAGAATGTGCCATGATTTCTTTGAATTGAATTTTTTTTTTTAAATTCTTAATAGGCACCAAAGCATTTGGTCTGATAACACTGGAAGATTTGTTTCTGTGATTGCTGAGGTTTATTTTATATTTTTGCTGCAACTTCTGTGGAACTAGCTTTGAGCTAGTTTTGCTTTGAACTTTCACACTGAAACCTGCTTCTGATTTCTAGAAAGGGCTAATGAGGTCTTATCCTTTAATGCCCCTCAAACAAGTTTTGCTGATTTTCAGACAAGGGTCTTTCTGTTGCACTGGCATTGTGGATGATCCTAATGTTTGTTTTATAGATAAGCCAATATCATATCAGGCAAGGTAAACCACTATCATATCAAGCATAACTGATCTTGCTGGCACAGGGTTATAGTATATAATAAAATGCTGTACTGTATTATATATCATCTTCAGGGGTGGTATGATTTTTTTCCATGAAAGATAAGCTTTTGTGGGTATTCTTTTAAAAATTGGACTTATTTTTAAAAATAGAAACTAGAGAATAATAGTTCTTCTATGTATATATTTTTTTCTGATTCTAAGAATAATATATGTTCGCTGTAAAAAATTTAAAAGCATAGAAACTATACGTAAAGAGAAAAAATGACCTGTAATCTCACCACCAAAGTGGCCACTGTTAACATAGCCTATGTATTTTATTTTACATGGAGTCAGATCATATTGTAAATAATTATGTGTCTTTATTAATTATTTATTGTGTGTGTTTCTTTTGTCATTAGTCTTCAAAAGCACGATTTCCAATAGTTGTAGAGTGATTCCACTATATGAGTTTATCACAACTTATTTAACCATTCCTATTGGTGGGACTAGTTTCCTATTGTTGATTACTGTTAAGTAATGTTTAAAAACTTTCTTGCTACAATATTAATTTTCATTTCCTTGATGTAGACAGAAGTAATTCTGTCCCTTGATGAAGTATTGTAATAAATCTGCCTGCAACTTTGCTTTTTTCATAATCATATAACTGGCTGCTAGATACATTTCTTTAAAAAAAATTTTTTGAGTTGACTTAGCTACATAGAATATGAGTGGTGAAGAAATGGGTCTGACAGCGAGGCTGGAAGATGGGAGGGTATGGAGGGTGCCCCAGGCTCATCCCTGTGGTTGAGCTGAGACTTTTAGACATTGAGAAAACAAAACAGGAAGAGTTGAAAGAGACAATACAGACGCCAAAGCCTCTAAGAGAAATGACATCTCAAAACCATCCAACTCAGTTATAGTGAGAGCAGCATGCTAATGTTGAGACCCCCTCGACCTTAGGAGGAGGTAGGTGGCTCCCGCCCGCAAAGGAGGGAGGCCATCTCTTGGGTCTGAACAGACGTTAGGAGGGAGGAGGGACCCGGTGGAAGAGGGAGGCGGGGCCAGGAGGTGGGACTTCCTGTCAGAGCACCGCCCTCCTTCCACGTCAGTCCTTATAATATTTCACTCACGAATCCTGGGTATTTCACCACTTTACTTTTTTTTTTTTTTTTAAATATAGAGACTGTTCCCTGGAACTCTACAGGGCATTAGGTGGTAAACTGATTAATTTGATTATAAACCTTTTGAGTGTCCTGTGGTGTCCTGAGTCCTCTTGGCTAATTTCTGCCACGCTTGTATTTGCCCTGCTTTCACAGACCCTGCCTTGGACCCAGGTGTATCCCTTGCGCTTATGCCTCGTTCTTTTTGCCTGGGTTTGCAAGGATGGTTTTTCAGATTCATTAAGGACATTTTTCATTTTATTTTTGGTCTTCCACAGACAGTAATTAGAATCTATTAATGCCTTGGAAGCTTTTCCTTTATACTTATTTATAACAATGCTGTCCAACAGAAAGAGTGCAAGCTGCATATTTTAAATTTTTTTGTAGTCTCATTAAAAAAATTAAAAGTGCAGAAGAAATAAAGCTTAATGCTATATATTATTTTCCCAACATAAGCAAAATATCATAACTTCAATGTGTAATCAATATAAAAATGATTGCGATTTTTACATACTTTTTTTTAAATACTAAGTCTTAGAAGTCTGGTGTGTGTTTTGCATGTATGGCACATCTTGTGCTCAATTTGGATTAGCCAGACTGTAAGTGCTCAATAGCCACATGTGGCTTAATGGCTGCTCCATTGGACAGCGCAGGTCTATAAAGAAAGCCTAGCTCTGTTAAGTCAATTAATAGCATAGTAAGATACCCAAAATATTTCATAAGTTAGAAGAATAAACTTTTTTTATAACAATCTTCCAAGCTCTATAGTCCATGGAAATAATTGACAAGTACATTTACAATTAAGCTAAACTATTGATTAAAACAAATATTTAAAACATCTATGTAGGAAAGCAAAAATAAATTCAAAATGGGTGAAAATCCTAGAGAAGAACACAGGCAGCAACCTCTTGGATGTTGGCTGTAGCAACTTCTTGCTAGACACGTCTCCAGAGGCAAGGGAAACAAAAGCAAAAATGAACTATTGGGACTTCATCAGGATAAAAAGCTTTTTTTCTCTCATATTGCCTTTTTCTGAGTGAATGGAGCAGTTATATTGTCCTATAGCATCTCCATTTAATATTTAATATTGAACAATGCTGCTCAAAATTTCTATCTGGGAAGGAGAATGTTAGATGACATGGACCAACCTTGACAGAGAGCCTTGGTTCTAGAAGGAAAGCAGAGGCCATGTCTTTGTGTTTTGTTTTGATTTTCAGTATTTAGTCCCATGTCTTATACAAAATATTCTTCAATAAATGTTGATTAGTTGAATAAATTATGGATGAAAGATGGAATACATGAGTTAACAGAATTAGCTCCCTGACATCACCTTTGTCCAGAGATTCATTTAATAAAGACCAACTGTCAAGAATCAGAAACTGCTGTGGGTTAGATGCTATAATGGCTCGATTCTGTGTATTCAGAGGAAAGAATGAGAGCTTCCATGTGATCACCTTTGATAACCTGTCTTTCTGGGTAGCAAGGCAATAACACTGCTGTCCTAAATCATCACCCCTAGACCAATCACACAGTGAGAGGACTGTAACTTTTTTCTTCCTTATTCACACTGTCCCTCAACCAGTCAGTATTCTTACTATTTGCAAGAATTGTTATATATTGGGTTAAGTTCTTTATCTGCAAATAAAAACCAGGGAACTCATCTTCTAGAAAGAATTCCCTTATGTCATCTTGAAATGCTTACAGTTTCCAAGAAGATGTAGCTTTTTTCTCAGATCCATTATGCTTTTCCATTTTTATAACCATTAAATATTATTAGAGCTTTGTTTGTTCCAGTACATTTCCTGGGACATCTTTGTTTCATACCTTTGTGGTAAATACCCATTGTTTGATATCAAGGAGAAAGAGGTCAAGAAAAACCACAAGGAACCTTGAGTAAAGGGTGGAAATACCATAATGTCTGTGATAGGACACCTACAATAAGGGGAAATCTGTTTTGCAACATAATTGCTACACACAAGAAAAGGTTTAGTGACTGATAGTCAAGCCTTTGTTGTAACACCATAGGTTAGAGAAAAAAACAGTTTCACCCTACCTATTCATTGAGTCAGAAAGGCAGAGGGACAAGAATCAGTGGATCCATCTTCTAAATGTCACTGAGTCTCAACTTCCTTATCTTTGAAATGGGAATAATGTCTATCAGAGCACAGTGCTGAACACACTAAGTATCCAATAAATAAAGCACCTCCCCTAGACACGTTTTTTTCTGGACTAATTCCACTTTTTCTCAATATGTATATGATTTATTGTTAATCAGATATTCAGAGCTCAGTAACATAAAACCAGGGACTGTAGCAGTCAATATGATTCATCCAGAAGTGCTTCAGTTATTTCATTTGTGACTTTGAATATACAACATCATAGAATACCCTTGGTAAAACCAAACTAAAAAAATCAATCCCCACAGTTATTTAATAATACCAGATTATTTTCTTGGATCCGAATTTTGTGAATGTTGAATTGATAGAATCCTGAAGATCATTTGGCAGAAGATGTTTCTATAACTGTATGTTGCACCATCTGCTCTTTTGAAACAATCTAATGACACAGACAAAACACTGAAATTTGTATTTTTGTTATTGAATCGGTAAATAATTGAAAACCCATTAACTAAATTTTTGTGTGATTCAAAAATCCTGGGTAGAGTTTCTAATTTTGGTTGTAATCTTTCCATATGCTTATTTTATGGTAAAAACGAATTAACTTTTAATGAGCTTATTTATTTTTTATAAATTATTTGCAACTGAAACATTGCTCCTTAATAAATTGCTAGAATCGGGCTGAATGGTTTTTTTCTTCTGTTTAAAATCTCAATTGATTAGTTTATAAAATTTGGTTTTCTTTCAATATCGTAGCAGTTACTGTCTAATTATGGCCCTAAGCATAAATGTTGCCTAAGGCTTTTTGGCCAGTTTTGAGCATGTGAATCAAAGCTTTGGCTAATTTAGTTCCGGAATATCAGACTGCAAGTGTTTCAAGTTTTCAACAGTGTTTCAAGGCCATGCTGTTGCAGTTAAGACATGAAGGTTTTATAACTATTTTTTTCACCTTAAATTATGGGTATTGTGAGTCTCCAGTAAGTAGCCCAAAGGCTTCAAAATAAAACATTTCAATCCTCAGGGGCAGGAGTGGTAAGCCACAGAGCAACAAAACAGATATAATTAGAAAAAGATTGACAGGTCAGGTGAAAATATTCCATTAGTGAAAGATGGCAGATGAAAAATGAACATGATTTTATTCCAAACTGGTACCGTTCTAAAATGTCCTTATTCTATCTGAGCCTTCATGGACTTAATAACCCACCAAAACAAACACAGTGGGAGTTACTCATCCATTAGCCTGACAATAGCAGAGCTGCAAGATTCCAGCAGTGTTCACCTAGTCAGGAAGGAAGGAGACAAGGGAAGCCAGAAAGTGTGGGGAGGGCTTGCAGGACTGGGGAGAGCCCATGAAAGAAATATTTGCAACAATGACAGAATTTTTCCATATGGAAGACTAGAGTGGGCTAGGGTTGGGTATTTCCCTTCTCCCAGGTCAGTTAGGCTCTGACAAGACCCCAGTAGGCTAAGCCCTGGTTAGCTGGTTTCTCCTGAGGGGCAGGCCTTGTTAAGAACAAAGTGCTCTGGGGTGCTGGCTGGCTCAGTTGGTAGAGCATGTGTCTCTTGATCTCCAGGTTGTGAGTTCCAGCCCCATGTTTTGAATTTATTTAAAGCAAACAGAGCACTCTGGCATATTCTAAGATGGCCCTTTCTCCTCTGGCCCCATCAGAAACACAAGCAGATTTTTCTCTGATATAACACAATTGCAAAATACAATCTCCAACATACTGTGAGAACCTGATAGAGCTCCTGGAATAAATCCCACAAATTGTGCCCCCGGCCCCTCCTCTGCTGTGACTGGATCACCTTAGAGTTTATAACTCTTGGAGTTGGCCACGCTGAGTCTCTGGCAATTCCCGAATTACAGTTCAGGTTTTCCTACTCCAACCCTGGTTCCTGAGGTGGTTCCTACTTGTGAGACTCTGCTTGGGTCCACCACAGACTCCCTCTATTTGACTGTCTCTCCAATTTGTGGGGCAGGAGTTTGCCATGTGTCTTCCCTTCTCTGACAGATCCAAGAAGAGTTGCTAATTTTTCAGTCTCTTTAGACTTTCACTTGCTAAGATGGAGTGGTGACTTCCCTCCCATCACCTCTAAAGAGATAGAGAAAAAAAAAGGGAAGGGTCAAGAAAAGGCTGCCATGTTTATAAAGCAAACTGGACGGGTTGGGGGGGAGTGGTTACTGTCAAACCAATTGTGATGCGATTGCAAAATACAGTCTCTATCCTCTCAATGGTCTCTCCTGCCTTGGCCAGTAAGGCACAAACATGCAAAGGCACCAAGGATTATCACTGGTCATATGATGGACCTGGGAAGAGTTGGATCTAGTCTTCTCCAACGTCAGCCCATGGTCATCACCACCATGCCTTTATGGAGGAAAGTGGAGGCTCGACATGTGTGATACATGGGAAGTTGACGGGCACAGCTACTTTCGAACGCCTTTAAGAATATTGTGCTAACACAGGAATTTATATATATTTTTTCCACAATATTTTGGAAAACAAATGATGAGTGTTTCCTCTTCTGGCTACAGTTGCACAGGGACAATCTCATAAAGAATACAATTTGGCAAACAGTGGGTGTTTTCAGTGCAGTCACGGTGGATGTCTCTTCTTGGATGTCTCTGGAGCCTTCAACTAGATATGTCTGAAGAGGAATGAATATTCATTTTCTTTCCCTTCAAACTAGATTTTCTCTCTCCAGTTATCCCTGGGAGACATTCAGCAGGAAATTCTGTGGATTGTTTTCATTCTGATGTTTGTAGCATCTACCCTGCATTTGGATGCTTGCTGAGGGTGTCTCCTTTAAACTCTTGCTTAGACGTTTCCCATACTCCCTAAATGGTTTTCTGGCTGTGTCCCTTCTGCACATCAAATGCCATTTTGATTCAGTTCACTTCTCCCTTCAAGTGCTTATAATGCGTGCCCTTGCTCCTCACCATTAGCTGACATTTGCGCTAAATCTCCCTCTGGGGGCGTCTGGGTGGCTCAGTTAGTTAAGCGTCTGCCTTTGGCTCAGCTCCTGATCCCAGGGTCCTGGGATCGAGCCCCGCATCGGGCTCCTGCTCAGCGGGGAGCCTGCTTCTCCCTCTCCCTCTGCCTGCCGCTCCCCCTGCTTGTGCTCTCTCTCTCTCTGTCAAATAAATAAATAAAATCTTTAAAAAAAATCTATCAATCAATCAGTCTTCCTCAGCATGTCCTCTAGACTGGTCATCCTCAACCTGGCTAATCAGGATCAGCACTGACTGCCTCCTACCAGGACTTTCGTGGTTGTCTAATCTCTGCCATTAGATTATAAAGTGCTCTGGGGCAGTTACCTTATCTTATTTGTCTTGTTATTCTCTGGGATGAATATTAATTGCTTAATAAACATTTCTTATATGAGTAAGTGCTTAATGAAAAGGGGTAGGGGTAGAAACTTATTGCAGGTGGTTCTTTAAAAGGAGTTAACTGTTTTTTCCGGTTACCGAGGCTCAGTTCACCTTTATTACCTGGAGTTTTGCCAGTCAGACTTCTAGTCAACAATATTTATGATGATAATTGGTGTTCATAGTGATTACCCCGGGACTGTACAAAATCTTGAACTCTCTTCTCAGTCATTTAAGAGAAGATGTTATTAAGATGTTTGTTTCTAGTTAACAGATTCATTATATATATCATCATGGATTTTACCCATTTTAAAAGAATTAAAATACAATAAAAATTTTGATAAGATCACACTGGACATTAATTTTCCTTTGATGTTCATTCAACAAATAATTAGCACACAATATATGCAAGTTAATAGAGCTATTATGCGGGAATATTCTACTCTCGTCAATTTATGTATATTTGAAATGCCTTGTGCATCAACTGTGCCAGTCAATGCTTTACTGTAATTGGCATACAGTATGATATTTAATCGATTTTTTCAATAGACATTAAGCAAAATATGGCTCTTTAAAATAGTGTATTTTGTAGAGCAACTACTAAAAAGTTACCTATGGGGCGCCTGGGTGGCTCAGTTGGTTAAGCGACTGCCTTCGGCTCAGGTCGTGATCCTGGAGTCCCAGGATCGAGTCCCGCATCGGGCTCCTTGCTCAGCAGGGGGTCTGCTTCTCCCTCTGACCCTCTCATGCTCTATCTCATTCTCTCTCTCAAATAAATAAATAAAATCTTTAAAAAAAAAAGTTACCTATGAAGCAAAATTCTATAAATCAAATCCATTTCTTTGATAGGTCTTCAAGGGTACATTAGAGCCAGTTGGTTCCCTATCCAACTGGTCACTGTGGTCTCTGATTCTGGACTTTGAGCCATGCTACGTCAGTAGCTCCTCTTGCCATGTCTGCCTTGCCTGGAGAAGATACAATACTGGGGATGCAGGTTGTGATTGGGTGCTTTAAGCAGTGGTTCTCAAGCCTGGGTGCACACTGGAATCACCTAGGGAGTTTTAAAAGCCACTGATGCCTGCTCTCAGTTGCAGGGATTCTAGCTTAATTGGTCTGGGACGTGGCTCTGCGTCTCTTTAATGGCTCCAGCATCCATTGGACGGGCTTGTCAACTCTCCCAGGTGACCCCAGCCCTGGCGCCCGGGGTCACTTCTTCCTTTATCGTGTAGCTCAGGTGAGGTAGTGGCTTCCTGCTGTTGTTACTCCCTGAGTTCCTTTCCATTCATGTTGGCTTCCCAGCTCTTCCATCCTGCCTGTAACCAACTCTCTGCATAACATTCTCTCTGTTGTAAAATCTCAAAGTAGGTCCTCTTTTCCTTGTTCTGGTTCTCATTGGAACTTGACTAAGGCAGCTGGTAGTAAAGACAATGAAAAGCTAATTAAACATAGACTGGAACAACCATGGGCAGCCATCTCTAGTCCTGCCTAGGGGGTAGAAGAGGCCCAGGCAAGTGGAGATGGGGGGTGGGAAGGACACAAGTTTGGTGGCCATTTCCAGAGGCCATTTATTTAGCAGCACAGACACCTTGCAGATATTCTGTAACACAAGTCCCATGGGAGAATCTCATGAAATGTTCTCATTTCATCATTTTTGATGATTTAGTGTCCTTGTCACGGGTCACACTTTTATTTGTGAAGTCTATAGGGAAGAAATAAATGTTTTATGTGATGCATATCTATTGGTATATATGGTTGATTAACTCTATCCTTTAAGTCCATACTAGTAAAGTTGAAGAAACCTAAATGTGAATTTCTTTTTAAATTTACAATACCCTTTTACCAAACCCTGGGGTTGGCTTGTGCTTCAAATTCATGACCAACCATATGGTAGGTTTGGAAAGCCTCATCCCAGTTAAAAAAAAAACCCAAAGAACTCAACCTCAAAAAAATGCCTGTTCTTTGTCTTATGTAAGTAGGAGGAGGTGCTCTGTTCTGTCTTACTTAACCGTCATGTCCCATTGGAGCTCTGCGGATGGTGGCCATGGAAACAAGAGGAAGCAATCCCAGGCATCAAATGAAAGCCACTTGTGTCTGTTGGTTGTAAACATGGACATTCAAGGCTTACTTTCAAGGAAGTTCAAGACTGATCATATGCAGACCCAGAGGCTTTTCTTCACACACAAACTCGCACACACGCACACACACACTTGCACTCACCACACACTCGTGTGCACGTGTGTGCACACACACACACACACTCACACATAACCCCCACAGCCCCAGCTGATCCTGCAGCAGCCTTCACCCAACTGTGCTTTCAGAATGGCCTTACTGAATTGAACATTTTTCCTGCTCTTTTATAGACTCCTTGAGAAAGCTGTAAGTAATGACCAACTACATTTTACACCAAATAATTGTTAGTCAAAGCTAGCATTTTTGTTTTCCTAGGGACATCATTGCTATAACCTAAGAGACTGAATCCCATTGACCTAGAAGTGAATATTAATAATAAATATTTGTCAAGCCCCATCTTTAAAGGTGTGCTACTATCCCCATTTTACAGATGAGAAAATGGAGGCTTACAGAGGTGAATAACATGCTAACGGCTCAGAGCAGGAAGGTGGAGGTAAGAGTGTGATCAGAGCAGGCAGGGCTGCTCCAGAACTTGCACTCTGAATTTATGTCCATCATGTTTTAAGTGGCTGGATGAATGCAGAGCTTCTCTATGCCAGAGCTAATCAGTCCTGGGAAAATTAGAGGCTCAGAGAGACCCAGCAACTAATTTAAGTCATTAGTGACTATTTGAAGTTAGGTTCACATTGGTTTCCTCGAAAAGGTAACCAATTGATTTACAAGGAGAAGGGAGACAATTGCTGGCTGGGGGAGCTACAGAAAGCCTCTAGAAGGAGAGATTGTAAACGGCAGATTTGTAAGACAAATTACTTACTAGATTGGCAATAAAAAGTGCATTAAACACCCCAGTCCAAACCACTAGTGGGTGGAAAACCAGAAATTAAGTTTGCTATGTGCCTGGGCTCCCAGGAAGAGCCTGCAGTTACACAGGGCCCAGGTCGAGAAGGACCCTGTGCTTGGTTTAATGTTCTTCTGTGATTGTCTTGAGATTCTTAATCTACGTTTATCTCTGAATCTGCATTTTGTGATGATGCTGATGGGTCAGTGCGGTCCGCACATTGGTGAGTGGAGCTGCGCCAGGCAGCAACCTATGCACAGGAGGGTTGTGGTCCAGCGCAGCCCACGGGCGCCCAGAAGTTGGCCCAGACCTCCTGTGCCTGCCTCAGGGCAGTTTGGGCTTCCCGAGGGGGTGGCCAGGACAGTACCTGGGCCCAAGTGTTGTGGTGGCAAGCCCAGCGCCGCAAGTTCAAGGAAATGTCAGAGGAAAATTGAAATAACATTGTATACATTTGCATGTGACAGTTATCGTCAGACTTACATGAAACCGTTTGTGCAGAGAGCTAGATCTTTCAGAAAAAATTATTGTGTGACAATCATTAGTTCCAGATGTAACAAAATTTACATTTCGATATCACTTATTAGAAATTTATCTCAATATAATATCCCCAAATAATCCCAACAATGTTGTCACAGCCTATAAAGTACTCTCGATAGCTCCAGTAACAGATGCATATGCAGAAAGATCCTTCTCAAAATTAAAAATGATAAAAAGTTTTTTGTAATCTTGCAAGAGCGACCAATATTGCTTTATCAATAGCTATTAAAAATAAAGTTGCTAGAAGTATGGATTTTGATGATCTAATAAATTTGCAGAAAAGCCAGAAAAATCATAGGGTCAATCAAGATATCACACTAATAAAGTACGATCATTATCACGTTATAATAAAAGGATGAGACCAAAATAATACTATTTTGCAAATTTGCAAGTTTATGTTGTTACTCGTGTATCGCTATTACTCCTCTTGCTCTTTTGTAAGTAACAAAAAGTTTTTAAAGGAAAAATATTTATATTTTAGCACCTTTAATAGCACTTTTCCCTACTCTTTCGACAGGAGCTTTCATTTTCATTTTGCGTCGGGTCCTTTAAGTTAGGTATCCAGCCCCGCTCCTAGAAGAAGGAAATGATACTATAGAAGAAACAAGGAGGACGAGGTGCTTTAACCGAGTCCAAGTTTCACTTTTATCCTAATGAAAAATACAGCCCTGACGCAGAGGGGGCGGTCAGTTCGGGGTTGGGGTTGAGTGAGCTTTGAATCAGGCCCCTCCGCCCGCCTCCCTCCGCTGCCTCCCCACCTCCTCCGCCCCCGGCGTCTGGCCAGGGCACGCCTTGATTACGAGCTATCAGGCTTTCCCTGGTTGCCAAAGCAGCACATCAGCTGTTGGACAGCATTACAGATAAAGACAACCTGAGGAGAATGGGTTGTTTTCTTTCCTTAGTCACTACTCTTGTAAAAAGTACTGTATATTTTATGTCTATTTTTATTCTCATCTTACTTTTCCTCTCCCCACAATCAGAGCTGGTTCCAAGGAGACAGGGCGATTGCAGAGCAGTCTGGTGTCTGTGATGCTGGGCCGGAGAGCTGGATGTGGGCCCAGTTTTGCCTTTTGTTGCAGTGAGACCTTTAGAAATGACTCAAGTCTTTAATTCTTCATTTTCTCGTACATGGTGGTGAAAGATACAATGACAGCTGATGCATTTTAGTGACATGGCTTTGATTATGGCTTTTGTGTCATCGGAGCAAATGTCAACATAGGGAAAAAGGCAAATAACGTGGTAGGATTATTACGAAAGGGTTTGATCATGTAGATGCCCTGAATGAGTCTTGAGGACCTGCAGAGCTCTGTGGACCACACTTGGAGAACCACCGTTCTGTGGCATCATTTGAAAACACTAATAGTTGGACCTAAGCTCCAGTGTTCAGAGAGGACCCAGGAGCCTCAGAGAGGAAAAACAAGCAGAACACACAAGACAAGCCCCAAAATGAAAGATTAAACCTTGAACCAAAATACAGAAATATGTCAGAATAGTCAATTATGCTTTGTAAAGACTTTTTGCATGACTTTTGAACTAAAAATGCTAGCAAATGAATTGAGGAGAGTAGTGGTCACTGTTGAGACTCTTAGTGACCTGGCAATTCAACTGGAAGTAATATTTAAAACACAGAGCAAAAGAACAAGGACGAGATAATCACAAGAAGAAAAAAAATAGATTTTTGGCGGATGTATCTGGAAGAACTAACATGTGAGTAAAAGAAGATTTAGAAAGGAGAAAAGGAACAGATGGAGAAGAAGCAATAATTAAACTAATGAAAGAAGAAAATGTCCTCAAGATTAAGAAAGACCTGAATGTGCAGACTGAAACTATTCAGAGTTCTAAGCAGAAGGGATGAGAAAAAAAAAAGTCTGGAAAATTCTTAAACTCCAAGGATGGAGAGAAACCATTACAAACTTCCAGACAGAAATAACTGGTTGCTTAAAGAATTAATGCCATTCGATGTTTCATCTGCAACACCTTAACTAGAAGATGGCAGGCCGTCTCTGCCCAGTGAGAGAGAACTACCACCTTCCTCACTGAGTATGTCAGTCACCTCTCAGGATGGAGGTAAAGGTGGGTGTCCTGTGATCCAGAGAAAGTATCACTTGTGCACCTGGGACTCTAGAAGAAACTACTAGGGGAGGATATAGCAGGTAAACCTCTACCCACTACCCATACCATCACCGAAGGTACGAGAGCATGGGGAGGAAGAGAAGCCGTCATCAGCAATGCACACATAACACGATCCAAATGGACAGCAAGAGACCAGGGTTGTATACTAGCAACCCCAGATAATAAGTCTGGGGCGCCTGGGTGGCTCAGTTGGTTAAGCGACTGCCTTCGGCTCAGGTCATGATCCTGGAGTCCCTGGATCGAGTCCCGCATCGGGCTCCCTGCTCGGCAGGGAGCCTGCTTCTGCCTCTGACCCTCCCCCCTCTCATGTGCTCTCTCTCTCTCATTCTCTCTGTCTCAAATTAAAAAAAAAAAAAATCTAAAAATAGAAAGGAACTATGTAAGGGTAATTCTAAGAATAATCTGGAACCAAAAGTGCTGAACTATTTAAAGGAAATCTAGCAGTTAGGCATGAAGGAAGAGAAAAGCAATGAGGCAAAGCATTAGGAAGATTTTATCTTGGTCTGCATGAGGGTAGAATTGAGAACAGTAGTGAAAACATTTGAGAAGACTGATCCTATTCAATAGACTATCTTGGTGAAGGGATAAATTATAGCTTGTGTTTTTTTATAAAGAAAATGACAGAAATGTTTGTTTTGTTGTGAGCCTGTAGAGAGGGGAAGCAAACACTTATGAAATAGGAAGTTACAGTAGGACAACAGTATTAACAAAATGAAAAAGACAATGAGAAGAAGCTTATGCAAACCAGCAAAAACATAGCAAAAGGAAAAGGAGACAACAAAGTAAACCAAACCGAATACAAAGTAAGCATAAAATGGGAGAAATAAAATAAAGCACAGAAAACACCATGAGGTCATACAAAACAAGAGCCGTCTGAGAAACACTCACAGCAGGAGAAGCCTGAGGGACAGTACAACTACATGAAACGCGGTATCCTGAACAGAAAACAGACATTCAGTAAAAATGAAGAAAATCTGTTTTGGCTTTTAGCTTCAGGAGAAAGAGGAATTCCAGGGTACTGGGCATCTGACATAGCTGTGGACTGGGATTGCAGCTGGGCGTCCGACTGTAACTTTACACAGAGACCCATGTGCTCTTGGGAGCCAGGACATCTCTTTCCCTCAGTCTTTCAACTCTGCTGTTTTTCTTGCATTCTGTTTCATCATCCTTTGACACGGCAGCTTGGGTTTCCAACCACGTGGTGGAAGTGTCCATGACACTTCCTGAATTAATATCTCCTCTGAGGAACAGATCATTTATTCATTCATTCATTCATTCATCTAAGAAATAGTGCCTGCCTACTATGTGCCAGGTGCTCTACCATGTTCAACTATGCTTTGAGGATTAGATAAAGCAGATGTTATTCCATCCTCGTGGAGCTTAGTAGATAGTAGGAGAGAAAGACGTTACTCTATTATTTATACAAATCACTCTGTAATTACAAACGAGGCAAGTGCAAAGGAGAAAAAGTTCTGTGTTTTGTGAAACTGTTTCCCCAACTTAGTTTAGGGTATGAAGGAGGACTTCCTGGGGGAAGTGACATGAGGCTGAGACCTAAGTGTAGATAGGAGTTTCCTAGCCACTGGGGACAGGTGTGGTGAACATCACTACAGAAAAGTCTGGAGATGGGCAAAGGGAAAGAAGTGGAAAGTGGACCTATTTATCCTAAGCCTGTTGCTGGGGTCTACTACGAGGTGCATTCAAAATTTTTCTGTTCTTTAAATACAAATATATTTATTCACTGACTCCTAAAGAGCATGCAGTTTCTTAACATCCAAGCAATATTTACAAAAATAGTTGATCATGTACTTGACCACACAGAAAACCTTAATCTCAAGAAGGTAATTCAGAAACCTAAAAACCACTGATGATCTCCTAGGAAAATAAAAATTATTAAAATTGAATGAAGAAGTAGAAAACTTGAATAGACTGAGCACCATAGAAGAGATGATAAAAGTGATTAAAAATGTATTACTGAAAAAGTTAACAGGATTTGATGATTTCATAGCTGAACACTATTAACTAAAAAGGGCAAGCAGTACCAATGTAATTTAAGACTATAGCAGAAAACAAATTGTCATCATCTTTATGAAAGCAATCCTGTTACTATAACCTGATGAAGATACTGCAAAAAACATTGAGGTCATATTAATTTCAAAACATTTTAAATGTGATAGTAGCTATAATAATCCAGCAATGTGTTAAGAGACTAAGAAATTATGGCCAAGTAGAGTATATTGCAAGAATGCAAGGTTGCATAAGTATCAGGAAATCAAGCAATATAATTCATTACATCAACATATTAAAGCCAAAAAATAAATGAACATGCTAATAGATGCTGAAAAGCCATTTTGATAAACATTCAGCAGCTATTCTTAATAATAAGTTTAAGAATATATGTACATGAGGAAACTTTTTAAGTATGATAAAGACTACAAAACATCAGTAAACATTATCCTAACCAGTAAAACACTAAAATCACTTTAATTATGATCAGGGACTAGGTAAGATTGCTTGCTCTTTTCATTATTATTCAACATTGTCTTAGAGGTTCTAGCAAATGTAGTAAGAAAAGACAGTAAAATAATTTGCATCAACATTAGAAAAGAAAAGATAAAACTTTCTCTTTTTGTTGATAATATTATATTCTTGGACAACCCAAGAGACTTAAGAAAAAAGCACTTGAATTGGTAAGATAGAGAGATAGAAAAATACATATAACAATGAATAGCAGAAATCACCTAAATGTGAAAATGGGAAAATTTAATTTGTGGTTGCAATCAAATGCAAAGCAATACTGTGTGAAGAAAAGTATAAAATCCTAAAAACCAGACTCAAACAAATGGAAAATCATACTAAGTTCTTAGATATATACTGAATTCTTAGGTATATAGACTGAAGGTAATTAAAATGTTAGCTCTCCCCAAATTCACTATATACATGTATATATAATATTTATACATACATCAATTATGATTCTAATTAGAATTTTAACACTTCAAAATAATACAAAATGTTCTTAAAGCTTATTTGGAAAAAAACTAAAAGCCCAAAATAAAATGTATTAAAAAAAACTAGTGAGTACAAATCTTACAACACAGTATGTAGCTACTGTAATCAAATAAATAGGGCATTGGTTTTTGAAATAAATAAATATGGTAGAGGAATTGAAAGGAAAATCTAGATTCCAAAATACACACTATTTTAATCTATCGTGAAGTTGACATTTCAATTCAGTGCGAGAAGGAAGGTGCAGGCTTTATTGGCTATCCATCTGGAAGAAAATAGAAATGTACATTTTCTCTCAGCATTTATATAAATAAATTCCAGATAACTGAAAAATTATCTGGAAATTCAGATAAATTCAGCATAAATAATTAGATATAAAGATAAATCAATGAGTAGATAAATGAATTATCTATATTACAGGAGAAAATCTAGGAGCCTCTACATACAATTTAGGATTTGTGGAGACTGTTCTCACCCAAGACACGAAAGCAACAGCAATAGAAGATTTAAACAAGGTCACTGAGGAATTATACAGGTAAAAATACATTTACATCACAGATGACAGATACAAAGTTAGTATCTTTTAAATACCAAGAGTCCTCACTAATGGACAAGAGAAATTAAAAATAGGTATGAAACGGATAATTTACCCCAAAGTGGGCATAATGGGCATAAATATGGATATTTAAAATCATCTGTAATCAAAGAAATGCAAATTCAAGTAACAATGCAATAGCCCTTTATAACCATGTAATTAACAAAAACAATAGACTGACAACACCCTTATTCTCTTTAGAGGTAAGGATGCAGAGGAAAAAGTACTGTTGTACTTTGCAAATGAAATGTGAATTGTCACAGTCCTTTTTTTAATTGCAGTATGGCACTATCTTCTAAAAACAAAAATTCACATACACTTTGATCCACCGGTCTCGTTCCTGGGAAACTATTCTGAAGAAATAAAAATACATTACCGTAGTAATATAATTTCATAAGAATAGATGTATCATGTTTATTATAGCATTATTCATACAGTTAGTATCCTGAAACAAGGTGAATCCCCATAAACAGAGGAATGGTTGAATCAATCTTTAAAATAAAAAAATTTTAAAATGTCATAAAACATTATGCAGCCATTAAAAAGAATGCATTATAGCAAAATCAGTTGACTCCATTAGGATTTCTATGAAGTATTATTGAGTGAGAAAATCTAGCTGCAGAAATGCATAACACTGCATTTCTGTAAGTAATACTAATAAACAATGACCAAAGTATGTCATTTGTAAGTATATGTTTGTGAATGTGTGCATTTGTTTACAATGCTAGGTCGTTAACACAGAACACTTAGTGTGGTTTAGGGAGGAAGGAGGGAGGGAGGGTGGTGGGAAGGGAGGGAGGGAGGAAGGAATAAATGAGGAAGAGGGAGGGAGGGACCTGAACTATTTAAAAAGCCAGCATGATCCCCATTTATGTCTTCTTTGTGGAATAAAAACAAATAAAAGACTGCTGGGCTACCAATAGGCAAGCTTTCAGTCCCTTTTTCATAAGACCTGACTTTTCCACCTTATTGTTCCTGTGGCTACTATTCTGTTAGTAATTATGTTGCACTTGGCACACTGGGGAGAGTTCTTTTTCATCTTTCCAGCCTATTAAATAAACAGGCACTCCGTGTTTCCTTATCACTCCATTTGTCAGGTGGTGTTTGTGCGCATAAAAAGAGGAACATTGCGCAACTGTTTTGCCACGCTTGACAGCTTCATGTAGCTGCCAATTGGTGTACCAGCTCCATATTTTAAATATTTTAATTAAACAAAAAATAGAAATCTATACAAGTGAACTTCTGAATAGTTACATTTCCCTCAAGTCAGAGAGTTACAGCGCCTTAGGAAGAGAAGCAGGAATCCGTGCCTGAAAAAGGCTTTGCAAACCAATTCTTGACTCTGGGAATGCCTGTAAAACCGGGAGAACCAATCTCCAAGACCAGCTACTCATTTGGGAAATAGGGAGCAGCTTCAGGGCGGGGGGAGTTACTGACTTCCTCAGTCTTCCTCAAATGCAGTCCTGAGCTCCTTCCCCAGATTTTCTCCTTCTTGTTGGTTTACTCCTTCTTCTCCGGGCCATCATCGGCCTGGTTTCCTTTCCATAAGACTTTTGTCTTATGATCCCTTTGAAGACCTACCATTTTTCCTGATGGAGGGATCACATAGTTAGTATAAACCCACTGTTACCTTAACTAACCTTTATAGCAAATGTCCCTTTTCAATGACCCTTGATACAGATCTTAACAGAAACTCGGTGCTCTCAAAGCTAGGTGGATAGGACAGATCCAGCCGGAAAGATTCGTTCTTTTCTCTTCCTAGGGAGTGCTGTGCTCTCGTCTCCTACAAGTGCTCTCCTATCAAACTCCTCTCACACTCCCCCCTTGCCTGTCTCTAGTGTAGCTACTGAGTCTCCCGAGTGGAACTTTTATTTATTTATTTATTTTTGTATTAGAAACAAAAAACAATTCATTGCATTACTTTGGTACTCAAGCTCAGGTAGAGGTTTAAATTGGAATATTTTTCATAGCTTGTCCTCCAAAAAACAAAACAGGCTTTAGGAAATTTCAGTTTCTCAGAAACCGTGCTTGACATTCCCCTAAGGATCGTTCTGTTCCTGTAGAGACAGACTGTTACAGGAAATTCATTTTTGGGAGAATGGCCATGTTAAATGGTAATGACAAAAGACGCCCTGGTGAATTTTGCCATTTTGCATGATTCCGTACTTGATCTAAATTTCAGAGATGTCTCAGTACCAATAAGAGGAATGGCTACCACAATTTCAATTTGCCTAGCAGGGCCCTGAGCACCAGGTCTTTGCAAACAGCTGGATTTCGAGGCTGTGGCTACGAAGGGGACTCAGTAAGTCCTCTGCAGCCCGCAGATGGCCACTCTTGAGGCCTCTACCTGAATTGATGCACTCTTGTTTTTGAGAATGCCTGACCATGCAAATGTCCCACATGACTGGAAATAGTAATTCTTTTTTTTTTTTTTTTAATTTTATTTATTTATTTATTTGAGAGAGAGAGAGAGAGAGCGCGCACAAGCAGGGGGAGCAGCAGGCGGAGGGAGAGGGAGAAGCAGACTCCATCCCAAGACCCCAAGATCATGTCCTGAGCCAAAGGCAGATGCTCAACTGACTGAGCTCCCCCAGGCGCCCCTGGAAATAGTAATTCTTTCAAACTACTTGTGACCTGCTAAGACGTTGCCTGACGACTCAGGTGTTCGCTCAGTGGCTGAGGGAGGCCCCGGGTGCAGAGGAACAGGGATGGCGTGTTGCTCTCTGTGACCCGGAAGCCCCCTGTGAGGCTTCTTCCACTCATCGTTTTCCCCAGTCTCTCCTCCCTGCATCTAGACCTGCTGCTCTGCTCTGAGGACTACAAGCAGCTTCCAACCCCACATGCACATTATCTCCCTAGGAACCCCTGGCGTGGGAGCAAAATCCTCCTCAGAGCGGTGCCCGTGAACTCGGAACGGAATTCGGCGAGACAGGGAAATGGGATGCTCATGGCCGCTGTCTTCTCTGGAGAACCAGCCTGGAAGCCCACTGCCCAGATTCTCTGTTCCCAGGCAGGCCTCAATGGGCATTCCCAGGGTCCGCCTCTGAGATTTCCTTTCTTGTGTTTCCAGTACTGACAACCCCGCACATCTAGGCAGAACATTCCTCTGGTTTCATGGAATCAGCCGCTGGTCACTTGGAACTGGGAGCTATTTTTGTCATTTTAAGGCGATTAACCCTTTCTGCTTGATCCCCCACCCCCACCCCCCTGGTTGTGCTTCTCAAAGGTTTGTCCCCTTTCATGCCTAAGTTTGAGGCCTTCCTCCCAGAGACACTCCTCATCCCCCCAGTGCTAGCCAGCATTTCCAGCTTGGGAAGGAACGCATTTGACTTTCTTTTCTCCTGTTCTCCTGTGGACTAGGAGGGCCCTTGAGGACGTGTTCTTTTAACACATTTCTCTTACTCACATAGGGTGGAATCTGAAAAAGGAAAAGAGCACAAGGAAGCAGAAGGCACAGCCCGAGGGGATTTCAGATGGGGGTCTAGGGAGAGAGTGCCGAAATATGCTCTCTGTCCCACCCTCTTCAAGAGCAAGAGCGAGTAAGAGTTTGGAATTGTTCTACTTTGTTTTGGGGCATCATCCCTGTGATTATTTAAACTGCAGATTTGAAATCAACGGCAGCAGAGTGATTATAAAAAGCGAGAACCAGAACTTGAGTTAATTGGATTCTGTCATTTCTTCTGATCACTTGGAAATTCTATTTTTTGCTTAAAGTTGAAAACAGTGAACGACATTTAAAGCTGAATGACTTCATAATGATGAAGGTGGCTCTCATCCAAAAGATGGACAATCACGAGAGTTGATGAACTTGTGGAGAAACTGGCAGCCTCATGCATTGTTGTGGGAAGGGTAAAACGGTGCCACCGCTTTGGAAAATGGTTGGCATTTCCCTTAAAAGTTAGATAAATAATATACCATATGGTCCAGGAATTCCACTTCTAGGTGTCTATCCAAGAGAAATAAAAACCTACTCTGACACTTCTGTTATTTCTACCATTGTCCATTTGTTAGAAGCAAGTCACTAAATACAGCCCACATTCCAGAAGAGGAGAATTAAGCTCTACCTCTTGAAGGGAAGAGCATCAAATAATTTGTGGATATATGTTAAAACCACTCTCTTCACCAAATTTTGTTCTACATTTTTTAGGAGGGAGATGCTTATGGTTGGAAAGATGAGGATGCTCTAAGGAAGGAATCAGTTTGCTTTCCTTTTGTCTTCTATTGACATTATACCATTCATATCGAGCAGAGACTGAGCCCTTCCTTCTCTCTGTTCTTGCACTACATATACCTTTTAAAAGTCTTTATTATTATTGTTTCTTTTTTACTGTCCTCTATACATTTTGAAAATCTAGTACATTCTGGGTTTCAGACTCCCCAACATGACTCTTAGGGTTTATACCTGTATGTCGAATCTCTTCTTGGTATTTTGCCTTGTGCCCAAGAATTAGATATTATTACTGCCAGGACCCCAGGAACACTAGAATCTCCATCATCTCTTACACCGGGATCTGGAGGCTCTGTGTGCACAGGAACGATGGCAGAAGGCAATCCAAAGCCATCTTTATTAGTGGCCCTGCACATGTGCAGGATCCGTAGTAAAGGTCAAGGACTCTCCCTTGCCTCGGAATCTGAATCTTCGCCTGGCATGTCCAGGCACGTCCATCTGTGTGTCAGGCTGAGCCTACGGGCCCGGCTGCATATTCGGAAGCGAGGAGGTGTACCGCCTGACCATGCGGGGACCACGCACGTCCAAACAAGGACGCTGACCTTGATGAGTCGCAGCAGAATCTGTCCTCTGCCAGCCAAGGCCACAAAGGGATGGGCAGACGCCGCTGGGCTGGAGATGGAGGGGACGCTGTCCCCCCTCCCTAATGTGTGCCCTTGCCTTGTTAAAAGCTGGCCTCTCTGGAGGGCTGGCTGTGCAGGCTTGCCGGCTTTCTGTCCGCTTCATTATGGAGATTACTGGCAGTTATATTCAAAATGCCGTCCTTCAGAAGATCTGTTCAGCCTACGCCCGCCCTGGCCCACTGTCGTGAGTGCGCTATGAAGGCGCACACAGAGTTGTGTCTCTCCACGACGTCAGCTTTACTCAGTCATAAAGCAAGGTGAACACAATTATAAAGCAGGTTCAGGATTCCAAACGCAATGACATTTCACTACGTGTTTAACTTGGCTTGTTACAAGTCACAGGACAAGATAGGAAAAGGAATGGGTAGCTAAGGAACCAAATGCGAAGCCAGTCTGAACCCCGCTGAGGTAAGACCCTCTCTGGTCGGGGTCAGCTCTCAGTACTTATGCTTCTGATGTTCAAGCTGTGCAGGATCTCGGTTCTGTTCTGAGATCCATCGGGCAGAGAAGTGGTCAGGCTTTGAGGGGTCAGGGTCTGAGGAGTCAACAGTCTGTGGCAAAAAATTAATTAAAGGGGTTTAGTCCGTCTTAGGCCTTTGCAGACCTCCTCTGTTTCTGCTGGTTATCAGTTTGAGTGTGTCATCGGCTGGTGCTGGTCTTAGCTCACTGCCCTTGCTTGACACAGGCCACTGCTTGACATGAGTGACTCCATCTTGCTCTCTACACCAGCAGAGCTTCCTGACTTTCACACCTGACTGCTGACTTCCTCATCCCCATTACAGAGGAACCCCCCTTCTCATTAAGGGAAGCGGTCGAGCAAAGATCAGATTGCCTGGATTTGAAATCTAGTCTTCATTGGGTGATGTCAGGAAAGTCACCTGTCCTTTCTGTGCCTCAGCTTGCTCTTTTTAAAAGTAGAAATAATCGTATCTGTTTCATTGAACTGTTGTGAGGATGGATACGTAAATTCCACATACACCTGTGCATATATGTGAATGTGTACGAAGATTCCTCGGCATACAGCAAGACCTCAAGGCATACAGTTGTTGCAGGCTCCTCACTTTTTCCTTGCCAGGGACTTTATTCCATGCGTGGTCAGTGATGATCAGGGTTAGGAAGATAAAGACCACATAACATACAGGGCATCAGAAAGCTCCCCTGCTGTTTATACTTTTTTAGGTCTGAAGTTCTAGTTCCCGGTGGTGCCCCACCATTAGGCTTCACGATTCCACTTGGAGAATGTTCGCTGGCTTGCTGCTCCGTGAAGTTTTCTTTTTGTCGAGTAAGCTACAAGTCCTCTTCAGCCTTGGATCCCTTGTCTGGCCTCGACTCCCTTCACTGTGTAGTGGCCTTAACCCTGTCCTGGGACTTAACTGCCGCTGGGAGGCTTTCTTCCTGATCTGTACCGCTCACGATGTCCCCTTGGACACCCTATCTCCAATCTCTGCATAACATCTTGACACTGGAATGTGGGAACAAGAGGAGCTGTTTGTTCTTGAACTCCCAAATCCTTGAACAAAACTTACAAAATGTTCGTCTGTCTTCTCAGGGAAAAACTGCCCCTGCTTTAATAATCGGAGCCCTGAATGGTAATCTACTCATCAGAACTACAGGGGAGTGGGGCTCTTTTAATTATGCATGTGGGGCTTTCTGGGGAAGATTAGGATGGACATACAGGCTCTGGAAAGTGAGCCATGCAACCAGATCACTGTTACATTTATTTGAAATGCTTCATCTCTGGTTTGATGTTTCCATTGAGCCAGCTGATAGTTTTCCTGCTTTGTACGTATACTGTTGGTTTTAGACGGGACCCACTGCAAACTGATGGAAAGCCAAGAAGAAATTTGCCCTCCTTTGCCACTTGCAAGTTGCTTTTGAGTTGAACATTCTTGTTTCATGCAGTTCCTAGAAGAGAGGCACTGCTCTGGAGCATGTGTTCCTTTTGCTTGGCGTCCAGAGGGCGGCTCCAGCAGATCCCAGTGATGGATGATGTCACCCCTAGTGGCTGCTCTTCAGAGAGCACATTTAGTTTCAGACGACGGGCTAGTTTGATTTTTCCAAAATACTTTGAACCGCACATCTCCATGGAAGGCAGCACGCTCTATCTGTGGCTCTGAATTCACAGCTATACCTCTTTTTTATTTTCCCCTTAAGATGAGGAGCAACAGAGAAACTGAAGGATCATGAGGAAAACCAATGAATACTCCCAAATCCAGCCATCTTTTTAATGCAATGCTCCCCAGTTTGGCACTTCCTTACTTGATGTCATCAACTCCTATCGCGTGGAGTATGTCCTACCTCCTGTTGCCCCACCAGCCCCGGGAAAGGCTTTTCCCCTTGGCTGCCAATCTAACATGGGGTGTGGGCAATTCCCTTGGGTCCTCCTTGGGCACAAAGTTCCTGACCAAGCTGTGAGTTACACACTTAGACAACATGGACACCTTGTACCGTCTTTTGAGAGTTCTTCAGAAAATGCCCCAGGGGCTTAGAAACCAAAGGCATTGGAGATCTTCAGAGAAGAAAGATCAGATTTAGACAGCTTTTAAGTGGTGGAAGGGGAGAAGGACAAGGCCGTTCGTTGGGAAGGGTCAGGTGGGAGGAGGCTCCCAAGAAGAGATCTTCTGAATTCAAGGCAAGCTCCCCCACCTTCCAAGGCCCAGGGCAGGTGCAGCGCCCCAGCCTCCCAGGGAAGGAGGGACCATGCAGGAGAACAATGATCTTGCCCACCCCAGTCATTTTGGAACAACAACACCAGGTTGACGTTTAGGTTTAGGCTTTATTTTATATGGTAGTGTAATTTCAGATTCTTCCGAACTCCAAAAATAGCTCACACCAACCTGCTGATGCCTGAAATCCATGTGCCCTCTGATTCCCAATAAAGACATAAAAGGTTTAATTATGCAAATCTATGGTGGAGTAGCTCTGTCTGAAACTCATTCCTATTAAAATGTCATCAATCAGCTTTGTAACAGGTGGGATGACTGATGCATAAGGGGGGTGGTGAAGGCTGTCTGCAACAAGGTGGTACTAGAGCTTGGATGTGATGGTGGGCACAGGGAAGGGAAGGCCGTGAAGCCCCATGCCCATCAGAGTCAACGTGGTGGTGTTTCCTCTGAGATAACCCAGATTTAGGGCAGTGAATCAATGAAGTTCTGATGTGTGAGTATTGTCTGTAATCCAGAGGGTTGAGTCCTGCCCTTTGATGAATAGATGGAACTGGATCTTCTGTGAGGAGAATTGGTACTCATTCCTTTTGCCCATCAGTGCTAGCTCATCACATCATGAAGACGCGGGGACAAGGGTCTTAGAGAGAGGTGGGCTTGGGCTCAGGCAGGCCCTTCCTTGCAGGAGAATATGTTCACCTGTGCCAGAGCAGAGGCTCAGCCAGCAGGGGTGAAGCAGGGCAGGCTGGAGAGTTGGGGGCCTCTAAGGTCAGGCTTGCGTTGGTAGGCTGGAAGATGAGCCACTTTTAGGCGCAGCTTTAATTATACCTTATTTTGAACTTCTCCCCAATATATTGGTTGAATCTTACTACAGGTGACACCCTGGTCTCAGCCAGGTGTGCTGTGGGGATTTAGGGAGGAACTGGGGCAGCTCCCTACAGAGGTATCAGGGGAGAACCGGGTCTCTCCCCAACCCCCTGAGGACCCCGGAAGGTCAGTGTGACAAGAGCAGAAAGGAAATGTGTGGAGCCCAACAGTGAGCCGAGGAGGTCATCGCCAGCAGGCGTGGCTACTGTTTGGGTTGTGATGAGGATGTCAAAACTGAGAAAGGGAGCCTGCACCTGAGCACACCAGAGACCTGGTCTCCAGAACTCCCTGAAGTACCTGGGGACCTTTGAGATATGCTAATATCTGGAAACCAGAACAGCAGGGGACTCGATCATTTAGGCATAAAAAGAGAACGTTACAGTCTGGGACATGCGGATTTCTAACATCCGTGCATCCCTGCTTGCCCCACTTTCTGACTGGCTTGGAAGATGCAGCCATCATGTATCAGCAAGGGTCGTTCTCAGGGGATTTGTTTGTCTGGTGGTGTTGTACTTCTTTTTCTTCACAGGAAATAGT
Source organism: Leptonychotes weddellii (assembly GCF_054177405.1). Classification (NCBI taxonomy): domain Eukaryota; kingdom Metazoa; phylum Chordata; class Mammalia; order Carnivora; family Phocidae; genus Leptonychotes; species Leptonychotes weddellii. The sequence goes on from NC_138371.1 coordinate 113,259,114, forward strand.
TCTCTGCAAATTAATTAATTGATCATTCCCATCACTGTAATTTTAGAAACTCTAGAGGAACTGGAGAGAAAAATGGTCACAGTATCAGTTGGAGCAGTTCGTCACCCAGCCCTCACTCAGTAAGGTTTTTCCTGGCTACCTAATCTATCTCCTTCCTCTGTTTTTATTTTTCTCTGTAGAACTTACCTGGCCAATTATTTATCTTGTTTCTTGGCTATTTTCCCACTAGACCGTAAGCTCCACAAGGACAGGGATTTTTGTCTTTTTGTTGACTGATTTTATCCACTGTTTCATTTACTTAAAGCATAGAACAGAGTCTGGCATATAATGAGTGCTCCGTACATGTTTATTGAATGAATGAACTAATCAAAACTGTTTTATTTGCTGTAAGCAGGTGGTTAGCATTTGCTAATTTCAGAAACAGCCACATTTAACTTCTTGGGGAACCAGTGAATTCTCTATTCTTTGTACTCTTGAAGAGGCGAAGTAGTCAAAGCACAAAATGTGAATTATTTCATTAGCTTTGGAAAACTTTAAACAATGTCCCTAGGTTCTGACTTCCATGTCTATGGCTTCTGTCATTCTAACATCCAGGTTTTATATGCCCTTTTCATTTTAACAATATTTATGAAGTGATGTAGCAGAAAGTCTAAGATCAGGAGTTTCAAAGGGAAGCAAGACATGGTCCATGCCCTCAAGGGTTTATAATCTAGCGGGAGAGTTAGATTTATTGCTAAATAATGAACTGCAATGTGATTCATGCAGTAAGAGAAATATGGAAAGAAACAGGTGGATTTGAGAGGGATGGTCAGGAAATTCCATGCCCGAATAGGGCTTTGAGGAATAAATAGGCTATCACATGACCAACAAGATGGAGAGAAGGTGAATGCAAAGTCACAGAGATGTGAAACAGTGGTCAGTGTCACTGGGCCATTAAGGGTATGGTCAGAAGAGGCAGGAATGACGAAACGGAAGTGACCTAAGGAACCAGCTTTAGTTTGAGTTTCAGACCTTGCGTGTCCAGCTGGCTGCTGGGGACCTCCACCTGGATGGTTCCAGGCCATGGCAAGCACTATGTGATCAGAGCCCAACTGACCACCCTTTCTGCCATGGTTCCCTTCCTTCCCTGGTCCCATCTGAAACCTGTTCTTCCTCTTCTTTCTCCCTGTATCAGTTAAAGGACTCACTACACACAGTAAGCTCATTATACCAGTTCTTGGCATCTTCAGATCATATAGCACCTAGAATGATCTGTTTTTTTGGCATTTTGGTTTGAAGGTGTCTTCTCTGAGGTTGTCAGATGAATACTAAATTTACATAGATAACTACACATGTAAGAGGAAATAGGGGAAAGCAACATGTTCCAGAATGAAAGGAAAGGCAAGTTATTATGGAGTAGTATCAGCCCAGGAAGGCCCGTGGTATCAATCACTTTATTTATTTCTATCTATGTAGAAACCAAAGGGAGAGGAAAAGGCAAAGATGGGGGTGTCTTCGTACCCTTGCTCCTGCATATAGGGATATGCCAATTCTCTTTTAACCCATTTTAAGTCTTTGCCATCAAAACAAATGTGAATTCACTTCTCTGCTTTTTGGCTCAATAGATAATATCCAAAATCCCTGCTGCAGCTTAAAAATTCCTGGCTTGTGACCATCCAGCTTTATCTCCTGCCCCCACTCACTCCCATCCTCTGTATCCTTTGACACTCTGCTTTAGCCACACCCAACCTCCACCTGATGTCCAAGCACATCTTTTCCCTTCACACTGTAGGTTTTCCCTGTGCTGGTCTCTCTGTCACTCTTCCCAAGTCCCTGGGGGTCACCACCATGTCTTGTTACCTAGTGACTTACTACTGGGTATTGTGTATATATATATATATATATTCATACTCATTACTTTCAGATTCTGTATTTGCAAATTTACCAACTTTCTAAAACTTATTTGTAATCCTCAAGTCAATACTCACTGTTCTTTCCTGGTCATTCTTGGGTATGTGCAGAATGGCACAAAAATGGTCACTGATATTCATGCACATTCCCAGCCGAGATCAAGCAAATGTGGCCTCTGCCTTCCTGTTTCAGCCCTCATACCGTAAAGAAGTATCCTTTTCAAGGTGTATTTAGTACCACATTTTTTTCCCCCATTTTTGTGCTTTTTGTCCATGATTTTGCTGTTTAAAATGGCCCCCAGGTACAGTGCTAAGTGTTGTCTAGTGTTCTTGAAAGCAAAAAAGCTGGAATATGCCTTAGAGAGGAAATATGTGTGTTAGATAAGCTTTGTTTAGCCAAGAGTTTTAGTGCTGTTGGCTGTGAGTTCAATGTTAATGAATTGACAGTATGGTACATCTAGAAAAAGGAAGCGGAAATGCACTGATCTGTAAGTGAGGCTACTCTGGAAAGTAACTCGAATAATGCATGACGAAGCTGTGGAAAAGATGGAAAGTGACTAAATTTGTGGATACATGAAATGATGGCCCATAAAAAAAGGTATTAAAAAAAAAAACATTGTAGTGAGGCTGAAAGCCAAAGAAATTTATAGTCACATTACTCAGGGTCCAGAAAATATTAAACCTTTTTTTTTTTTTATTTATTCATTTGAGACACAGAGATACAGAGAGAGAGAATATGAGCAGGGGGAGAAGCAGAGGGAGGGAGAGAAGCAGGCCTCCCGGTGAGCAGGGAGCCCAAAGCGGGGCTTGATCCCAGGACCCTGGGACCATGACCTGAGCTGAAGGCAGACGCTTAACCTTCTGAGCCACCCAGGCACCCCAATATTAAGCCTTTTTGACTGTTGTTTTACAATAAAGAAATACTGTGGATAAATAGTTGTAAGAAACTTATATTAAGTAAAGCATGTCTAAACAGAAATGGACATAGAACAAAGTTGTAATTGACTGGTTGACAAAAATGTTGTGAGTAGAGGCTCATAGGAACCTAGCCCTATTTTTCTGCTGGGAGCAGTGGTTCAGAACTACTACCTGGTGACAAGAAGGGACTGCTGCTTCTCACTATTTCTATGCCACACTGTCTTCTTTGTATCCACACCTCTGCCTGCCCAGTGTGCCACCCTCATGCAGTGTTTGGTGAACGCATTCTGCATGAACAAATGATGCAGGAAGTTTTGCTTCAAAGGAACAGCATTACTTGGGATTTTGAGCCTCATCTGTGCACAAGGAGGATGTGGGTTGGGAGGCATCTGGGTGGCCTGTTGGGTGGGATTACTAGAATGGAAGTCAACATGCAATGTACAAAGGATGTAGTCTGCCCAAGGCATGTCCAACACAGCATGTTCTCAGTTGTTCAAACTTCGTGGCTTTACAGTGTTACAATGCTGTACCTTCAAGTGTTTATTTCTTAATCCCTTGTGCAGTCAGCCCCCACTGATTTTGTTTTTGTGTCGTGAGTGACACTCCCCTTTGCTGGGGTCTATTTTAACCCTCTATGTTATTTTCCTGAGAAGAAGACATATAACCAGTTTTTCTGTAGCCAAATATCAAAAGACAGAAGTAGAACAATGTCAGACCTAAGAATTTCAAGTATGCTTGCAATCGAGTTTGAATTCATATGGTCTAGGGTCTCGGGACATTTGTAGCCAGTGGCTGCTAGAATGACCACCATGTTCTCTTCTTTCAGATGGAAGGACAAAGGGGGCAACTGAAATTTCTCCTTGGCCTCTGAAAGGCAAAACTTTCAAGTAAACGGGGAAGGCATGAGGGAGACGCGCAGAGAGCAGAGTTTAGAACATTTTTATGGGGGCATATGGTCTTTTGGGCTAGTGGCTTTTGCAGCCTGTAGCTGAGAATGCTAGGGAGAGCCTGCTTACTTAATTTGGAGCTACTTTTGTTATCTTTTAGAAGTAAAGCAGAGAACAAACAGAATGAAGGCAAGAGGCTTAGAGTCAAATGTGGCTACTCTTCTTGGTCTAGTGGTGCAGCCAGAAGTCACCTCATCACACCTCATTTTGTTGTCTACTCAGTGAAAATGAAATGTAGCTAGAATTTACTGAATCTTTGATAAAAAATACCATGTGTTTTTATAACTTCCAGACTTAAGAACAATGAAATGTAAAAAAATAAGCCCTTCCGATCACTTTAATGCCTTAGACACAAATTAAGGCACCCAGACTGTTAGTGAATGTTGGTAACAACATCCTTGTATTTGGGAGAGATACTGAATACAGGTTTTCCACTTATAGGATGAAGCATGAAAATCAACATATATTTTATAGAAAATAGGAAATATTTAATGTATATAAATTTATTTGCCTTGGCAATTATTTATTTACAATTGATGATTGATACCAACAATTGAGGTAAGAATATACATGAGGTATAAATATAATATTTAAATGCAATATCATATTTTACTTCCATTGGCAAGATAACAATGAATAAAACACTGTGGTATTTGACAAACAAGCTTGATGCATCCTTTCCCTCCTTTTTCCTTTTTTTTTTTTTTTTTTGGTAAACGCACTGTGTTATGCAGCAGTGATGTGATTAGTACGTGCGTAAAAATAGAAAAGCCAGTCAGATAATTTGAAGAGAGGAGTCGTCAGAAATACAATCATATTTGTTTTTAGTGTCCTCTTGCTTCCCAGAGTGTATGGTCTTAGGGCCAGCAGCACGAGCATCCCTGAGACTTGTTAGAAATGGAGACTCTTACTCCAGACTGCCTGAATCAGAGTCTACGTTTGAACTAGATCTCCAGGTGATACAATTCGATTCCTCCTTGTGTGTCTATCATATTTTGCAAACACCTAGGATTCCATCTGTGGACCAGTATTAAACTAGACTAAACTTCGTTAATCTTGTCTTTGCATAGGGAAGTAATCCATCCTATACGGTTAAATTTAAGACGCATGGCAGAAGTGAATTTGTTTTGTTCACAGAGCACTGCCCAAATTGAAAATTATGGGTTTGCTGGCACCTTCTTGTGTAGGCAAGGAAATGAAAAATTCCTGCGTCATAATTCAAATAGTATGATTTCCCTTGCACCATACAGAATTCATATATAGCATTTTTTATTTCTCTCAATAAAAGAATTGCACATTGCTGATAGGAAGAAACATTACATAATAACATAAATGCATACAATACAGAAAAGGGGAAAACTTATTTAATTTTTTTTTTCCTCCCACACCAGTTGCTAAATTATGATACCAATCTCTCATGGATTACCAAAGAAAATCTCTCCTTGAAACTGAACATAATAACTTATCTTCCTCTCTACAGTTGTTGAATTACAATAAAAAAAACCCCACAACTTAAATCCATCAGCAATTGGTTAAGGAGAGTCAATCAGCTTAGTCTATACAATAATAAATAAAGTTGGGTCAAACACCTAGGTAAGCTTGACTGGCTAATGAAGAAATATGAAATTAAGAAACCTGTTTATATTTTCTAAGACTAATTGCAGAGCATAGTTTTGGTTTTACCGTTAGTTTAAAACCCTGTCTTTCAAATTGCAAAACTTGAATGAAGAGCATTGTATGTAGCAAAATAAGAATTCCCTGAAACTGTGATGGTCCAGGACTCTCGAATGACATCACCTCCCCTTGCCTGGCTTCCAGAGTTCAATTCAGTGCAATATATTGGTAAGAAAATGCCAATTAACTGCAACCAAACAGGGCACTGGTCATATAGAATGACATTTAAGAACATGATGAAATGTATCTATGAAAACTTGATAAAACACAGAGGCTCCCTTTGGCTGTGAATATGCAAAGGCTATGCTATTTGGCTCTAACCAGCAGGGAAATAAAGTTTCTTTCAGTCACCCTGTGCTGACTCCAGTGGCCAGTGGGCATCTGACATTTTCCCGAAGCTGCAGCTGGCTGGGTCCCTGGGCAACTGGTCCCCCAGCCTTACCTTTGGTCACAACTTCTTCCCCACTTCTGTGCTTTTTAGAGGAGTAAGTGTTCTTTTCCTGGCTTTATCCAACACTCCACACTCCGTTTTTGAATAACACAAACTGACAACACATAAGAACCTTTGAATGTTGTTTTCCTTTGGTTCGCTAATCTTTGGTTAAACATCAGGGCAGACTGACAGACTACACATTTTCACACCTCGGTGTTAGCAGCAGATTCTGCTCTGCTTACAGGACAGTGGGGGGATGGGCCCAGAGCAACTTGGAAAGAACCACGTGAGTGAGGAAGGGACTCACTGAGTCAGATGCGTTCCTTTTCAAAAGACGCAAATATATATAAAATTGGTATTGTACATATATACAGTAAAGATAGAGATATACACACATATGTACATATGCTATACAGACATTTATTTACAGTTACGAATACGCTTCTTAGAAGCCTTTAAATAGTAAATTAGGCAATGCACAAGGAATAATCCGTTTAATTTTAAGTAACATAGATAAATGTTCTGATTTTTAAAAATATTATATTAGTAGGGATGTAGCCATCTCCAGGAGGGCTAGGAAAGTTCTCAGAAATTCTTGCATCTTCAACATTCTGACTCCTCAGTGTTTCCATTTTTAAAAGTATTAACCATGTCATTCAATCTCTCTTTTTCTCTCTCTTTCTCTCTCTCTTTCTCACGAGCACACTCTCTCCCACAAGTGTTTCCGTTCACTTCCTCTTCCCTGAGTTTGATGTCACACTGGGGAAAACTCAGATTTTAGTTTCTGGACCCTCAGCAATGAGGGGCTGAAAAGAGTTTCTAATCCTGGCAACTTCCGCTGCACACAGATGTCCGAAGCCTTTATTGTACCACTCTGGGGAGTGACCTCTGTGGGGACAAAAATCAGAAAGGAAGTGGGAAAGGCTTTTTCCAAATCTCAGCACTTTATCACAGTAGACAGGGCTGTCCTGTGCCCTGCTCATGGGCGCACTTGCCTACAACTGGGGGCTGACCCCTGGAGGACCCGAGAACCTCATTCTGTCATCAGGTGCCTGGAAAATGCTCTTCTGACCAAGTATTCAGTCTGTCTTTTCAGTGCTAAGATTCAGACTGAATTCTGGAATTCACTGAGGAATCTCAGTGTCTCTGTACCCAGACGAAGAACTTGTTCCATGTCACGACTGCCCTGAAGGGGCTGGATTTCAGTTAGCTACTTCTCCAAGCAGGGCAACAGGAAGGGACCACACAGGGAGAGCAGGTATGACAGCAGCACAAGAGAAGGGGACTCGCAGTGACTGAGAAGCCACCACGTGGTGTGTTTGCTCTGCGTGAGAAGCACATCTAGGTAAGTGGGAACAGCGCTGAAAAGAAAAAAGAGCAGAGGGCTGCCAGAGAATGTCAGAGTTTTAGGAAAGATGAGGAAAAGGAAAGCAGAGAGGGGGAGGCATCAGTAATCATCGACGAACGCATGCTAGTGGCAGTGAAGAAACAAAGTATAGTGAAACAAGACGTCAGGACGGCAAACAGGGCCCTGGCGACTCCGCCACTTGAACTGAGGCTCCCAGAGCGTGCCTGCCATCCTGGGTAGGGCACACTTACTTCAGGTCTATCCTGCAGATGTGGGTCAGTCTCGATTTGCCAGAGCCGCACGGTTCTATCAAGTACTGAGAATCCATCACCACGGCCCGCACACCGCCCATGAGCTGGGCTTCCTCGTGCTCCACAGAGAGGGACACCAGGGTACACATGCCTTTGGGCAAATCAGTCTTCCAGGTCCTGTAGCAAAACAACCGGCACGTCAAAACTAGGACTAAGAGAGAAAGAAAAACCTGGACACAGCACTGAGGGTTACACCTACATTTTCCTGCTCAAATCCCCATCCTACTTACTCAGATTAAACTAATGGCTTCCATGAGGGTATGTAAAATTTTTACAGTGCCATTCAAAGCAAGCCTCTCAGCCCGCTGACCCAAAGGCCAGCGATGGTCTCGCAGCTTTCCAATCTGCCTTTGGAACCCCCAAATTGAGGCTGCAGAGGTTCCTGGCCATTCCTGAAGGGCTGGTCTTGGAGTTTTAGAATTAGGACTTGTCCATTCCATTCATTCAGCAAACATCTACTGGGCACAGGAGAAGCCACTAAGGACCCAAAGGTATACAGCTGAGGAAGAGGAAACAGACGTACAAAGAGACCCACAGAACACCAAGGAAAGTGTGGTGATGCCGCTGTGCACACAGTGCTCTGCAATCCTGTGCAAGGGAAGGCGGGGCATGCAGGAGAAGGCGATGCTCAACTCAGTCCCAAAGGAAAGAGTGAGCTGGTGGTGCTTAGCCTGAAGTAAACTAAACCCATGTGGCTTTCTAACTGTTTTCAAATACCTGAGTGGCTCCCCAGTGGAATGACAAAGGCACAGCTGATCTGACCCCAGCAGGCAGAGACGGGACAGCATGTGGCAGCTCGGGAGAGGGAAGACCTGACTCACAAAGTGCACTCTCCAAAAATGAACCAGGTGGTATGAGGAGTAGTAAGCTCCCTGTTACAGGAGCTATTCAAGCAGAGACGGGGCTACCACTTGGGAAAATGTTGTAGATGGAAGTCGGGAACCATGAGAGCATCTGCATAACGACCATTTCTATCACAGGACACAGGTTTCATTATCATAATCCCAGTTATTTACCTCACAAACCCTATCCCTGGCTTGGCCACGTCATCTATAACTTTGTCCGTCCTGTCCTACCGCACCAGAAGGAGAAACTATTATACGTGCCCCACAAGAACCTGGGAAGAAGCAAGCCATACACAAATGCTGAGCAGCTTCTCCACGGGTGCGACCGTTCTCCTCATGCGGGATGATATGATTAGCAATAAAGATGGGGAGGTGTACAGATTTGTGAGGATAAAATGGAAAAAGCTGCAGTAACTATCACAGAAGCTCCTGGGGATTTAGAGAAGGAGATAACACAAGTGCAAGTGGCAATCCTGAAGGGATTGCTAGTCTAACAGGGCGGCACTCGGAAGACAGGAAGTGTCTCGGCTCTGCGACTTCCCCACCATACTTGTCACTTTCTACCTTCTGGTATCATAACCACAGGCATCCCTGTTGCAGGAACCATGTCTGGTGCATGGTTAATATTCTCGAGTGTTGTGTTCTTCTGCATTAGAGACTCATGACCCACCCACTTTCTCCTTCTAGTTGTGGGTCAACTATCAATGCTGTGAGACTCTGCCTTAACCACTATATTTAAAATTTAACCCCTTACCATCCTCCTATCTTACTTATCCTCCGCCTGCACCCCTCCCCATAGGATGGGTAACATTATCCCCTTACTTATTATTTATTGACCCTCCCTCCCTGATAAAATGTAAACCCCGAGAGACTGCAGGTCTGTTGTATTCACTGCAATATCCCCACAGCCTCCCCATGGGGCTGGAATGATGCTCTGTACTGAGCAATAGGCTGGTGGGACTGCCGGGTGGATCGAAGGAGGGAGGTTCCATGCATGGACTCTGGCCCTCAGCCCCCTCTACGGGGAGGGAAGAGGCAGGCTACGGCATGGCTCCATCCACATGGCTGCCATCCCAGAAGAACTATTTGATTTGCTGCTTACAAGAGTGAAGGTGTGCAGTTTAAATTCCATGAGATGGCAAATGTCCCCATAACCGTGGTAATAAGCCACACTTAAGACTGCCCACATTCTCCACCAGGATCCCCAGGTTGCTAAGACAAACACATATATTTAAGGAGAAATGGCCCTTCAAATTCAGGGTCCCAAGGACCAATTCCAAAGGCCCATGTGAAAAGTAACCTGGAGTTTGCCATCAAAACGATTTTCGTAAAGAAACTATTTGAAATATACATTTGGGAATTTCACTAGCGATTCCTTTGACACTGCTAAATATGGGAAGAGACAGTGTTTGCCATCAGTTATCAATAAAAAAGAATACATTGATTTAATTGTATTTTATTTGCTTTCTTAGTTTCCTCAATCCGTGTTCTTTTGGATTCACTGCTGACTCTCCAGCTCAGGGGCACAGCTGCACACCCCCGTGTCATGGGTTGAGCTCCCCCTTCCAAACCCAGAGGGCAGGGGGCCAGAACTCAGCCCATAAACCGATCAGAAGCAATGCTTCAACAGTAGACAAAACACTTGCAGGCCTTGTCCGGCCCTGCAATCTGACTGGACATCTGACCTTCTCTGCATAGTTGGACCTTCAGGGTTGTGCCAAGCTTTCCCTACGTAGCAATGAGTTGTGAAAATCTGAAGTTATACAGATGGGTTTTGAAGTTACACACACTTCATGGGGAGTTACACAAACCCAAGACTTGCTTTCCCAGGGAGGAAGGCAAAATCAGGAGACAAGTCCGATTCGATTTGCATAATTTGGCAGAAAGTGCAACTAGACAAACAGCAGCTATTCTTGGGACTTTGTTCTGAGGAAATGAACAATATTTACGGCCTAATAAACCGTATGCTCCATAGCGAAAGGGGCCAGAAGAGAGGCCGGCAGAGCCGTAAATTGGGTGAAGGAAGCGGGAAGTCAGGCATAAATAGAGCGAAGTCAGGTTTCACGGAGGGAAATGCGCGCCAGCTCAGTGCTCCCAGTGGAGGCTGAACTGCGGTGGGAGAACGCTGTGAAATGGTTAAATATGCAGCTCTTCATCTGCTTTTGGAAAAAAAAAAAATACCTTAAACCCTAGAGTCAGGCTTACCTGAGAACCACGAAGTCTCGGGAAGGGTGGGGGGCCATGCTGTTCAACACGTACTGATAGATTTCTGTTTGCTTGTCCAGGGTTTCCACAACCTTCCACTGCACAAAATCCTCATCCCACAGGTGGCGCTCTCTCAGCACACGGTTCAAAACCACGGAGGGGGGCGCTTCTACCTCCACAGAGGCCTTCCACAGCTTCAGCGGGTGCCCGTCTCCCACCTTAGGAAAGACACCATCGAAGCCTGAAGAGGTCAACTAGTCCCAACCCACACATATCGCTCTCCACTGGACCTTCACAAAACATCACTGATGGTGTAACTGGAAAGAGTGATTCTGCACACCTCAGGTTTAAAATTTTAGGATGTTCATCTTTAGGCTTAGAGGAAAAATAATAATGATAAGACGAATAGTAACCACCAACCCATACAGTATGTACTGCATGCCGGGAAAGATTCTAACGCATTTGATTTGTAAATAGCCGTCCTCTGACCGTGGTGGGATGATGTCCATTATGCAAATGAGAAGCCAGGCAGAGAGAGGCAGTGACTTGCCCAACGTCACACAGCTAAGGGACAGTGATAAGACTGGCAGCCAGCAGCCTAGCTTCACAGTCTACACTCGGGTTATGTGCAACAGGGACAGCTCGGCAGTCTCCAGAGTGGATTTTTGACCTGTTCATGGGCGTACCGAGCCCCATGGACAGAACGGCCATTTATTTAATTTATTTATATATTTTTAGAGGGTGGTGGGGAGGGGAGTGGCAGAGGGAGAGGGAGAGAGAGAATCCTAAGCAGGCTCTACACCCAGTGCAGAGCCCGACTGGGGGCTCGATCTCACGACACCGAGACCATGACCTGAACCGAAACCAAGAGTCAGATGCTTAACTGACTGAGCCACCCAGGTGCCCTGGAAACAAATCCCTGCTTCTTACACCGGACTCTTTGGGGGTAATTTTTTCCAACCTCTTGAGATTACCTTTTTGAAAGCAAGATCTGTGTTGTCTGTGCTGGAGCACGTGACCCAGCCTTTGAACTTCTCCTTGGCTTCTTTTTGGAGGCCCTGGACAAGATGTTCCAGGTATGTATGGAAAGTTGCCCCGCTCTCCTCCAGCTGGGTCCCCAGGTCTTCCAGAGTTGGAGCGTGGATCTCAGCCTCCATGTATGAGTTGTGGGACTGGGCTACCAACTCATGCGGGACCTGAACCAACAGATGCACGAAAGAGCAACATACCGAGCTAAAGAGATGCTGAGACTCATAGTTAGAGAAAGCAAAGTAATTTTGTCAAAAACCACAGTATGGGCAATGGGCCTAGTGCCATGGGGCAAGGGATGTTTTTCCAAGATCAGCGGCAAGGCTGGGGTGGGGGAGTTTCCTAAAGTCAGGAAAAACAAATACGTTTCTGAGACTACGGTTATTATTCCAAACATTGCAATGACTTCCCTTTCAGTCTTTCCATTTTCCTTTTATTTTATCTTTAATGTGTTTTTATTCAGTTTGGCAAAATGTGGCCTCAGGAAACTTAAAGCACACAGACTTAAGGGAAACATCAAATATGACTTAGAAATAGCTTTACCTTTTTAGCACACTTTCCCCATTACAAATGCCAACTTTACCACAAAAAGTATGCCAGAAGTCTAGTTGAGTTCCTTCTTGAACCTATCTGTGGCTAAACTCATAAGCTGTCACGGGGGATTGCTCAATATCACGCATACGCAGATGTTGAACTTCATCAAGTCCAAGTTAACAAATGCAGCAGAGTTGGCTGGCTGGCCTTGAACCTGAACGGAAGGTAATGTGACCGTTTTCTTGAAAACCATCAGCATAGTAACCCCAGCTGTCTAACTGGCAGAGCCTCGATTACTCAGCCAGCTCCTCACACTTCTTGGGGGCAAAGACCAGAGCTACAGAGGGTACTATTGTCATGGTAAAATCAGGAGCAAACCCCGATAAGCCGCAAATGCAGCCACCATCCCAAGTGTCTTATCTGGCTCCAAGAGCTAGAGGAAGGCTGCTGGAACCTTTCGCTCACCTCAAACAGTCTGTCGCATTCTGTGATCATGTGGGCAAGCCCCTGCGCGGCGGCCAGGTTCTCACTGAGGTCCTTTTGATCTGGCTTCCCCGTGGCGTATTTTTTCTGTATGACTCTGTAATTGAAGGGCAGAGTCATAAGCAGATCCCTCACTCGAGAGCTTTGCACAACACAGAGCCCAACCCTTTTGTTGTCGCTTCACGCCCGGATGCTGATCCAGATCCCAGACTTTCTCATTTCCAAATAAAAGCAGTGATCACATGGCCTAGATACTCTGAGTCAGGCTAAGAGTCTGATAGTTTATAATGAAAAGCCTTGTAAAAATACAAGGGCAGGAATGACTGCTGGGGGAGAAATTCGTCTATTTCTTCCCCGAGTTTGAAACCAGTCACTGCAGGTGTTAGTGCCTTAAGTCCCCCCCTTTTCTCATTAAAGATTGTAAACAGGGCTTCTTGTACTTCTTCCTCCTTCCCACCCACACACTACCCACAGACCACAGCACAACTTCTCGGGCTTTCTGGATCGCAGTGGGCATCCTTCGAGACTACTTGGATTCATATCTAGCATGTGAATTATGGTCACCTCAAAACACTTTCTGAGTATAAACTAAATGCCGACAAATCCTTAAGTTGAAATACAACACAAGAAGTGTTTTTTTTTATTTTTTTTAATTCAACTATAGGAAATACCCGGTTTAGGATTATGGTTGTTGATGAGAAAAACCCACCTGGGGGAGCTTTCCTTCTTCAGTAAATTAAGATGGAAGAGGGAGGGGGCCAGACACACGGCAAGATTCATGGGTGTCATCTGGTTCTCCTCCACCAAGTTGACCACGTCATTGAGAAAGCACAGCAGCGTCTGCAAGACCTCCCTGCTCTCGTCGGCCAGAAGTAGGATGGCAGCCTGCACTGCCTGCAGCCGCTGCTCCTTGGGGACATCTACGGAGAAGTGGGTGCCAGGTCATGAGAGGGACAGCCGCAGAAAGAGCCAGCCGGGACACAGTGAGTAAGGTCCACCTTCCCGTGTGAAGACGCACTCCGAGACATGACCATCATCCCCAACCATGGCGATGGCCACTCATGGCACAAAGAGGTCAGTCACTGCTCAGGACCCACAGCTGGTGAGAGGCAGAGCTGGGACGGGAACCCCAGCCGTCCACCTCCGAACCCTGCCCCGTGCCTTTACAATGAGAGCTATTTGGCAAGGAACGGCCCCGTCCTGGCCTTTCACGGTCTCTGCGCCATCCACCTGCTCAGCTGTGTCCAGACTGGTTTTCTGCTCTGGCTGAAGTTGGCGATAGGCTGGGGCACTGTCAGCCTGGCTTCCCTCATGCCCACCCTCCCACCAGACAGCTTGGGAAGCACCTTTCGGGATGCCCAGGGCTCTGTGGGGCGTGTTTGGACACCACTGTGTTAGGGGACGGCAGCCTCGCCTTTCCCCACCCCTACTGGAGCCTCCAGGCCTCGATGCCAGTTTGGCACAATTAACCATGGTGGGATCCAGCTGGTTGGCCCTCTGGAATGACTCCTAGTGGGTCAGCTCCTTAAGCATCAGCCGGACGCATCTTTCTTTTTCCTACTAGTCACCCAGGGCTTGGTGCGGAGGAGGTGCGTTATTGGCTTCATGTGGTGACCCAGTGGCATGCATTTCATAATCTTGGGGAGAACGGAAATTGAGGTTGTGCTTGGGGAAGAGGAACCAGGCTCGCTAAGGTTATGGGGCGAGTCTGGCCCTGTCAGGCCATTCCCCTTCAGGGTGGTCCTTGTGGGGTGGTGGTGGTGGGTGCTGGTCATGCCGACTTAGAAGGGCACTGGCCCCGAATATATGCTGTGAACTGATAGGGAAAATCATGGCAGATGGGTGCTAGGCACTGCATTTTGATGCCCCCTGGCTGGGTTTATTACTGATCTTTTAGGTCTGACTCACTGCCCTTATTCTTCTCACTCCAAAAGATACCATCAGGAGCTCACTTTGGTTAAACTGTCTTTCTTAAAATACCATATTCTAGAGCAGGTCTCTGCAGTAGGCTGTCTGTCCTCTGAAAGGGTGGAGGAATGTGCCTGTGACAATCTTTGACTTGTGAGAAGAAAATATCAGGACTTCCAATGGTGTTTACGTTTTCTCTCATACTTTAAAAATACTGATTGGTTATGTTTTATAACATGCACAGTGGATCACAGTAGATCACAGTATATTTCTATTATGAGAAAGAAATAAGCATACATGCTCAGATATTTACTATTTATAGGGTACATGATAAAGACATCTGGAGCCTGCTGCCCCAGAGGGGCTGTGTGTGACCTTCTGCCCGGGTCCTGCTCCTCCCCACCATCGTACATCCCAGCGCTGGGCACACTCCTGGCCCCGGTCAGCCAGCAAATCCACATTTCTGGAAAAGCCTGACTACATTCCATGTTCTAGAACCCATCTCTACCCCCACCACATCCAGTGTGTGGCACAAGATAGATCTGGGTTGAGTAGAAAAGAGCCATTTTGTTCAAATTATAGCAGAACCTTGTTCTTTTTTTCTTGCTTGTGCTGAAACAGGAGATACTACTAACAATTTCAAGCTTGTCACCGAAGTGTTAGAAATTCAGTTGAGCCATTGAACTGCTTTTAATATGCTGCTTTAGCTAAGATGTCTAGTGTGTACATTGTTTAACTTTAGATGGCTAACCTCCTCTTCACAACAACATTTTTAAGAGTCATCTTGTCATGGCTACACACTGTCTCAACTTTCCCTTCACTCACTTATTCCTTTATCCATCAAAAAGTATCTTCTATTATTTTCTACTAAAAATGATTGTGAAGGTCAACCATTAATCCCTAAATTCAGTGTTCATTTTGGAACTTATCCTCTTGGACCTTTGTCACACTTGACATTCCTGTGGTTCCTGCCTCTTTCTCAGCTCTCAGGAGACTATTCTAGATCTGTGTATCTAAGTGTTGATAATAGCGACCACGCGGATGGCTATCAGCACCTCAAACGCAACATCCAGTTGATTCTGAACACCTCTCCTCTCCTTGCCCTCACACCAGCTCTCCTTCCCCTCTTTTTTTCAGTATTCTCCCAGTCACCAAACTTTAAGACTACCGAGTAGTATCTGATCCCTCCATCCTTCTCCCTCCAGGAGACCAGTGGGTTTCAACTATTTTCATTATCCATCCAAACTCTAATCGTTTGAAGAAAGTCCAAGAAGTAACACAGCTAAAATTAGAACTGCTCTGGAGAAGGGGAGGAAGAACAGTCCTCTTTGACTCCAGAGTCTATCCATGGAACACTGAATTTCCAGTCTCACTGCTGGAAGTCACTGCAGGTAATCAGCACCTCAGTTAATATGTTAGCTTACTCACTAACCCTCCGTTCTTGCACAACCCAATATCTCTTGTTCAGCACTTCCAGATTCATGGATCACAAGAGCAGTCCTGATGGACATTCACCCTTGTGGCAGACACAGACTTGGCTGCCTACTGAATACCTACTCCCTCCTTCCTCCTCTATAAGAAAATATACTGTCTGTTCGGGTGCCATCTGGAATATGTTCAGGGAAGATGGGCCCTTTCCTTCCCTCATACTTTGGGCATAACCATGTTGGCCTAAACCCAAAGTGGTAATCCCAGTCCTCTTTCCAGTGACATTTAAGGGAGAACATGTAGACCATTTCTGGCCTATGGGACCAAGATAAATGCTAGGAGCTTCTATAAATTTATCTCCTTGATAAAAAGAGACATATGCCCCAGGGGAAGCCCTTCTGCTCTCTTCTTGCCTTTGAGTGTGATTTTGGGAAGACACAATCATTGTAAGTTGTGGCAATCGTATTGTGACCTTGAGGGTGTAACCGAGAGAGGCTGACTTCAGCCCTGGCATCACCGAGCTGTGAAATTAACCGACTTTGGAATTTCTTAAGTCCAGATTTCTTGTCATGTGTGATTATAAAATTTCCTTATTGTTTAAACTATTTGTTGGATTTCTGGTTCTGTCTTTACAGCTGAGAGTACTGTAACTGGTAACCCCCTCAGCAACACCCAAGGGTTCCTCAGTGCTTAACGAATCAAGTGTAAACTCTGCGCCTTGACATTCAGTGGCCTTCCTTGGGATGGCCCTGGTCTAATTTTTCAGTGTCACTGGTACTGTGTCATACAGTTACCACTCACACAAGCCAGAAGAATACCCTGGAACCGCCTGGACCATGCTCATGCTATGTGAGTCATTCAAGACACGTTCCTTCCATTCCTCCACCTTCAGCTGCCAGTTCCCCACCAAGTCCTAGTCCTCATCTCAACCTCCTTGGATTTTCTTTGTAACCTTATTATGGAATTTCTCCAATCTTGCTGTATTGCAGTCATATATGTACATGTCTCATCTCCCTCAGTTGTAAGATCCTTGAGAGCGGAGAGTAAGTCTTACCCACCCATATCATCTTCAGCGTGCGGCACTGCCCTGAGCATAAGCGGAACTCAGTAAATGTTTGCTCAGCTAAAATAAACACTGCTTTGACCTGGTTTATTGTTGGTGAGTCTCAGAAAGGGCCAAAGGGATTTATTTCTTAGAAACAATCTGGCTTTAACCTTAGACTAGTGTCGACCCTAACCTTAGAACTGATTAAATGTAAAGAGTCATATACGACAGTTCCAAACCATGAAGGAGGCTTAACTGGAAAATGCAGCTCGACCTCTTAAGGCAACAAAGTCCTGAACTCTCTCTGTTTGGGCTCACGTGACGTGTGTCATTAATTTAACTTAGCCTATTCACTTTGACAAAATAATATTTATTTAGTGGGTCATCACTTTATCCTGTTTTTACAAGTGCTATTTATTATAATCCTTTTTGGATTTGCAATATTGTAGGCTCCTTAAACACAGCACAGAATTCTCTATAGCAAGGATCTTCTTCAAATTGGATCAATTCCATTTGCTGATCCCCACTTCAGGCATATTTTCCTGAAAACTCAAAGTCCACAGGCCAAATATTTTTTTTTTCTAAAGAATCAGGACTTGGACCACTGAAATAATTTATAATCATAACATTACTGCGTCTAGAAAAGAGTCACGTGTTCATTTCTACTACCCCCTTTGTAGCTACCTTTAGAAGGATACGCTTATTAATCAGCAATTCTTTTATTCAATGATTATTTTAATTATAGGGGCTTTGCTGAGAATTTTCAATTTAACATCACTTAAAAAATTCCAAGTGAAGATACAAATTCGTTGCATTAAACATAAGCTTGATTTGGTTTGCCTACTTTTTGCCAATTAAAATACACTGTATTAAAATACATTTGTTTTTTATTTCTGGTCATCTTAACACACTTGGCTTTGAATTTCATATATCCCAAGGCAATGCTTAATCTTTAAAAACTTAAATTTAAGTTTTAAAAAACATTTATAAACAAAATAAGTTCTATTGTGTCCCCTTCTCATTTTAAAGTTATTAAAAGTACACTGAGAGTTAGTTTTAGACCTTATGCAAAACCCTACTGAGAAGGAAAACTCTGATGTCAAAAAAATGCTTAACAAATGGCCTGGAGATTTCCATGTCAAACTGGGAACACAGTTTACTTCTGGAAAGAAGCAGAGAATGATAACTTTTATACATTTCTTTAGGGATTCATGTACTACTTGTGTAACTAGACCTCAGTCTATAGAATGCTTTTTAAGTGGATGGGTGCACATGAGGACACTGATCTGCATTCCTTCCACTTACACTGATAGATGTGGAGGAAGGTCTCGCTGAGCTTGTTGGTGAAAAGAGGCTCCGGGAGGTCCCGGAAGAACTGTTTTACCATATCTGCCACGTCATACGCAGACTGGTCCTCGTAGCTGACATTCTCGGGGAAGTTCTCGTTCATCTGACGTAACGCATGGATTCGAGATTTCACGCCTGATTTTCGAAAAAGACCCACCTGAAACAAGTCACAGGGACATGTTAGTGAGGCCACCTTCCCCCCAGCCATCCTCTTCCTAAGGCAAGCACTTTGGGAGTAATGAGAAGGCATGGAGTCAGGGCTGGATGAGCAGCAACTGCATCCAAACTAGTAAAATGTAAATTAGTAGGTGAGTTACTTCGGGCAGTAGTTGAATGCTGACTCCCTCTCCTATAAAATAAGGGTAAGAATAATATCCCACCTCACAGGGTTATTGTGGAGACTAAGTGACAAAATACGTATAGCTGTGCTTTGTAACCTGCAGTCTTCTTGACTAAATGCTATCATGTCATTCATTTATCCAACAAGCAGTGATTCAATACCACTCTATCTCAGGCATATTTACACTTGCTAGGCATCGTTAGTGAGCAGACCAGACAAAATTCCCTGCCCTCTAGTGTTTACACTCTAGTGGGGGTTTTGAGAAAGTTTGGTCAATGGGAGGTTTGGTGGCTCCCACATAAGCAACCATATCCAGTGCACCTTTGGGGGAGAGGTGTAGGGAATATGCTCCTGAAACATAATAATACTATAAGCATGTATTTTGATTTAAAAGTCCTATTTCTTGTCCTTCTTTGGAATCCTCATAATACTCCCTATGTGTGTTTCTCATATGATGCTTGGCACTTATTACTCTGCCTGATTAGTGACTATGTGCATAAGCCGTGGCTCTAGTGAGGATTCCTGGGTGGCATTTTTTCAGACTTCAAGACATTGTCTTAGGCCTTTTTCATCCCTAGGGCTTAGACCCCTCTTCTGCTTGACAAATAAATGGAGCAATAAGGCACCCAGAAGATAATGCTCCTAGTAGGAATGAGTGAGGTGGAGAGGAGCCCTAGGAGAACAGAGATTCCTGCAAGGGTCGGTCGGCAGCTTACACTCCAGGCCCCTCTAGAGGCTCTGCACTCCGGACTTGCCGCTACCCAAGAAAGGGCTGAGTGTCCCTGACACCTGCCCCCACCCCCACGGGCTTACAGTGAATTTGCATATCTGCTATTCTTAAATGCCTGTAGGGCATCGAGTTGCTCCACCTTGGTCCTTCATTCAACCAACCTCAATCTCTCCTTTTCTCATTCCTCAAGGGCTCACAGGCTGGCCCGTTTCCAAAAAGCAAGGTAGGAACATTCCAAGTGGCCAGCCAGGTAAGTGGCAGCACACCAGGGAGCCACGCCGCCTCCTCCCTATGCCTGGGGAAAGGCGCCGGGCTGTGTCCGAGGCGGCTCCGCGTGCCAGGCCGGCCTTGACCCAAGTTCAGGTGTCTGAGGAGAGCTCTCTTGGTTATTGCTATAAATGGAGAGCAGTTCTAATTCCTTTTAAGTACAGTGACAGCAAGGGAAGAACTCCAAGCAATTAGAGAATACTCAGGGATTTGTATATGTCAGCTGAATAGGTCGCAGGGGAAATGATCCACTGCTACTCTTTGTGGCAATAAAAACCAGAATTCTCGGTAATACTTTTCTTGCATTCCAAGGCTTATCACTCTAATTCCACAGATCGGGATATTCAGGCATACTGTCACTTAAAACGTTAATTGCTCTCTTTTTTATCCTGAAAGTTTGGAATATCTAGAAAATGTGTAACTTTGCCGTACTTAGATGTCTCTTCAAGAGTCTAAGGAACACGTGTCATCCTCTGGCAACTACTCCAAATGTCACCAAAGTGCACGAGAAGAAAGCATGTACTGTCAAAGGAAAGATTCAAGACGTCAAATGAATGATTACTAAAGTGAGATCCATCCTCAATGTGTTTACATTCTCGACTCCTCTAGTTCTGGAAGGAGGCCCAGGACAGTGCCACAGGGCTGTGCTACACGGGAGTTCTCAGAATCCCAGGGCCCGGAAGGTGAATTCCTAAGTGTGACTCACAGACATTTATCCTCCTGTGAATCGGTGTTACTCCCTTTGAGAATTCCTGTTACTTTCTCAGCAGCAGAGAAATATTGATTGGAATCTGTCAAGAGAATAAAGCAGACAAGTGTTTGTGTGTAAACTGCAGAGCATCCACTGTGTCTTGCTGGCTTTATTTTGGGTGCACACTGGTGTGCGTGCGCAAACACATCCCAGCAGTGTTTTCTTTGTATTGTCTGTTTCCAAGTTTCTTTCTAGTTTCAGCAAATATTGTTATTTTAATTATTTTTGACATGTCAGGAGCTCTCCAGCTGCAGGCTCTGAGCTGCTTGTTCTGACTTAGATCTCACAGGATGTCCAGAGGGCTGTCAGGTATTTATTTGTTCTGCCTCAGATTCTGACAGTAACCTTCCCGTCCCACCCTTATCTTCCAGGGACGTGGGAAATATCTGTGGGATCTGTGGATTTTTGTTGGAAGCACAGAAGGAAATTTCTTTCCTGAACCTAATAAAGAAAAGGTGGTCTGAACTCAGACCAGATTCCAGATATAGTAGCTAAGGAAGGCAGACGGGAAAGAAGGAAAGAAACCCCAGTCTTCAAAACTCGCCTTGAGCTGATGAAAAAAAGCACGCCGGAACCACCCTACTTCCTGACTTCTTGTCACGTGAGCTCATGAATTTCCTCTTGTTGAAGCCATCTTGGGACAGTTTTCTGTTCCTTGCAGTGGAAAACTCCCCAGACACAGTAAGCAGAAGATTCTTCCAATGGTGCAGAGATCCCAAGAACAGGGAGAAGTCGATCTACCTTCACCAAACAACCACGGGTGGTGGCCTGAGTGATTGCCAATAATCATTGCTTCTTTAGAAGAGTTTTCAAAGTGGTGATCAAATTGGCACTGTTGCTTCTGAGGGCAGCCTTGTCATCACCATGGGTGGGAGGCTGCCCCAGATCCCTCAGCTTCATTATGAGGAAGCCCCAAGGGGTGTGACATGTCTTTCCTCTGCCTCTGTGTCTGTCACCACTGGTAGTCACACAGGGCTCCACGCTTGGCTTAATTCTCTGCTGTCACCGTTTTGAAATTCTTAATAATGTATGAACAGAGAATCTCACATTTTCATTTTGCACGAGGCCTTGCAAACTGCAAACTCCCTAGCAGGTCCTGCGCTCATGTACCTCTAAAGCACGGCTCAGACACCCTCTCCGAAAAGGGGAGCTCAGTGGCAGCAACTCAGCGTTCATTTTAGAAGCATCTTGCACGTGATCACTCATTTTACAGGTAAAAGGGTGAGTGGTGAGTGTTCCCTTGGTCTTGTTTTTCCTTTCCTCTCTGTTGTCTTCTACCCAAAAACCCAGCTCTGAAAAAGCAAGGAGTATAATCTGAAAGCAAGGAGTATAATCTGAAAAGGTCCCAGAGCATCACTTATCTCATCTGAGGGAGGCAAGAGGACTGTGAGGAACAGCCAGCAGGTAGGGGACACTTGTACTGAGTAGGAAGTGTCTTCCCAGCATAATCAACCTTCTAAAACTTACTGTTCTAGTAGAAGGAGAGGTCAGGCACACGAGTGCTGCATTAGAATTCAAATTTCATCTAAATAATATTAAACCTCCTACTTGGCATCCCTTTTATGCTAATCCTTTCAGTCCTTGACGATGTTTATCGGGACTTCCTTTTGCTCTTCTTCAGAAATGGGCTCGGCTAATGAAGAAAGGTTGGTTTTATTCAGAAAAAGAAAGGGTCCGAAGTACCGTGTGTGGCGGGTTCTGATTCTGAGCCCCGCAGGCTTGGCCTCTCCCTGCGTGACTCCATATTCGTCAGGACAAGCATCACCTGCGTCTCTGTACGCCGCTGATTTAGGGCAGAAATAAAGCTCAGCCAACAGAGCAAGGCTCCTCTCACACACGGCTATGTCTGAATACAAATGGTTCATAATTGAGGGCCAAACTTCCTTATTTCAGCTAGGGCCAGCTGCGAGGGGGAGAATAGCTACACTGTGTTTCATCATATATAAACTGTTCTGCACTTGGGGAGTGTAGGAGGCCAAACGTTGGCCATGTTTCAGGGCCCTGTGGGGCTGCATTCAACTGTCAGTGATGAATGCTTATGTTGGAGGTGAACGCTTAGCAGGAGGAAAAGGGGGCCAGCTCATTGCAGGAAGCCTCCTCCCCTGAGATCAGGGCAAAGCCCCATGGGAGAGTCTGGGATGGTGGGTCAAGGACACAGTGTAAAGGGAGGCAACACAGAGGCCAGTCAGCGTGGTTTGGAGGAAAGGTGTTCTGGGATGTTCTGGTCTTCTACGACCCAGGGCATGAGATCTCAAGATCCTGTGCAGACCCGAAACTTTTTAGTTCCAAGGAGGTGCTACTGGCAAAGAAAGAACAGGCTAATGTGATGTATGTTCCTTCCCTCTTGCTCTTGTCCCCTCCTTCTTTACTGATTCATTCACTTTTATTTGCTCTTGTTCACTCTTAAAGCTCTACAACAGTCTTCCTTTTGAGCCTGGTTTTAATTCTTCCTTGTGTTTGTCCCGTTTTCCCTTGCTCTCTTCTTATTACCACCTTCCTTTTCACAGGGACCAGAGGGGGTTCTCTGTGTGCTTCCCACACTCTGTGACTTCCCAGGTGGGAAGCCCCACAGATGTGGAGTGCTTCATAAGGGAGTAATGGGCTCTGGTGAAAGTCCCCTGGACATCTTACAGATTCTTACTTTTGACCGATACAAGAGAGGGTTGCCTTATTCCTTTTGGTTACATTTATAACCCATATTTATGTCCTTGAAAATAAGTCTTTTGCCTACAAAGCTTTGCCAGCACATGTTTTTTCAGTAAGGCGTTCTTCCAGATTGAAAAAACCTGTGAGAGGCTTGATGTGGAGACTGAGAATAAGCCAGCGAGCCAGGACTGGGGAGATTTTGGTGCCCGCTGTCCTTCTCCCGATTTGTAGGACTTTTGCTTCGCACAGGAGACTGGACCTAGTAACAGTGGTGTTACTGGAGCTACCCATTATTCGGAATCTGCAGGGGTCCTGAGTGGCTTCCAGTCTACACTAAACACTATGTGGTGAGTGGAATAGCCATATTCCAATTCATTTATTTCCACCCAACTGTGTTCAAGAAAGAATTCAATGATCTATAAAATGTATAAGATACAATTAAAGATCAGAGATAAGAACATTTGAGCAAAAGGAAAATCAAGATAAAAAGAGTAGCTGAAACTAGGAATGATGTACAAAATTCATACCAAAAATTTACATATATTTACCACAGGAAGAACACATATTTGGCTCTAGTCTTTCTAAGCAGCTAATATAGAGAGGAAAACATATCCAGTTGTTCTTAATATAAGAGACAGACTAGTTGTCTGAAAGAAACACCATGCTTTCAGGCGTTGGGGCTAGAGAAAAACTCTTCCATGATCACAGCAAGGACACCCACCTCATGTAAGAGTCAACATTATTGACAAAATCCTGATAGTAGGTTCATCAGTGAGTTTTTAGGGCCATTTCTCCACGTGTCCCTCAATGCTAGAGATGGTATTACCAGTAGGGTGTAGTTTTTAAAAACCTGGACTCTGGAGTTAGCTTTTCAAGCAAGGGTTGGCTGTACCATTGTGAACTGGGGGAATACCACCGCCCAAGGTGGGTATGGTCTTAAATGAGACAGTGAATGTAAAACAGCCAGGACAATGCCTAAAACATGCTGGGCCCTTGAGAAACGTTATCACTACTGAGCTAATGGCACAGATGGACTGCATTTCCTTTAGGTATTTCTGAACAAACACTGTTTTCTCTTAATAGAGCTTTTGTTGATAAGCATTCGCTGGCCACACATCATAATGTTTAGAACAAAATATTTTTTGTTCTTGGTAAAAGGCAGAGCCAAAGACTCTAAGAGGGTTAGCCAAGAGGAGGGATGAGTCTTACATACCCTTAGGAAAATCGAGAAGCTTGGAAAAACACGTGTCTGAATAAAACGTTACCCTCCACAAAACACAATCTTGGGTCTGTGCTAACAAAACAACCAAAGTACAACTGAGGCCACAAAGTCCTATGCGTAAGGGCATGATTGCAATGCTTTTAGGGTTGTAAAAGAGATCAGAGTGGGCATTTCCATATATTCACCTAAGTTCACCTCTCCAACAAGTTTTCTCAGTAAGATATCCATAGATCATCTACCTTTGATTAATGTGCAATTTTGGTAAAAGCTCTAAAACAACAACAAAAAATAATGCTTAAGTAACTGGATTCATTGGTTTGCTCTATGTGGATGTTATTCACAGGTTAATGTTGGGGCATCTGCTAAAGACTATAGTTTTAGGAAAGTGGTCTGTTGACCTTCTTTCTGAGAAATAACAGGCAAGCTACTAAGGCCATTTCTCAAAACGAAATAGTCCCCACCACCACAACAGTAATAGCAACCACTCCTGCCCTCCACTATGGCATCTGAAGAAATGGGGAAAATGTATCCCTGTATATTCTCTAGATTAGGAGTGGGAAGGCAAAAAGGGATCACACATTCAGTTCAGTCAAAGATGGCATCAAATGAAGTTACTCCTATTCTCCATTGAAAAGTGGCGTCTGAATTGTCAAGAGACCATTCTGATTCTAAATGCGATCTCAGTATTGGGGTAGATACAAGCATCGGTAGCCAGGGTCTGTGAGTTCATGTAGCTCAGCTCATTCCTGTTCACTGAGCCCAAGGCCAAGGGTGAATCAATAAAAAGTGCAAGTAATTTTAGGTGGGCATGGATTACTCACGTGGCATTAGAGAATATGATGCACAAAAGCCATTGTAGAATATTTGCCTAAAAATACTCCCACTACTCAAGGTTGCAATTTATCAAGTGGGAATATGGCTTTTTGGGGGGCAGAATGTCTAAGAAATGAATGGGTGTTAATTTGGAGGAGTGAAGGCTGGGCCTAGTAAATTACAGAATGGGTGGCACTCTGGGTCCAGTCACGGGCCACCATGACGGTGGTCCCCAAACAGTCGTGGAGACAGAAAATGATCTCTGACTATTTTGTTTGGCTTGAGATTTTAATGTACAAGATGAAGGGAGAGTTGATTTAGCAGATATTGTTTGCATAGTTTACTTGCACATTTTAAAAAGATGTAAATAAATTTATCTTTGGTTTAAGTTTTCCTGGTCATGGTGCTGCTTCAAAGAAAGAAAAGAATTAATAGGCTCCTGGGTGGCACAGTCAGTTAAGCGTCGGACTCTGGGTTTTGGCTCAGATCACGACCTCAGGGTCATGAGGTCGAGCCCCACATTGGGCTCCCCGCTCAACGCAGAGTCTGCATGAAATTCTCTCTTGGGCCTCTGCCCCTCCCACTTGTGCTCTCTCTCTCTCTCTCAAATAAATAAATAAAATCTTTTTAAAAAAAGAGAGATATAAAAACCTAATTCTTTTCTCAAAAAATAATAAAACAGGGATGAAAGAATGCTATGAAATCAATGATGGCAGTGGGGCAATACTTAAAAACGAAATGCAATGTAAAGCATAACTCCCAGTTTCTAGGGAGTGCAAATCTGACAGCACAGTACAGACTATTAACACACAAACTATTAACATGAATTTTCACTCAGAACGTCATTCAAGTTGCCAGTGAGGGAACACCCTCAAGCAGCTTGACCGAGATGTAGCCTGGGCAAATTAAACACTGACATGTAAAGATCACAACGCCTTTTATTTTTAGTGAGGCACGTCTTAGGCAACACTGAGATGTGACTTTGTCTGGCGTTGCCCATAAATGCAGGCCCATATTTGGGATTTACAACCGTACCTGATCGAGGCAGTTGCTACGCAGGTATCTGAGTGCTTGCTGAATACTCTGAGGCAGGGGCTGTCCCGTTCTCTGGACGTGAACTATGAGAGGAACACCAAAGACAGTCTTGTCTTTGTAATCAGGAACTTTCATCCTCTTCATGAACTTTGGAACTGACCTAGAATTCACAGAAACCAGGTCATGCAAACCTCCTGGGGCAGCCTGTGGGGAGAGGCTATGAAAGCAAGCAAGAGGGAAGCCAAGCTTTTGTTGGAACAACCAACAGGCGCAGGGCAAATTCAACATCTCTCTTAATCACATGACAGGAAGTACTATGTGTGCCCCTTGCCTATGTTAGATCTCTGACTATGAAACAGCACGATTGGGGGTGCCTGGGTGGCTCAGATGGTTAGGCGTCTGCCTTCAGCTCAGGTCATGATTCCAGGGTCCTGGGATCGAGCCCCGCATCGGGCTTTCTGCTCAGCAGGGAGCCTGCTTCTCCCTCTCCCTCTGTCTCCCCCCTGCTCATGCTCTCTCTCTCTCCATATCTCTGTGTCTCAAATGAATAAATAAAATCTTTAAAAAAAAAAAAAAAGAAACAGCACGATTTACGTTAGCGGAACGGATTTATGGCTCTGTTTTCAAGTCAAGGGGACAACTTTGCAATTTAATCGTGACGGCCACACCTCTTAAGGGATAAACACTTGTCCCCAATGAGACGAAACAAAACAAATTTAAAAACGCTAAGAAGAAGAAATTTAGTTGGGGTTGGGGGAGATTTTTCTCTATACATAGTTTATAACATAGGACAATTAATGACCCATTTTATATTTTTTCAAATCTATCAGCTTGTCTAAAACAGCTCCATATTTAGGTTCCAACACATGCTTTTGTCAATTCCTTACGACAAAGGTTTACTGCATATTCCTGTTTTTATTTGCCACTGAAGCCAAAGCCGGAACGCACCTGAAGAATTAAATGCTCTTGGAATGAAATCAGTGCTCTAAGTGGTGAGCCCCGCATTGAGCCAGAAGGCACAAGCGACAGCTATTTCTCGGCAAACTGCCAGATTTATTTTCTGGCCAGTTTATTTTTAATGCCTCTGTTCAACATTCATCACCCTTTCCGTGTCTTTTTTTTCCTTCTTGGAACCTGACTGCTTTCCCTGGAAACCAGCCGAGAGCTGCAGATAAAACTCAGCGGGCTGCATCCGCTTCCAGGGGCGGCAGCACAGAAGGCAGACAGGGGGGCAGGGGGCGGCAGGGGCTGCCGCCTGATTTTCAGGACATCGGCAGCGAAGGCCTCGAGTGGCTTCTTCAGAAGTCAGAACCTCACTACCGAGGCTTTTGCAACCACATACTTAGCTCTAGAACAAACGATCCCCTCCTAAGCGGACATGCTACGCACCACGTCCAGCCGTGTTTATTGGACATGGAGTACTTCTCCATGATGGCCGTGAGGCGAAGCAGTGAGAAGCGCTGGAGCAGGTTCAGCTGGCCGGCCGTCTGGTTGCTGATGTGCGGTGCGGTGGACGCCTGAGGCTGGTGCGAGAGCTGGAAACTGTTCCATCGGAGTCGCCTTTACCAGAAAGACCGTCAGAGAAGCCAGTCACAACGTGGCCGTGTTATTGGAAAACACACGACGTCACTGATTTCTAAGGAGCTAATCAACAGAGCTTCTGAGCCAAGAGAAATCACAAAGCAAGTGCAACAGAAGACACCACGGCAGACAGTAAACCTACAAAACTGTTGTTTTCAAGTCTGATACATCCGGGGAAGGTTTTAATAAGGGACCTAATACATTTTATTTGTTTATTTCTAAGTTTGTTCCCAAAGTGTTGAAAGCAGCGGAGACAGTGTATGTGTGAGTGTGTGTCGAGAGAGAGAGAGAGAGAGAGAGAGAGAGAGAAAGACAGACAGACAGAGAGACAGAGAGAGCTCAAGATGGAGAGTGAGATCTGGTATGTTCTGGACCCGTAGACCATTTTCACACTGCCATCCCGTCTGCATTCAAATTCTCCTTCTGTTGACATGGAACCTGAAGGTGGCAGGCACAGAGGAAGGAGAGCTCCTGAAGAGGTGACATGTCAGCGAACCCCAAGGGACATCTCTATCTCTGCCTCAACAAGAGCACAGCAATGTGTACAGTACTACTGTTTCCACTAGTTCAGCTCTTTCGGGGCCATTTTCCACGGGTGCTTCTGAAGTGGTCTTTGTAGAATGGCTTTATGTACTTTGTAATTGGCAGTTTAAAGCCAAAATAAACTTGTGAAGTACACACCTTGGGTCTCAGAAATTTTTCATAGGATTAAAAAAAAAAAAAAAAAATTGAGATAGGGACGTTTTAATTGATATGGCAACAAGGTCATGGGCACGGAGCGTCCATTTCCAGTGATCCCTGACAGTGCCTAGCACTGTGCTTTGCACATACATTCACAACAGTTTTTTGAGTGAACATAAGATTGAATTAAAGGACAAAGACTCAGAGAAATGAATGTGAGTTAACATGGATTCAATCACCATAACATCTGTAGAAAAGATACACTTCCGTTCAAATAATTCCTAACCACATGTATCACTTCAGACAGTGTCAGGCACTTAGGAAGTGCGCTGTAAATGTTCGTTAGATAAACAGACCATAATTATTATGGAAATGGATTAAAAGTCATTTCAGAAAATCATGCCACCAACCTGTTTGGCCTGGTCAGAGAGGCCCCTACACCAGAGTCCCTCCTCTCTCGGACCCCAGTGGCCTCCGACTCATTAAGAGATGTTCCATCTCTTTCCACGTCACTGGGTGTTGTCCGACCTTCCGAGACAGAGTTGCCTTCGAAGTCTAAGGTGATCTGATTAGGAGACGGGAAGGGGCATAAGCTGGGTTCTCCAACCAATGCATCATGTGTTTGCAGTTCAGGCAAGACATTTTTTGACCAGTCATCCACTACTTCTTGGAGCCCATTGACATGGTGCAGAATGTCATCTAAATGGGGGAAGAGGTCATCTTTCTCCAAGTCCAAAAGGTCTCCTGTGCTGGCGTACAAATGGGAGCCCGGGACGTTGTCGTAGATACTGACTCTGCTTGCCCTGTGGCAGGACGCCATGAGCCTGGGCTCCCTGGCCCCGGGGCCCTGCTGTCTGCCCAGGGAGATGCTGCCGGTCCTCCAGTTAACCCCATTGCTACTGTCTGTTGGTGAGAGGCTTTCGATAGAGAGTGCCTTGGGGAACGTTCCCGGTTTGTGATCCTTGGGGATGTGCACCACCAAGTTCTCCTGGGAATGGAACTCCTGTGTGTGGTTTCGGTCGCCGGCATCCCGCAGTGCTGTCCCGGCCAGCACGTCCAGGTCTTCCAAGTACATGCCCCCGCGCTTGTTGGCCTCCTGGCATTTTCGTTCCTTCAGGCCGGGCGTGCTCACACCACTGCTGCTCTTTTCCGACTGGCTGCTCACCCCGCTCCATTTGCTGGCGCTCAGGAGCCCTTTGGGGCAGGCAGTGGGGGGTGAGCTCCAGAGATCTCCGTTCGGTATGGGGACGCACTGCATGGCCTTGAAGGCCTCTGGCTCCTGCTGCAGCACAGGCCTGCTGATCACCAAGCCCCCGGTCCGCCCCGGCCCCTTGGGCCTTCCGTGTGCCCCCTTCCCTCTGAGAGTCTCCATGCGCTTCAAAAATGACTTGGCTCTGGCCCTGGTGGGTTTCTCATTCTTTGGGTAGCTGAGAGCGTCTCTGGGGGACTGCGGGAGGCCGCCGCTGACGAACGTGGCGTCCAGCATGACCGGGCTGTCGGGGCAGGGCTGGCCGGGGCAGTCGAAGGGCGCCCGGCCGGGGCTGTGGCCGCTGCCTGGCCGGCTGCGGCCGTCACTCCCTCCGCTGCTTTCACTGTGAATGGAGCAGACCTCGGGCTCGCTCAGGTCGGTGAGGACGCTTTCACTGCTCGTGGTGTTTCTCATCCTAATGTCTCCCGATGACCCATGTCTGTCTCCTCCGGGGAACAGTGTGTGCAGGTCATCCACGCGAGACCACCGGCGGCTGGTTCTTTGGAAAGTCCATTTGTTGCTGATGCAGAGATCTTCCTCATCTGAGTCGTCACCCTGAAAAAATTAAAGATAATGCTCATTTCCAGGCAGCTCGGATGCAGTGGGAAACCGGGTGAACGTGAGGCGAGGTACCCCCCCCCCCTTCCTTCCTCCCTTCCACGCGTTCCCTCTGGCCGGCCCTCTGTCCTTCCGCCATCTTTCCTTGTCCCGTAGGCCCTCCTCCCTCTCCTCCCTCATGGCTAGAGGATCTCTTCTCAACCTGCCAAGCTTTCTTCCTTTCAGTTTTCATAGAGTTTCTGAATCCTTCCTTCCTAAGTTTTCCTTGACTGATTACAAAGAGGTGTAATTACCATCTGACTAGACATCTAAATATAAAACACCTGCAGCTCCCTTGTTCAGAAACTTAATCCTGCCATAAAAGGCACTTACTTCTTTCCTGAAATCTCTTCACTGAGCCCCAGGACCCTATTTCCAGCTTCCCTCTTCTGAACCTGAGCATCAATCTGTCTCAAAGCTAACACTCCTTACTTTAGTCTCCCAAACCTGATTCTTACTGTGTATTCCCCTGTACAAATTAATGGCAAAATTACCTACTGAATTCCTCTAAGTAGAAACTTGGGAGCCATTCTAGACATCACTAGTTGAGGAGAGTCCAATCCAGCCTGCTCTGCTTGGCCAGCCTTCTTGTTTTTAATCAACTGTGCATCGAAATGCCTTTTGGCAGGACACGCATCTCTGGGCTGCTGCAGCCCCCACTGCTCTGCCCTGTCTCCCACTCTGTACCTCACACATTTCTCTGACTTATCTGGGTGCTGCCTGAGTATGAATCCCCTGAGAGATGCCAGTCTGGGCTCTCTGTGGCCAGAGACGGCCTCATTGATCTTTGCAAATCCTTATGGCCCAGGACAGACCTTGGCCTAGGGCAAAAAATAATCTCCTTCCAAGGTGAATGGATTCATCATCTTCTTCCCCCTCCTCGTCATGCATATTACCCAGACCCAATCCCGAAATGACTTCCAGATCTGTTCCCTCATTCATATCTTCATTCCCATTCCCTTTGTGTAGGCCCTTGGCACCTCTGTCTGGGTCTACTACAGTAAAAGCTTGGCTAGAATCCTTGTCAGCAGTGTCTTCCGCATCTAAACAGCTTTCCACAGTGTAAGCCAAATACGATCATGTCATTTTCCAGCTTCAAAGCCTTCAGCTTCCCTTGGCCTTCCTAGAAGTCTTCAGCATGGCATTCAAAGCCCTTTCAACCTGCCTGCCATGTACTATTCTTGCCTCATTTCAGTTGTGTCTCTCAAGTTCACTGCACTCTGCTCTCTGGCTCCAAGGCAATGACCACTTTCTCCTCCGAACTCTGTACCATTTGGATTAGATCTTTGTTGTAGCATTTATTCTAATGATAACTTAAGCTCACGCCACTCGCATCCACTGTCAATCCCTAGAGGTAAGCTCATCAAGAGAAGGGCTTGTATTTCGGGGTCTTATTTGTATTTATATCCTCCCCAACGCCAAGCACATAGTAACTGCTCCATATTTTTGTTTGTTTGTTTGTTATTTGAATCAAGTTATTTTACTTTGGCATCTGGTTCTAAGACCTGGTTCCAAATTCTGGTAGCTCCAGTTAAGAGCTTTGATGGTTGTTTGCAAATTGCTTACTCTCTCCTAAGTAGGTTTCTATTACTCATGAAATGGGACTACAAACAGGCCCTGCCTCATAGGTTTGCTGTGGGAGTTAAATGAAATAATGCATTTAGTAGGCCCTCACTGTTATTTTCCAGTGTTGACTCAAATGCTTATCTATTTGTTGCCTATCTAAGATTGCTTACCTATCTTTTTACATATCTAATGCCCACTTTAACTCCCCTTAATTTTTAATATATTCTGGTCTCAAAGAAAAGTAAACAGATGTTCAGTCAATAAATATTGGCATCTCCCCATTCTCACTTATTTCTTGAAAATCTAGATTCATACGGGTGGGACTAAGTGACAAATTCAAACATTCATGTACGGTAGAAGGTGGAAGAAAGTAAAAATAAACTAAGGTACTAATGGAGAATTACACAGCTTTGGGATCACACTGGGAAATTAGCTTTGAGTTAGAAAAAAAGTTATATAAAGCTTTGGCAAAAGAGTTTAAAAAGATGCACTTGGTACAAGTGGAAAAAAAGAAAGATTCTAGGATGATGAATCAAAGTTATACTTTGTAGCATTTTCAGTTTCTCTTTCCCTGTGATTGATAAAACAAGACATGACATTTGAGGGCTATTTATATATCAGGCACCATAATAGGTTGAAGCTTGAGCTCACTGGATTTTCTTATCACATTTCAGGAAGGTAGTGAAAAGGAGTTGATATTACATTATCATTCTGAAAGACCCCTTTCAGCAAATACTTTTTGAGAAGGCCAGAAAAGGATATACTTTTAAAGAAAATGTAGATATTTTAAATTGAAACTACGATGTTTAGTGTGGGCTCCAAAGAATTCTCTCTCAAGCTAGACCAAACTCGGTTACTGATGCTAGCAAACCACATACTAGTTGGATACGGATTCCTTTATTTTGGTCAAGAAAAGATGCCAAGCTGGGCACTGTGGACTGGGACTGGAAAGTCTGTCCCTATCTGCTAGACTCTAAGAGCTTATTATACTAGCTTTGAGCAACAGGAAGGTATTTACAACCCAACCAAGTCATGTGAAACAGTGGCAAACTCCTGCAAAAAAAGGCCAACAGTTCAGGGAAATTTTGCAGTATTTAGGTCTTTTGAACCAAAACAAACAAATTAAAACCAAAGCAATAAAAAAAAAAAAACCCAAACAAAACAAAGAAAAAAGAAAAAAAACACCCATTCTCCTTTTGCACCTTGTGCATATAATTATCATAGTATGTCCCAAGGGCTGTGACATGATTCTGGTTTTTTTTTTTGCCAGTGCAGGATCTTTCAAGCTATTGATAGTGACATACAATAAAAAATTTTCCATCACAGCTTAAGGCACATATATATTACAATAAAAAAAAAACAAGCTAATGCTATAATAATTATCCTTGTTTGTACTCTGATATTTTATAATCTAGTTTAGTCTGTTTCATTTTTATTTTTTTAAAGATTTTATTTATTTATTTGACAGAGAGAGACACAGCGAGAGAGGGAACACAAGCAGGGGGAGTGGGAGAGGGAGAAGCAGGCTCCCCGCAGAGCAGGGAGCCCGATGCGGGACTCGATCCCAGGACCCTGGGATCATGACCTGAGCTGAAGGCAGTCGCTTAACCAACTGAGCCACCCAGGC
>NC_138371.1:113293062-113307922 GCF_054177405.1 Leptonychotes weddellii
CCTAAAAAACACAAAACTACAGCAAAATGAAATGGTGAAATGAACGGACCTTGGCCTGGGTTTCCAATGGACATATTTATGATGGTTATGATAAGAAGAAATATTTGGAGAACAAACATAGATGATCAGGCATTTCAGAATTTCACTTGGGTTCACGTTGTCTTTAATCTTTGAACGCAAGCTTCTTTTGTTAATACAGCCATGATCTTAGCAAGGTGGAGACACCTACCTTTTTCCTTTGGAAGTTCACATCAAGTTTCATTGAGGCACACTTGTTCAATGTATTTAGTCGTCTAAAAAGAAAGAAAAAGGTGATGATTGCTACCACTAATAAACCTAAATTTTCTTTTCAGTTTTATAATTCTCATTTATTGCTAACGTAGTTGAAAGTGCAGAAACAAGAAGTTATATCCCAAGAAAGTACTGCACCTCCTCAAGATGCACTATGGAAGCGCTCCTATTGGTTCTCCAGCCCTCAGACTTGAGAAGACTCTGCCGTGGAGCCTACCAATCTCTGCTCATTCCCTAATCTAAACCCAGTCTTTTCCTGGCTTCCCTTTCCACCACTGTTGGAACCCATGAGCAGTCATTTTAGCCCTGCTCTCATCAGCCCCTCCATTCATTTGCCACCTCAACCAGGTTAGTCCCTAAATTTGGGTCAACTCAACCATCTGTCTTCTCCCCTGCTCTTGGTCTGTTGGGTATAAATGGAAAAATAACTCAGTGCTGAATTATACGTGCTATAGACTAAATTGTGTCCCCACCAAAACTTGTATGTTGCAACCCTAACCCCATGTGACTGTATGTGGACTAAGAAGTAATTGAGGTTAAATGAGGTCATAGGAAAGAGCCCTGATCCAACAGAATTGGTTCCTTATAAGGGGAGACACCAGAGGGCTCGCTCTCTCTGTCTGCCAAGTGAGAACGCAGTGAGAAGGTGGCTGTCTGCTAGTCAGAAAGAGAGTGCTTACCAGGAACCAAGCCCTGCTGGCACCTTAATCTTGGACTTTCCAGCCTCCAGAACTGTGAGAAAATAAATGTCTGTTGTTTAAGACACCCAGCCTGTGGTATTTTGTTAAGGCAGCCCGTGTTGACGAATAAATACATTTTGATTTTCAGCCTCAGCTGGGCTCCCAAATTTGCTACCCAGCATTCCTTTCATTTTTTTTCTCTGGTTGGCTCCCACTCTCAGATTGTGAAAAATATCCCAGTTCCACAACAGAGGACTGAGCCGCTGCTGCCGATGAGAAAGTATAGCTGAGTATAAGCTATTGGACATGAATTCTTGTAATAATCCTTTCCTTCATCACACACACAAAACGGATGTTTCTCTTCTTTTTCAAAGCTAACCCTTTATTTAACCTTGTTTTTGATTTCAGCATCCACCGCTTCATCTGGGACCATGATACCTCATTCATTCCCTTATCTCAGCAGATTCTCTCAACTGCGTTCTTCTCTTTAAGCGTATCCCTGTCTTGAACAAATTGACTAACCAATTAATTAGCTACCTAAATAACCATTATCACACAAACTATTAATTTTCCCTTCAACCCTAAATTTTTCATCAAGCAACCATGTACCTACCCCAATATTTCCTTCCTTATACTACTCAATCTGCTGAGAACAGTCTCAATTTTCATTCATTCACTCTTCAATCCATTACAATCCAATTTCATGGCATGCTCTTTGCAAATACCTTTACTGTTTTGTTTTATCTGATTACTTTTTAAACATTATACATATTGAATGCATATGGTTTAAAGAGTCAAACATTACCCCTCCTGTCCTTTTCCATTTACCTCTCTTTGGAGGCAACTCTTTCACCTGTTTCTTTTTTTGGTGTTTACCTCTGACAACATTGTTTATGCTGTTAGTTCTTGATTTTTCAGTTCAAATCATTATTTATTGACTTTGTTCTATGAATGATGAAGATATTTTTATTTTTTACTACTTATTCCCATCCCTCACCTTCCCCACATTCATACCCTTTACTTTATAATTATAGTTATGTCATAATTTCATAATTTTTTGATAAATCAAGATTCACTGTTTATTACATTTATTATTGACCATGTAAACACTGTTTATATGTATATCATACTCTGATTCCTTTGTCTTCTATTCTCAACTTTTCATTATCCCAGGAGTTAATATGCATCCTGTTTGTTTCCTTAGTTTTCAATGTATTTATTCTTAAATTCAAACTCAAACACTTTCTCAGCTATCTAACTCCCTAAGTGCATTAATCTATTAATATCTATTAATCTAATTTCTTGGTGATGTCTCTCTCAGAGCCTTCTGACCTGTTCTAGCTGGGGTTTGCTGCCCTTGTTGTTATTTTATTCTATTTTATTTTATTTTACTTTATTTTATTATCATGTGCTGCTCAGATTTCTCAGC
This sequence comes from Leptonychotes weddellii, assembly GCF_054177405.1. Lineage (NCBI taxonomy): Eukaryota > Metazoa > Chordata > Mammalia > Carnivora > Phocidae > Leptonychotes > Leptonychotes weddellii. The sequence goes on from NC_138371.1 coordinate 113,295,463, forward strand.
ACTCAGATTCTCAGATTCTCTTGGAGTATGTTTTCTAATATTCTGGAGCTGAGTTATGAAAGAGGCCAAAGAAACTCAGTATTTGGAACGTAAGTAGACTGTCAATGAAGCCCCCATTTTTAATTGAGTGTCCCACCTTCAACTATGCCTGGTGTCCCCCAGCCTAGGGAACTTCTGTTTTCGCCTCTCCAGGAAAGAAACTTCTTATCTTGTGCTGATGGTGGGCAAGAAAAGTCTCCTCGATATAAATTGGGGGGAGTAAATTAAGGGCTCTAGCTACTTCAAAATAGAATTTCAAACAACCCTCTTCTTTTTAACCTACCTTAAACGTCATTCCCCATTTTGGAGCTTTTTAGGATTATTATGGAACAGACTGAGTTAGTTTATAACTTACTTCACTGACCACTTGGCTTTTATTTCTTGGGCTTGCCAAGTTCTCTACTACATTATTTCTGTTTTTCTGCTTTGAAAATTTTGTAGTTGTGGTGTCTTTCTCCTTTGCTTTTATAAAGGCATGTCTCTCTAAATCAGTGGGAATTTAGAAAGCAAGAAAATTCAGATGTTCAATTCCCACCTTTGACTGATGACTTTTTTTTTTTTTTTTTTTTTTGTATTCTGGCTATGCATCAGCTTTAAATTTTCAGCTCAATGAGTTTTGGCAATTTTAACTACCCTCAAACAAAGTAAAGAACATTTTTTTCCCATAAGAAAGTTCTCTGTGCTCCTTTACCATCAGTTCTCCTCACCACCACATCCCCTCCCATCACCCCCAGGGACATCCTCTTTCTGATTTCTGTCGCCCGCCCATAGAATGATCTTGCCAATTCTTGATTATCATAAAAATGGAATCACGTGGTATGCATTTTCGTGTGTCTGGCTTTTTCTCAGTCAACACACTGTTTTTGAGATTGATCCATTTTGTTGAGTATAGCAGTAATCATTCCCTATAATTGCTGAGCAGTTTTCCACGGTATGAAGATATACAACTGGCTTTGCATACTCTTTTGCTGATGGACATTTAGGCTGTTTCCAGTTTTGACCAATGACTTTTTGTTCATCAAATTTCATATCTTCTTTTTAGCAAAGGCCTATTTGTAGCAGTGGACACTAATTGCCACTCTCCATTCCTTGAAACTCTTCTCTTTGGCATTCAAGATCATGAATTCTCTCATCTCTCTAAACACTGTCTCCTTCCTCTTACCAAGCAGTACTTGCCCCTTAACTATTAATATTTTTTAGAATTTAGACTGTAGTCTTTGTTTTTCCTCTGCATGAGTATACTGAAATATCTTATCCCAGCTTAAATAGATTAGACTATGATGATGCCCAATCCTCTTTCTCTAGCCCAGACACCTCACTTGAGTCCCAGAGTTACTTTTCTAACTACTTACTAGTCTCACTCATTTGTGGGGTCCTGCTGGCCCTTCAAACTCAACTTTCAGAACTGAGCTCATTATATTCTCCTTAAAACCTGTTTCTGCTATTTAATGTCTTATCTTGATTAAGAGCAAGTAGGCCACCCAAACTGGAAAATGAAGTCATCTTGACACTCTTCTTTAAGATCTGTATTCATTTGATCACCAAGTCCTGTCAATTATACTTCCTTGACATTTTTGAAGTCTTGCCTCTCCTTTGGCCCTCCTTTGGTGCTTTCTCATCTTTTACCTAAAGTCAGGCAAGAGCCTCTTAACTGGTTTCACTACCACTTCAAATGCTTCACATTGAAACCAGTTCTATTTCTCAACTTTTTCTCATGTCACTCATTTATTTAAAAATATTTGATGACTCCCCTCATTTTCAGCCATCTCCAGTTTATCCACTGACTACACATTCATTAGTGTCAAATATAATAAGCAACCCCAGATTAGAAACTGATCATTTAGTTTGAAGCTATCTTTAGCATGGGCTTGGCCTTTGCTCTTATAACTGACAGCCTATCTTTTTGGCCAGTTCCACATGTGTTAACATCACTGCCTAAGAGCTAAGAGTGGTATGTGAGGTAAATTATATATATATATTCTCACTTGGATATATAATGAGATATATAAGAGCTAAATAAAAATATGATATGTAAGAGCTTAAATAAGTCCAGGTAGCTCATTTGGCAGCTTTGTAACAGGTTTGTTTAGGTAAGGATTACCCATTATTTATAAAATTTACTTTGCTAATAAACTTGTTCTTCTATTATACTTTGGAAGCACAAACAAACCTTTTTATTCTATGCAAAAGTTTTTGATCTACTACATATACAAAAGCCATCAAAGGGTTCATCCTTTATATACCACATACCTGAATATGCTTTATACTTTCTGACACAAATAGGAAGTTCATTTATCATTTTTTTAAAGCTAGAGACTCAAACTAAATTTGACTATGTAGCTTTAGGTTCTTTTATCTCCCCTAAACTCAGATATTTGCTGGCACCTTAAGAATTGCTCCTCTACTTGGAGAAAATATTTGCAAAACCTGTATCTCATAAAGGACTTGTATCCAGAATAAAGAACTCCATAATAAATTCCATAATAAGTCAAAAAATCTGATTTTAAAAATGTGCAAAATATTTGACATACAGTTCTAAAAGAAGATATTCAAATGGCTAATAAGCACATGAAAAGATGCTTAACATCAGTAATCATGGAAGAAATGCAAATTAAAATAATAAGACACCACTACATACACTGGAATGCCTAAATTAAAAACACTGACAATACTAAGTTTTAGCAAAGACATAGAACCACTGAAACTTCCAAAGGATACAGCCTCTTTGAAAAATAATTTGGAAATTTCTTATAAATTATTCTTAGCATTAGACCTAGCAATTCTACTCTTAGTTATTTATATCCAAGATAAAATAAATCATACATCCATACAAAGACCTGTACTTGAAGGTTCATAGCAGATTTGTTCAGAAAATAACCAAAAAGTAGAAATAACCCAAAGGTCCCTTAACTGGCAAATGGAAATAAAAATTGTGGTATATACATATAATGAAATATTCAACAATACAAAGGCACTGATTACTGATACATGCAACAAAATGGATGAGTCTCAGAGGCATTATGTTAAGTGAAAGAACACAGACACAAAGAGCATATACCCTATAATTGCATTTATACAAAATTTTAGAGAAGGTAGACCTGTAGTGACAGAAAACAGTTCAGTGGTTGCCAAATGCCAGCAATATAGAACTTTTTGAGATAATGGAAATGTTCTATATCATGATTGTGGTGATAGTTACATAACTATATATTTGACAAAATTCATCAAGTTGTATATTTTAAGTTGGTGATTTTTATTGAATGTATATTATATACTTCAATAAAACTGAATAAAAAGTACTGTGAGTAACATCAGTGGGAATGGTGGAATAAAAATCTCTAACACTCTGGGCCTCTATAAAAGCAGAAGAATATTGGCAATAATTGTCAAAATCAACTTTTGAAGGACTCTGGAAATTAATGAAGGCTTGAGACAATCCAAGTACTGTCTATTTAAGAAAAATGGCTGAATCTATGTAAGAACAGTGAGACCTGAGGCATCTGAACTTGTCCTATTCTCATGTTTCTTTTCTCAGTTCTTCAGAAGCATTGAAAAACAACAGCATCACGATCAGAGTAGCTGTGAAAACTGACAGCCTAGAAGCCACTGGAGAGGGCAGAATGGGTTTGGCTCCCCAAAAGCTCCATTATTAAAGAACTGTCATTATCTGAGCTGTCTGGCAATTCCCTGAATGCCCCCATTCATAGGACTTATCTTCATTTAACCTGACTCTGAGCTCATCACTGAAAACAGTTTTTTTTTTCCTAGGGTGTTTGTCAAAAACAATCAGTGGCGATTATTTAACATCACATCTTCCTGAAATGGTGATAACATTTGGGCAAAGATATGAACCAAAAGAAATAAAAAGAATTGCTGTAGGAATGAGATGTCAATAGGGGACTTAGAAAAGTTCTAACATATTCTTAGGAATGTAGAAGGCCAAGCACATATGCAGAACTGTGTGCATACCTGGAAAAGGCATGAGAAGGTCCTAATTTCTCACCTCTATCTGGCACTGGTGATCTGCACAAGTAGGAAATAAAGACTAAGGCAGAGTTATCAACTTCCTGCTAGAGCATTGAAACCATAGCCAAATATGCACAAGGAGCCCTTGGCAAAGCTGGGAGACATACTGGTTCAAGGCACTTAAGGAAATCTCTGTCTAATCATTTGCTGACCCTCTACTCTAACCAAGTAGAGACTTCAGTGGTAATATATTGCAAAGGATTCAGATTTTAGAGAATTAGTTAAGGAAAGTTACTAAATAACAGCAACAACAACAAACCTTGGGGAGAGGGGGGTTTGATTTTGAGAGTTGCTACATTATAATGTTAAAAATGTCTGATATTAAGTGAAAAAATTACAAGACAACAAACCGACTCTAAAGTTTAGATGGAGAGGCAAAAGATCCAGAAAAGCCAACGTAATATTGAAGCAGAAAAAGAAAGTTGGAGGACTGATACTACACAACTTCAAGACTTACTATAAAGCTGAAGTAATCCAGACAGTATGATATTGGTAAAAGAATACACAAGTATATCAATAAAATAAAATAAAGAGCCCAGAAATAGGCCCAAACAAGGGTGGGTAACTGATCTGTGACAAAGGAACAAAGGTAATACAAAAGAGAACTGATAGTCTTTCAACAAATTGTATTGAAACAACTGAACATCTACACACCAAAAAAAAAAAAAAAAAAAAAATCCATCTAGACATAGACTTTATACCCTTCACAAAAATTAACTGAAAATGAATCACAGACCTACATGTAAACACAAAATTATAAAACTCCTAGAAGACAACATAGAAGGAAATCTAAATGACTGTAGGTTTGGTGGTCACTTTTTAGATACAACACCAAAGGTATGATCTATAAAATAAATAACTGATAAACTGAACTTCATTAAAATTAAAAACTTCTGCTCTATGAGAGACAATGTCAAATGTGTGAGAAGAAAAGCTACAGACTTGGGGAAAATATTTGCAAAAAACATATCTGAAAAAGGACTATTATTTAATATATACAAAGAACTCTTAAAACTCAGTAAGAAAACAATCCATTTAAAAAATAGGCAGTCTGAACAGACACTTCACCAAAGATACACAGATGACAAATAAGCATATAAAAGGATGCTTACCATCATATGTCATTATAGAATTGCACATTAAAATAGCCATGAGATAAACATGGTACACCTATTAGAATGACAAAATTCTCAAACACTGACCACATCAAATGCTAACAAGAATGTGAACAACAGGAATGCTACTTCACTGCTGTTGGGAATGCAAAATGGTACAGCACTTTGGAAGATAGTTTGGTAGTTTCTTACTGCCAAACATACTCTTATCATAGGATTGAGCAATCACACTCCTTGGTATTTATCCAAATGAGTTGAAAACTTATGTACACATAAAAACCTGCACAGGAATGTTTCTAGCAGTTTTATTCATAACTGCAAAAACTTGGAAACAACCAGATGTCCTTTAGTAGATGAATGGATAAATTACCTGTAGTACATTCAGACAATGGAATATTACCCAGCGCTAAAAAGAATTGAGCCATCAAGTCACGAAAAGACAGGTTACTAATGAAAGAAGCCAATCTGAGAAGGCTACATACTGTGTGATTCCAACTATAAGACAATCTGGAAAAGGCAAAACTATGGAGACATTAAAAAGATCAGTGGAGGGCGCCTGGGTGGCTCAGTTGGTTAAGCGACTGCCTTCGGCTCAGGTCATGATCCTGGAGTCCCGGGATCGAGTCCCACATCAGGCTCCCTGCTCAGCAGGGAGTCTGCTTCTCCCTCTGACCCTCCCCCCTCTCATGCTCTCTCTCTCTATCTCATTCTCTCTCTCAGATAAATAAATAAAATCTTTAAAAAAAAAAATAAAATAAAATAAAAAGATCAGTGGTTATCAGGAATTAGGAGGGAGGGAGGGCTGAATAGTCAGGGCATAAAGGATTTTCAGGCTGTGCATCTATTTTGTATGGTACTATAATGGTGAATACAAATCATTATACATTTATCAAACCCAGAGAATGTGTAAGACGGAGAGTAAAACCTAATGCAAATTATGGACTTTGGGTGATGATGAGGTGTCGCTGTAGGGTCATCAACTGCAATGTCCCACTCTGTGTGGGATGCTGCTAGCAGAGGAGGCTGTGTATGCGTAGGTACAGGGGTAGAGAGGAACTCTCTGTACTTTGTGCTCTATTTTTCTGTGAACCTAAAATGGCTCTTTAAAAAGTCTATTTTTAAAAGACATCGTTTTGTTTTATTCACTTAAAAATAATTTTATTTATCCAACTTTGAAATTACTGATGTAAAGTGATCCCATTTCTTTTGCTCTCCATCCACTTGTCCATTAGTTTCTCAATCCTATCTACAAAACTATCATCATCGAAGACATCGTATAAATTCTGGGTACAATTTCAAAGATCATACATACAACCATTCAACTCCTCCTTTCAAAATGTATATGTGTATCAGATCAACATGTTGTACACTTTAAATATCTTACAATTTTATTTGTCAAATATGCCTCAATAATGTTGGAAAAAAAATAGCTAATTTGCTAAGATGAAAAAAAAAAGACAGAAAGAGAGAAGATCCTCTTTATGGTGGCCTGAAACTAGGCAGACAGTTTCAGCATGGTGTAGCATCAGCCTGTGATTTATCTTGCACAAGGTAAAATAAACAATGCCTAAACTCTGCAAGAATACAAAACGGATGAAACACACATTCCGGAGAGATGTAAGTGCCTTTTTAAGGACTGGCTGCTTCAGGTAAAAGAACATGTCAAATAACAGAAGTATTCAGAGCACTTTATCAAAACCCCTGTGAAATTCTGCTATGAATAAAGCCAGTCTGCATTCAGGACAAGTATTCAGCATCAGTATTTGTTTACCTCTAACTTATTGTTAAATAATAGAAAACCCTTCAGATAATCTGAGTTGGTCTAGCACTGGTTTCCTGAAAAACTAGTCCTGCATGAATAATAATTTTGATTATAAAATTTATTTTATTTGCTGCATGAACAGTGTGTCTTCCACTGGATTAGAGCCTCTTTTGAGGCAGAAACTATAATTTATTCTTCTAATCCACCTTAGGCCTAACAGGAAATTTCATACATGGTAGTTTCAGTAGGTTTTTCTTTCTTAACCGAACATACTTTGTTTATATAGGTCCAATCAGTGATGGATTTTAAGTGGTCGTGATAGACTTTGTACAGTCAGAATAACAGAATTATTCTCCCCCACTGAATATGACAGGCTAAGGACTGCATCTTATTTGCATCCCTAATGCCTAGCACAGGCCCTGGGTAGAGCGAATCCTCTCAGTAAATGTTTGCTAAAGAAACTTTAGAGCTTGGCAGACTCTAGGGACAATTTGGTCTGATGAAGAGAATTTTCGGATGAAGAGAATAAGTATCTGAGAGAACCACCTGCTAGAGGGAGCCACACATTAGTAGCAGTGGAGCTAGGACTTCTTCCTGCCAGTAATTTCTCTGCTCCTGCCTACCCAAGAAGAATTGTAGTGGGGCCTGGAAAATGAGAGCATAGCCCTGTTGCTAACACAGGCTATTCAAAAACAGCAGTTTCCTTCCCCTGTCCTTTTTCTCCATGGAAAGAGAAAATCCAGTACACATGATGAAGCCTGTCCACTCTGCGCTTTGAGCAAACTGGATTTCTGTGTTAAGATAAGCAAAGCAGTTTGATCTTTTTAGAAGAAATGTCACAACGATATCACTGCCAGAACCTGTTAATTTCTACTGTTGTCTACAGAATCCTTAAGAAGGGCTAATCCATTAGAAAGGGGAAATAGAAATCTCATTTTAAGAGTGAAACCTGAGGTTCTGATGGTAAAGTTAATAAAAAAAAAAAAGAAGTCAAAACTCGTTCATCCAACGGTGTACTATGTAACCAGGAACAAGGGGAGGTGCTGGGCATGCAGAGGTGACCAGGATGTGGTCCCTGCCCTTGCAGACCTCACAGTCCTGTGTGTGATATAAATATGACAAATAGGAGAAGAAGCAACTCACTTCCTGAGTGCATAAGGACAAAACCTCCCAGAGGAGAGAATATTTGAGCAAGCCTGTGAAGGACTAAGAGAAATTTGCTGCCTAGGCTAAAAGAATTACAGGCAAAGCAGACAGACATTAAATAGCATGCTTTAGTCTAGGAATTGCAAGTATGTGAGTGGGAATGTCTGCAGAGAAAGGCAGGGGCTAGATCACAAAGGACCAAAATGAATACATCAAGAGCAATCTCGGCGAGGGGGAGCTCCTGAAGGATCTTTGACAGAAGAGTAACGTAATTACATCGCACGTTACAAACATAAGTGGTGGCGGGAGATGGAGAATGAGCTGAAGAACAATTAGGACACGTTTACAATAGTGTGGGTGAGAGATGGCAATGAGAAGAAGGGAGTCAGAGCAGATGAAGATTTTGGTCTTCGATGTGGAAGCTGCGGAGGATGGGGAAGAGAGGACAACTCCCAGATTTCAGGCTTTGTCATTGTGCCACCGAATACAGAAAACAGTCACTTAGGGAAGTTGGTAGAGAGCTGGTGTTAAATTTTAGGGCCTTTATGACATCCAGACCCACTTGGGAATGGTGGGCAGAGAGACGATATACACAGAAGATATACAGTAATTGAGCCAACCGTCCAGAGAGAATTCAAACCCTGGAAACTCCAGTGGGTAAGGCATGGGCCAATGAGGAGAAGCCAAGCTCGGAGAAGGTAAGAGGTCAACAGAACTAGCTGAAGGCCGAATCCAAGAAGCCATAGAATGAGCATTATGGGGCGCCTGGGTGGCTCAGTTGGTTAAGTGACTGCCTTCGGCTCAGGTCATGATCCTGGAGTCCCTGGATCGAGTCCCGCATCGGGCTCCCTGCTCGGCAGGGAGCCTGCTTCTCCCTCTGACCCTCCCCCCTCTCATGTGCTCTCTCTCTCTCTCTCATTCTCTCTGGCTCAAATAAATAAATAAAATCTTCAAAAAAAAAAAAAAAGAATGAGCATTATGGAAAGGAGGGAGTAATGGTTAGCTGTGCCAAATATTTATGGAAAAGTAAGTGATATAATATACAACTTAAAATATGCCTTTTAGATTTAGCAGTTAGCCAGGGCAGTTTTAGAGAAGCCTGAGGGAAGAGAGCTGAGGGGCCAGCGGACCCTGATAAAGTTAGGCCATGGACATAGAGTGTTCTTTTAAGAAGTCTAGCTAAGAAAGAGAGAGATGTGGGGTATTTTGTGGAGAAAAGGAATAATCTATCATCACAGAATATTTTCTTTACATGTAGAAGCAATAAAATAATACGTGGACAGACAGGTTCTTTTCTTCCAGGTTCCAGTTCAAATTAACACACATTTATTGAATTCCTGCTCAGCACAAGGCCACAAAGCACCCACGCTACACCACTGAATAAAATTCAATCCTTACTATGGAGCATCTAGAAGCTGGTAGAATGCATCAATCCCCAGCTAACCAGAACCAGAATGGGGCGGTGATCAGCATCAAATCGAGGGGTGCACAGACTGCTCTGAGCGCACAGGAGGGAGACCCCGAGAGAGAGTGCGCAGAAGGACAGGACCCAGGGGCCACGCCGAAGAAGCAGGAAAAGGCACAGCAGCGTGCTTGCCGGGAGGGCTGGGGATCTGTGAGCAGAACATGTGCCAGGAGGATCTGAGGGTGACAGGACGGTGGTCTGGGCGTGTCTGAGAGGACTCTTCCACTTCTACTGTAACGGAGGCCTGTCTGGGAGACACAGAAGGCCCTCTGCCTGTGGACAAAGCAACAAAACCCTTCCCATCCTCACATTTTAGATTCCGATTTTACAGTTCAACTACCAGACTTAGACTGGTCCTGAGGTCTCCCGTGCTGATTTAACGGCCAGGTTCCTGTGATATTTCTAATATTCCTGCCAAAGCCACAAGAAGAGTAACAAGCAAAGGTACACATTCATCTCCAACATGCGATTCTGATTAAGGCCTGCAGCCTGAACTTCTCACCCTCCACTGAAGTATCAGGGGCTAATGGTATCTGGCCTGTCTGCTAAGGAGTGTTCTGGGAGTGGCGCTCAAAGGCCTTCAGAAACAAAGTCACCGGAGACTCGGAGACTCGGAAGACTCCTCCTGACCCAGGGATCAAAGGCAAGGGGGAGCGCGAGCTTCTCCTCTGCAGACAGGGGCGCAGGGCCTGGGAAAGGTCTCCCTGCTGCCCGGGGAGTTTACAAAACAGACTGCAGAGCTGGATGGAGAGCTATGCGGGTCCGACAACTCTGGTATGTAACCCGGCAAGGGCGGGGCCTTTCAGAAATCACAGGCCATCCAGTGGGAGGGTTTATGGTGTCTGGGGGGAAAAGCCCACAAGTGGCTGTCCCTGAGCCACGGCTGAGTCCATGAAGGCCGTACCTCTGCTCTGCTGAGCTTTTCACTCTAGCTGTTCTCCGACCAAGAGGTCACGCTACTGCGGAAAGGCTGACCTCTCTTCCAGACCAGAAACGCACGGGCAACTGTGCCTGGATATTAGCTGGCGTGTGGGAGGAAAACAGTTAAGCACAGACAGAGACCTAGCTACAGGAAGAAAATGAAGTATGTGTACGTGTGTGTGGAACGGTGGGATTTGTAAAATATATTTTTTTAATTGAGATATAACTGACATGTAACATTGTGTTCGTTTTAGGTGTGTGACCTAATGATTTGATGTCTGTGTATACTGCAAAATGGAATCACCAGGATAAGTCTAGTCAACATCGACAGCCACACATCATTACTTTGTTTATCTCGTAATGAGAATGTTTTAAGATTTAGTCTCTTAGCAACTTTCAAATATACAATACAGTATCGTTGATTCTGGTCACCAGGTTGCACACTACATCCCCAGAAAAATAATTTTAAATAAGCTATAGGTTCTATTGATCAAGGTTTCAAGGAAGAGTATGAGACCCACTGAAAAATCAATAAGCTTCAACAGCCACAGTGGCCCAAGAGTAAAGAACTTAAAAAAAAAAAAGTGCAGGTTTTCTTGGACTTCCTTAGTTTGCAGGATTTCAGACACATTTTAAATTCACATACACCTGCATTGGAAAAACCAGATGGGGTGTCCTTAGCCTTTAAGTGTTTACAACGACTGCCTCTAATCCAGATAATTTCTCTAGTGAGAACTGGTCTAAGTTGAAGCAAGGGTCACAACCAGCGATTTCTCTGAGAGGTTCAAAGGTGAAAAGCAAAACACAAACAGGCCGGGGTAACTGGAAGGTGGAGTGCTCACTCCGGGCCCTGGGGTTGTCTCTGGGCTCCTTCCCTGCCTGCCTCCTGGATATGGACTCTTACTGTCCAGTCATGGTCCTCTTCTGCTCTCCCTACTGTCCCTGGGTGACCTCACACCCTCTCAGGACCTTCCTACCCGTATGTGTGGATGACTCTGTATCTCTGTCTCCAGCTGAGGTCCCTGGCCAGACCTGCACACCCACCTCACATTGGACATCTCCTCCGGGTCCCAGTCCTCCAGACACAGCTCAACACACCTTCCCCTGCTCAGACCCCGGCCAGACTCCATAGCTGCCCCCTGCCTCAGAAAGGGGCATCACCACCCCCAGCTGCTCAAACCAAGGGGAGTCTGGTCACCCTTACTTCTGAACTACAACAATACTAATAACACCTCTTATTCTTAGGGCCTTGTGAAGATGAAATGAGACCAATGTAAAGAGCTTAGTATGCTACTAAGCAATGGTAAGCACTCACTAAATGTTAGCCATTGTCATCTATTATTTTTTTTTTTTAAGATTTTATTTATTTATTTGACAGAAAGAGATAGCGAGAGCAGGAACACAAGCAGGGGGAGTGGGAGAGGGAGAAGCAGGCTTCCCGCTGAACAGGGAGCCCGATGTGGGACTTGATCCCAGGACCCTGGGATCATGACCTGAGCCGAAGGCAGACGCTTAACGACTGAGCCACCCAGGCGCCCTGTCATCTATTATTTATCTGGCAAAGGAAGGCACTTTTAAAAACATTAGTGTTTTTAATAATGCAACACAAAGTATCTAATATAGATCAAATATATATGTAATTAAAAATATAAACTCTCCCCTCAAATTGCTGTCCTATTTTGTAGTTTCTTGTGTATTCTTCCTGAAAGTTTATATACATAGAAGTCATTTTGAGTAGCTGGTTGGGAAAGGTTACATAAAAGGCCATTTTAAAATACAAGGACCATATATATTTTTTCATGTGTGTGTGTGTGTGTGTGTGTGTGTAAAATCCCCTATCTCTGACTCTGCCATGTCTGTACCTGTCTATATCCTGGGGCTGCCCTATGCTGTATAGGCTACATTGTGGTAAGGTTCATAGTAGAGGTGGGGGTAAGGATAAAGATGTCTTTCCTGCACATTAACTTAGTTTAAAAAAAAAAAAAA
>NC_138371.1:113308022-113450926 GCF_054177405.1 Leptonychotes weddellii
TGAGACCTCGGGTGAGGATTCTGGCTTATTGGTCTCTGTAGCAGAGAGGCCTGAAGAGACAGCCTTGGTGAACCTAGCTGAAGGAGCAAATGAGAAGGGCCTTCTACTCTCCTGAGAGTAAACCAGATCTAATCTCTTCACAAAACAACCATGTGCTTTCAACTCTTACTTTAATTATTATTATTTTTAAATATGGAGTTCCATGAAGAATAAGGTAGAAATACAACCATAATTTCTATTCTTGGGATTTATAGGTCAAATGCAGGAATTCACAGGGCAACAGAGACATCTTCGGAAAAATTAACCTCAAAAAAAGAAATGGAAAGCACTCCAAATTGCATTTCACAAGAAGACCTAAGCTTTCTATGGAAACTCCAGAAGCAGCATGTCTGACTTTGAATCTTAGCAACGCCATTCACTAGCTGTAAGTGGGCCAATTATTTTAAACCTCTGTTCCTCAGTTTCCTTGTCTGTAAAATGGGAATCACATTAGGTTAGAGCCTATTTTATAAGGTTGTTATGAGAAGTAAATAACTAAATATTTGTAGAATCCTTAGAGTGGTACTCAGTAGATAACAAGCACTTTGTGTTTTTTTAAAAAATAAAATCACCGCTTACTGGATCTGTATTTTTTTATAGCTCAGAATTTTAAAGTTGGAAGTGACCATGATTATTATATACCTTTCCCTCAATGATGTGTCCAAGGTTTTAGCCCAGTTGCCATATCATTCTATGACATAACATAATATATAATACTGTACATTTTCTGTGATAAATATTCTAAAAGAGAAAATACCTAAAATATATATCAATATTCATAAAGACGACCATTATTTATTATTATTGTTATTTAACATACTCAAAGATGTGCGTTTGTGTGCAGAGGTAAATCATAAATATCATTTTTGTCAGCACTCTCCTCCACCAGCTCCCCCGACCCAGATGAAAACCATGGTCATTAATTATCCTTTTAAATACAAAGGGCAATGATAGATGCACTCTAGAATCCTAATCAATTCCATATCTCCCTGAAATGGTACTGAACAAGGTAATGCCCTACTTTTTAACACAATACAATTAACTAGTAGTTATTAACAACATAAGTTATGTGGATGGTTTATTGGCCTAATATTAAATTAGAAATTCACAGATCACCTTGAACATCAAGGCCCTATACTATCAATCTGAGCGAATATTGCAAATCAAAATGCGAATAGAACATATTACTTATCCTTAAAAAAATCTCATTAGGGGCTTTGACTTGCTGCAATTTGCTTGAAAGGTGACAAACTTTGCAAGCTATTTTGACACCTTGGCTATTCCTATGTTCTGATACAGTTAACAGATTCAATTAGCTCATCTAGGTACTTAGATTTGCAATTAGTTTTTCATTACTCACAGGGGAAAATATTTTTCAATTAAGAATTCAGTCAAAGAACATCAAAACAAAATTATAATTGAGGTCGCTAAAATAAGCAACTGCACGACTCTGACTTGCAATTACAAATGTTTGCAGAGCACCTACTATGTGCTGGCGCAGTCAGAGTCGCAAGAAGCAATGGTAAGACCTGGTTGCCAGTCTGGAAGTTCACACCTTCAGCAAAAACAGCAAGCCTGTCTAGTGTTCAAGATCTAAAAACAGGGGGTACACCTCTACGTATTCCAGGCCAGGCGTGGGTCTTCCTTGTCATCAACATCCTCAGTATGCTACATTTTTCCAGCCAATCAAAAAGTTAACACTGCTCCACAACCCGCTACATGTAATTAGGACCTAGGACACTAACTGTCTACGTAGGTGAGACACTTCCACAAAACAAAGGTGAATGAAATTCTTGTCGCGGGTAACATTTGTAGAAGGCGTTCAGCCCTCTTGTCTTCATTTGTCTACCTGGCAGAAGCTATTTGCTCTCTGGCTATGGTTCCCTTTATGATTCTGCATTAGCTCAGCACTTCAAATATGCATGAGAAATGCGGAGCCTACAAAGCTTCAAAATAAAACAGGAGACCAACTCTATCACTGCATCTGCAATGTACCCACAAGAAAAGGAATAAAATCCCAACCCCTTGCTGCTCTCCAGGCGTCAATCATTATATACCATGTGAGTGGGTGAGTGTCCAATTAACCACTCATCGATCTCAAAGTTTTATAAGTGCGGTCATTCCCCTCAGGCTGGAGGTCTTCCTTCTGCTTTCTTTCCACTATTTGCTACATGGGACATCAGTGCCCTGGTGGGACTTGTAATGGAGGGAAAGAAACTGCATACGGGTCCCCTTAGCCAAGCCACCTCCTTCTCTGCCTCTGTACCGTGCCTGCTTCCTTTGATCCACCCTGCTGTGACTCCTCCTTTGGCCTCTGTTTCACCCACCCCTCCTACGCCCCAAGAATCTCAGCTCCCACACTTCCAGCCAAACACTTTTCTTACTTAATGTTTTTGGAGACACAGCTATCATAAGAATTGTTCCAATTATAACAACCTCCTGCCCCTTTCCCCATTCTTACAGGAGCTGGGCTCCTGTGAAGAACACTGTGCTGTATGACACCACCACACTTATACATGTTTATACAGCCATACCTTTCGGGGTAGGTCTGCATGGATCCTGCGGTGGGCTATATCAGAGAGGGGGCACAAGCTCTGCAAAAGAAGGCTTCCTGATTTTCCTGGCTGACACTAATAGTATTACTCAGAACTTTTTATCTCTGAATGATTTCACATTCATTGTACTGGGTCATCTCTATAACATATCTGAAAGGCTTTTTTTTTTTTTTTTTTAAAGAGTAGACTTTGGGGCGGCACCTGGGTGGCTCAGTCGGTTAAGCGTCTGCCTTGGGCTCAGGTCATGATCCCAGGGTCCTGGGATCAAGCCCCAAGTCGGGCTCCCTGCTCAGGAGGGAGTCCTCTTGTCCCTTTCCCTCTGCCTTTACCCCTGCTCATGCTCTCTCCCTCTCCCTCTTCTCTCTTAAATAAATAAAAAAAAAAAATCTTCAAAAAAAGAGTAGACTTTGATGGAAAAGTCCGGAATTTAGTCAAGGCGCTCAGATCACAAACAGCAGTGGATAGATAAGGATTTACCACCCACATGTATGAGATTCAAAGCTTGTCAGCCATGTCACCAGTGAACATAGCTGCACAGTGTTTGCCTCTGCAATCCTGACGTGAAAATATGTACTATAATTTTTATTCTTGGTTTACAATGTAATCCTTTATTTATATTTAGAAATAAAATTTTAGAACTCTACGATGAAGCTACTAGGAACTAATGAGTGAATTTAGAAAGATTGTAGGATACAAGGACAACATATAAAAAAATTTACATACTATTAATGAGCAACTGGAAATTGAAATGATAAAAAAATCTGTACTATCTGCAATAGCACCACAAAACATGAAATTCTTAAGTACTTTTGAGGATGTGTAGTATCCATATGCTGAAAACTACGAGTCAGGTTTTGAAAAAAAAATCAAAGGAGACCTAAATAAAAAGAAACATACACTGTATTTATGAATCACAAGATTCAGTACTGTTAAGCTGTCAATTCTCCCCAAACTGATCTATGGATTCAACATAATCCAAATCAATAGTCCAGAGCATTTTTAAAATAGGTATCAACAAGTTGTTTCTAAAATTTTTATGAAAAGGCAGAGGAACTAGAATAGCCAAAACAATTCTGGAAAAAAAGAACAAAGTTGGAGGACATGTACTATTTGATTCCAAGACATACATAAAGCTAAGTAATCACGTGTCATGTTGATGTAAGATTAGACATACAGATAAATGGAACAGAATAGACAGTCCAGAAATAGACTTTTACATACATGGTCAATTAATTTACAATACAGGTGCAACGGCAATTCAATGAAGAAAGTTAACCTTTTCAACATGGTGCCAAACCAATGGGATGTTGATGTGCAAAGAATGAATCTTGACCCATACTTTGTACCTTGTAAAAAATTAACTTTAGACGGACCACTGAATAAATATAAAACGTAAGTCTGAAATTTCTAGAAGAAAATAAAGGAGAAAATGCTCCTGCTCCTGCTTGGGGTGTATCCCAGACATCCTGAAAACACTGCTTTTCCAATTCATTACCTTTAAAGAGTCACAATCAAACTATCCGCTCCTCTCATAAATGCTTGCAAATGGCATTTTGTGCTTACTTGTTTTCTAGCCCAAATAGCCTGTTCCTATAATTTGTGATTTTAAGAGTTCTTTGCACTTACCCACTTGAGCAAACCCACAGTACCATTTTCCTTAAATATTCAAATATCACTTCTTAATGTAAATCTATCTTCTCTTCATATAGGAACCACAGAATGAATATAAAAATATGTATGTCTGGAGATTCAGGAAGACTAAGATTATTCGCATACTATCCTAACATACACTGATCTCTCCTATCTTGACAAAAGTTTTGCTCATCATTACTTTCCAATTAAACTACCATCCTTCTATGTCAATGCAGAATGTGCTAGAGAGAACATTGGATTGCAAATTTTAAGTAGTGCATCTTTTTAAAGATTTTTTTATTTTTAAGGAATCTCTACACCCATTGTGGGGTTCGAACTCACACCCCCGAAATCAAGAGTTGCATGCTCCACTGACTGAGTTAGCCAGGTGCCCTGAAGTACTACATTTTAAGGTCAGTTCAGCCCATAACTAGCTGTGTGGCCATGGAAAAATTACTCACCTCCTGTAAATAATATTTGTCTCCAACCCTGACCTCTCTCCAGGGCTTTAGTTAGGAAACTTCAAATTCCTACAGACACATACATCCTCTCATGCAGCATTTAATTGTTCCTGGATATTGGTTACATTGGCATCTTTTCCTATCACTTAAATTATAATTGTTAGTTATTTGTTCATGTATTCATGCTTTATTTCTTCAACTCGATTTCTCCAACCAGATTATAAATTCTTTGAGGGGAAGGAAGTACTCATATACATCTTTGTTTCCGTCCAGCATCTATCACATAGCAAAGGCTTAAATATTCTAGGTTGCTAATATAATTACTTGAGCTTACATATTCTAATTTGCTGATATAATCACTTGCCTTTGCAAAAAATACAGCCAAGTTTGACATACTCATGGAGTTGTTCAGGGCCTTCTCTGGCCACTCATGCTGTGGCCTCCCCTGCTGCCTCCTTCCATTAACCCACCCCTGACCCCAATCACCAAAGTCTATGGCTTCATTTTAATATAGTTTGTTCATAGCACTGAACACGCTCTGAGATAACTTTTCCTTCTCCTTCTCTTTTTCTCTCACTGACTCTCTCTTTTTCCTCAATCTATTTTCTGAAGACTCCAACTAGGATTTAAGCTCCATAAAACCAGGGTCCAATCATGCTCACTGTGGTACTCAGAACCTGGACCCAGGCCTGGCACATTGTAGGCACTCAATAAATACTTATGGAGCTGTTGAACTTGCCCCTCAATACAGTGATACCTATTGGAGACTGCACAATCGAAAGTAACGAAATCACACGTTTTACCTGTAAAGAGGTTCTACAAGGTCCTTTTCAAGAAAATCATGATCATTCTTGACAGCCACAATGTTGATGGGAAATTGGGAATCTGAAAAGGAGAGAGAAACAGAAGTTTTTGCATCTTGTTTTTATCTGAATGGGCACCAATATCTTTTGACCACCACATTTCAGTACACATGACCGATCTTGGCAGTTACTCCCCCATTGATGGATATGTTGGTAATGTTTAAGATAGTAGGCAGTTTTATTTTTATCAAATAAATGCTTTTAAGGATACAAAGGAAGTGTGAAATATGAGAATAACCAAGTGCTTGCCCTTGGATAGGATCGAATACTATGTGCCTGTATTGTTGTAGTTCATTATAATTGCAGACATTTGCCTATATGAAGAGCTTTTTTACTGTCACCATCCACCTAATGTCACTGACTTTTATCTTGATCAGTTCATGAAATACTTGGTTTGGCAGATTTTGTTTTCTTCAGAAAGGAAATTTCCCAAAATACCTAAAGCTCAATGGCCTCGAATGTGTCCTTTTGTAGCAAAATCTTGAGTCACTTTAGACTATCAGCAAAATACTCAAACAACTGAATCCATCCAAAGAGAATAGATTCCAACATCATGACTTTTCTCCCACAGACTCTTCATGCCAACTTTGGAGGTCAAGGGCAATCCTCAAGATGCAGTGTTAATTTTAGGTACCTTATTCACAGAGGGAAAAATTTAGAAATCATTCTCATAGAGGCCACAGTCGAATCTAACAGACAATGTCAATTCATTATCACCATCCTGCCATCCTTTCTCTTTCTCATTTTATATTTTGCATTGCCTCTGCCTTGCCAGTCATAATCAGTCTAAAGGTATCTAAACCTTAATGTGAGTTGGAAAGAGAAACAATCTCTTCTGGTGATAAAAGCAATGTGAGTGCATTCCAGATGGTGCCAGAATGAGGGCTGTCTTGTTCTGCTAGAGAGGGAGTGTGTGTAATAATGAAAAACAGAGACAGCCGAAGCCCAGCTGCCTTGGCTTTGAGTCTTGGCACTGCTAATCTCCAGCTGTACAACTGAGGGCAACTTAGCTAACGTCTTTTGGGCCTGTGTTTCCCCATCTGTAAAATGGGGATGATGAGAATTATAATATTTACCTTGCGGTATTGAGAATATTAGATGAATAGCATAGCTAAAGTACTTTCAACAGAACCTGGCACATCGTATGCTCTATACTATTTGCTCTTTCTTATTATATTTAGTCAATGCATATGGCTTAAACACAATTTGACAGGCACCTTTTACTAACAGCAGATATTTTTTTCTTTAGGAAGAAATTTCCGAAAATAACCCAAGCTCAATGGCCTCAAATGTTTTCTTTTATAGCAAAATTTTGAGTCACTTTAGAGTATCAGCAAAATATTCAAACAATTGATACTATCTAGAGAGAAGACATTTACTTTACTTCTTAGCCATCTGTAGACAGGTCAGTTTAAATTGCATATTATTGTGAGTTTACAAAGAGAGTTCACATTATAGGAGAAAAGCCACTGCATTATGGCTCACAAGACTGATTTTAATTCTGATTCCTCCACATTTTAATGTTGGAAGTCATGTAACCTCTTCGGACCTCTCCCTCATAATCAGGAAATTGGTGGTGGGGCATGGGAGTAGGGTTGCTTAGACAAAAATTATAAAACCCTCCTTGCCTACAAGGCTATGGTTTATAAAAAACTTGTATCAGAGATTCCAGACTTCAAAGCATATTCCGAGATATGCTTTCCTTCATCCTCAGGGAATTTAAGTTAGAGAAGTAGAATAAGTGTTTTGTTTTTTAAAATATAAAACTGAGCTTCCAGGTGAGTGAGTGAGATTCCCCAGGAACTACAGGTGAATTTTGTTGATTCTTTCTATCCTACATATATTTTATGCCATCAGGAAGAGAACTCGATGCTGCTTCGTGTGCTAGATATCCTTTTTTAGTCCTACAGATCCATTCTCCACTTTTCTATACCCTGCCTTGTGCCCCGAGGATCACCCGTGTGGATGGCATTCAAGGGGATTCATGTCCTTTGGCTTCCTTTCGTGTTAGGCCGCTGGGAATCCCTCGCTGAAGATGGAGGGAGGAAGGAGTGCGAGGTCAGGGCATTTACCCTCCTGGTTCTCCCCCACCGCCAGCTGTGTTCTCTGCTCAAAGGATTCTCTCTCCCTCTGCCCATCCCTTTGGGCCTACGGCAGTTGTAGCTCTGCTGCTATGAGCTCTGGGCCCCTGAACTGTTCTTCATGGCTTCTCATATCCTGTCCACACCTTTGTAATAAACATTTTTAGAAATAAATCCTTGGATTATCTTGAGTGTGCTGTCTGCTGACTGTTGGGATCCTGATTCACTATAGATAAGGACTATCCAAGAAGGAGGCAGAATTGATTATAACTTGGGACAGCATAGTACAGCATAGGGAATACAGTGAATAATACGATAATAACATTATATGGTGATGCTGGGGACTACACTTAGTATGGTGAGCCCCTGGCGATGGACAGA
This sequence comes from Leptonychotes weddellii, assembly GCF_054177405.1. Taxonomy (NCBI): domain Eukaryota; kingdom Metazoa; phylum Chordata; class Mammalia; order Carnivora; family Phocidae; genus Leptonychotes; species Leptonychotes weddellii. The sequence goes on from NC_138371.1 coordinate 113,316,035, forward strand.
ATTGTCGAATCACTATGGTGTACACCCAAAACCGATGTAACACTGTATGTCAATTACACTTCCATAATAATTGCAATCATGAAAGCTGCCGATGGTAGAAGGCTGGAAGGAAGAGGCAGAGTTGGGATTGGTGGTGAAGAGAGGAGAAGCAGAAAGCAAAGAAGTGAGAAGCAGGATTGAGCAGAAAGTCAGGTAGGCCTGGGCAGCAATACTCATGTCTAAATCAGTGTAAGCCCTGGGATTGCAAAGGCTGAGGGAAAGAGACAGCAAAGAAAAATGGTTGAGAAGAGACCTGGAAGTCAAAATACACCATAGGATATGTGAGGTTCATTTTGAATTAATGCTCTTTATAAAGAGTGAAGGGAAGGCCAACTTACCCTCATACAACTGAGCGTATTGTGGGAACCCAGCAGCACGGAGCCAGTCACATGCTTCCTTTGCCTCGATTTCTGAAAAATACAAGAAAGGGAAATGCATGAGTCCAATGGGCACACACCAGCACTCTACCTTAATCAAGGAGAAACTGGTGAGCATTGTACAAGTTATTACAAAGCAAAATTGTTCTCAGGTAAGTCTGCAAAAGTCGGCCTACCAGAAATGGGGGTAAAATGAGCAGGTATCACAAAGGTACTTAGGTGTCTATTAAGATTATCTTCAACGTCGATCCACAAGTATTTGGATAATAACAAAACCACAGAACACAAAGGCTGGGTTTCAGGCAGGGAAAAATGTCTTATTTATATACCAGGGAACCAGGGGGCTACAGAGAAGGAGGAAATACTTCCTTATGATCCTTTTTTTTTTTTTTTTAATGAACTTCTTTTTAGCTTTCAAAGATAAGGCTAAGAATACTTATCCAACATTCTTTTATTCTTTCACTCTTGGGATAATGAAAGAAAGAATACAACTGGATGGTCTATGAAAATCTATTTTCTCATGAAGGAAGGTATTACAAAAATCCAATGTATTGTTATTTCTTTAATTTTTCTAATGGCTTTAATTCCCAATGCCTTCTAACAAGATGTTCATTCATCAAGCACATTAGAATGGTTTCAAGCTGCAGAGTACAGTGTGGAAAAGCAGAGCTGGTTATCTGGAACTGAGGCGAGTTTGATGGGGCTGCTAGAATCTGTGAGGGCCGAACCCAAAAGGTCGATATGTCCTTTGGGTGACCATTTTGGTGTGGATGTACCAACAACACACGGGACCACCTGCCTGGAGAAGCTGTGGAGTGAGATGGGAGGAGTCTACAGTATGTGAACCAGGTCACTTTTTGACCTTGTGAATCCTGGATCATTTCCCAACCACAACCCTCTTAGATAAATATGAATGCAAGGGGAAAAAAGTTCATCTGTCAAAAGTCCAGTTTCTCCAAACAAAATTAAACAGCCTATTATAATGGGTTTCTACTCAGTCCCCTTCCTCTTCTGTTGGGATGGAGCCCGCTCAGATCACTGTATTTCCATTTACTCGGACGTTCATTTCTCCCCATAGCAAAACCCGAGAGTACAGGGTGTTCTTGGGACAACTGCAAAAATAACGATCCCACTCTAACATGGGCTGCGGACCTGAGCCTGTATACCTACGTTGAAAGCACAACGTCCGTGCATTAAATTCAGGGAAACAGTGTCTGTGCAAAATAATGTTTAATGTGACAGAGCTATCTGCTATGTGTTAGGGAAACAGACCAAAGGCCAGATCTTGCACAGGCCCCAAAGGGAAGAGCAAACACTTTCAGCCCCGTCTCACTGACCCGGCTGGACATGGATTGAGATTTGTCATTGAATTCAGGGAAGCAGAGCCTGTGCTGGTCCCTTTCCCAGAGTGTCTGCTTCCTCTGGCAACCCCTAATCCACTGTCATTCCTGTGATCGACAATTTGTAAATCTTGAGTTTTTTGTCTGGCATGAGGGTTTTTTACATAATTGGTACCAGCACAGACCTAATAAGTACTCATGCCTGCCATGTAGGCATCATTCAGAAATACCCGGGGCACCAAGCTGGAAAGAAAAGCTCTGGAAAGCATGTCTCTTAGGAAGGGGGTGTCTCTTGAGATCCACAAGTGCAGTTCAAAGCGGACTGTACTGTATTGGCTAATGTGGGCCGTCTCTGTGAGGGTACGAAGGACAATTACCGTATGGTCTAAGAGTCCTATTTAGTACTCCTTTGAGAGTCCTTATATGAAGGCTTCCACTTTGAAAATCACACACATATTTCAGGGGAAGTAGGAAATGCACATTCTGACCTTAACGTGTGGAAAATGTGGCGAGTTTCTACTGAGTTATAGACAGACTGTTGCCTTCTAAATTTTCAAGCTTCAGATTTGCTTTCTCTTTCAGTATAATGCAGCGGTTAGTAAGGAGGAAATACCTAATTTCTGGGTATTCTCCAAACTTAATTATGAGCCAGCAAGTCTTTTTTTTTTAAAGGTTTTCTTTATTTATTTGAGAAAGAGAGAGAGAGTTCAAGCAGGGGGAATCGCAGAGGGAGAGGCTGCGTCAGACTCCGCACTCGGCACGGAGTCTGCTTGAAATTCTCTCTCTCTCTGTGCCCCGCCTTTGTGCATGCCTGCACTCTCTCTCTCAAATAAATAAAGAAAATCTTAAAAAAATAAAAAAATAAAAGCTTTTCTAGATAACTTCATTTTATTTTTTCACAAGAGCAACAAAGATAATGAACTGAAATTCTATGCACATGTAAACATGAATAATCAAATCTTAACCAGAATCCAGCTAAATTAAATGTCAAATAGGCTGATTTTTAAAATGGGTAGGCATTTAGCTTCTAAGTCTCAGAGTCAAATAATACAACAAAAACTGCAATTAGTAAATAATAAAGGAGAAGAAACCACATCCCAGCCGTGGGGGATGGTTCCTCGACATCACTCTCCCACATTCAACTCGCTATTCCATTTCTGATAGTCTCTCAAACATTCCCCGTGCTCTAGCTGTAGGCCCAGCATCTTGATATCTCAATCTCAGGGCAAAATCAACTCTTGTTTACCACCTACTGACAAAGCAATCAAGCAAAGTAATCACACATACCTAACAGCTCTCAAATTTGACTTTGATCATCACGTTGAGTTGGAGGGAAAAAAAGAGCCTTACAGTTTCTGCTGAGTGAGTCCCCACAGTCCCAACTAACACCCATCAAACAAATGCTACTGTTTTCCCCACAGCATATTACACTTGGAATGGCCAAAATGCCCGCAGAATTTAAAAGGAACCATTATTACCAGTGTCATCATTTCACCAAGATCCATCCATCATTTGAGGAGAGTGTGAAAATCTCTTTTTTACTGAGCTCTTGCTGGCTAGCATAATATTCTGTGAAAACTTTAAGGGCCATTCAAATCACATTTCTATAGTTTTATTTGTTCTCTGTTTGCAGCCCATACCTGCCCCTATAGCAGCTCCAGGGCCACAAGGCAAAGGATCAAGTTGCTGCGAGTCTGTAGAAAACCTAAGTGTGGGGCAGGACAGGAGAGAATGCCCTTGGACAGACTGGCCTACTGATCTCTACTGCGGTTACCACATTACATTACCTGAGAAAATTCAATCCGTTTGGTTCCATAGTGTGATAGGATTTCATTAGAAATACTGTAATTATTACATGTAAAAATAATTTCTCTTAAATTCTGTAGTGGGTGCCTATTTTTGCCTGCCCAACATCCTTCCCCACTTCTTCAGATAATAGAACTTCTTCATGTTCAAAGCCTCTTCTATATAGGTTAGGTGGGGTTGACACTCCTGGTCACCCTGATCACATTCCTTAGCCCTATCACCACCACCCAAATGGGCATTACCTACTCCTCAAGAACACCTGATTCCCCTTAGTGCAGGGAGACCAAGGAGCTTTGGGATCTTAAGTCAACAGTTGTTTGGAGGCTGAAATCTACTAGTTGAAGAGGGAGATACCCAGTTTTTCAATTTCTGCACAAAATCCAAGCAAACCTTTTCACTCAATAAATCCAGGAGATGGTTTGGTGCTAGGCATGCTCTTCTGCCACATATCTGTGATTCTACTTGAGGGAAAGTCACTCACTTTGCCTCAGTTGCCTTTCCTACATGCTTAGAACATGATACGGCCTCTGTTGAGAGACAGAGGTATAGAGGGAGACTGTCTCCCTGGGTGCCTCAGGAGCCGCACACCAATGGGCACGGGAACAAAGTCATTGTGGAAACGAACTACAGCCTGTACACTGGTTTTCAAGAGTATTATATTATTTCTTAATTATACATGCTTGGTGTTGAAAACTTATTAAAAAAAAACACAAAACGTACTATGAAAGAAAACAGTCAACTCTCGTCCCATTACCTACACATAATTCAATACATGTTACTTATCAAAATGATAATCATTGTGATACCTTTGGTTGACCACCTTTTTGACAGAATAATACATTATGAATATTTCCCCATGTAATGATATTGTTGGTAAAAATGAGAAATTTACTTCGTTTTGAGAAGGATGCTTATTTTTTAAATACTTGATTTTTGATTACTGCCGATTGTTAATCACTGCTGGGAGGTTATAAAATCAAGGTAGTCAAGAGAAAACAGTTCAGTAGGGCTTCACCAACACAGACTGGTTGTGGAAAAGGCTGGAAGTCTTTGTAAGTTAAGAGATTTACAAGCTGTTTCTTTAAAGAAATATCATGTAGTGATGTTTGGATAGTCAGGTAGATAAGGTTCTGGAGGGCTCCAGTCAAGTAAGGCGATATTTTGAGCACAGCAAATTTGCCGCCCAGGTTGGCAGGCCTCCTCTCATGTTACAACCTCACTGAATTTTTAAACTGGTGTTTCTTGAGTGCTTGGGAACAGTGTGTTCTCCCAGCTAAACATTTTAAGTACATTTTTTGGTTTCCATTATTCTCAGCGCAGCAAATACATTTTCCATAGCTAACTCAAAGGAATACTATTCTTTTTAAATGACCAAAAATTCAAATTAGGGCCAAATTAAATTTTACTAGTATCAGAAAGTAAGCTGGCCAGAAGGAACCTGTTCTACTGTGAAAAGTTTATGAAATCATTATCTAGAGGCATATGTATTTATGTTGTTCTTACAAATCTCCGGGAATTTCAATGGTCACACCGGCTCCAATTTAAGTAGGTCTTCTTTCTTAAGTGTTCATTAAAATACTCAAGAGAAGTGGGGGGAAAAGACATCATGGGTCTCCACGTGATTTAGAAGAGTAGGTGCTTTGTTTTTTCATTTAAACTTGCTAAAATGGTGGGCACCCTGTTTCTGAAAGATTATGGGTGACTCAACCACCACAAGATGTCTGCAGTGGATGCAATTAACACCATTAAAGTATATCAAGGTATTAACATTTCAACACACTCATGGTTGTTGGCTTAGGATAATTTATATGGCTGAGTTAGCTTCATTATTAGTGCACTACTTTAGACGAATGACTCTTTTGTCTTCAGATGGAACTTCTCAAGTGAAGTCCCTATTTATTGAAGGTGTATTTAGTTGGCCATACACTAGGCTAGTTTCGTTAAAACCTATGCCAGAGTATGCATCCCAACTAACGATAGATATGAATGATGCAATAATTAACATTATATAGAACTATACGTTACACCACAATCCTTCTCCCAAGAGTGCTTTATAACCCCAATCACAGGTGGGGGATGAAACATCCAAGTTCTGTAGTAATAAGAGACTGATTTACATTCTGCATCATGGTGACAGGATACCTCGTCTTTGCACTCTTCAAATTATTATAGTAAGTTTATTGTGATTTGTAAAAGGCCTGAATAAGTCTTAAATGTTTACCAAGTATAGTTTTTTTTTCTAATATGCATAACCTTTTCTTTCCATTATATTCTAAGTTACTAGTAGAGTTAAAATACAGGTTATTTAGAATAAATTTAAGATTATCGATCACTGAGTATTCAAATCAGTGAACCAACTGATAAACACCCATTTTATCTCCCCATAACGTCAGGCAACTTTTTTTAAGGCAACTTTTCCCTTAATGTGTAGCAAAGTATCTTGCTGTCAGGTAATACAGAACTATATATATATATCTGTGAGTTGTACTCAGTTAAGGTAGGGATTCATGGCTGTGTTTATGTGTACTATTTTCCTGAAAGCAAGGATCACATTCATGTTGAGACATATTACTCCATCACTAATTCTTTTTTTTTTTTTTTTAAGATTTTATTTATTTGACAGAGAGAGACAGCAAGAGAGGGAACACAAGCAAGGGGAGTGGGAGAGGGAGAAGAAGGCCTCCTGCTGAGTGGGGAGCCAGGTGCAAGGCTGGATCCCAGGACCCTGGGATCATGACCTGAGCCAAACGCAGACGCTTAATGACTGAGGTACCCAGGCACCCCTACTCCATCACTAATTCTTAACACTTGTCTTATATCTCAGGCCTTGAATGATCTTGTGCAAGCTGGATTCATACAAATATAGTCACTTAAAAATAATTTCTATCAGAGTGAAAGAGGATCAAGCAAATTCAACACCTGAGTGGTAGGTCTATTCCTAGTCACTCAAGGGTTGTTTTTCATCATTCTTTTGCAGCTTTGTTGGGGCAATCATTTTTACGTAATTTATTATTAATTTGTTACTAACTTATTTAACTATTAAATTTATAATGAGAATATACGCATGCGTGCGCGTGCGTGCACACACACACGCACACACACACAATACATTTCCTTACATGCTTGCAACGATTCCCCACTCTTTCCAATTGTCATGGAACTTGAAGTTCTTCTCCAACTGGGAAGTATATACTTCCCATCCCACTGCTATCTGGCTTTGCCTATGACCCACTTTGGCCAATGAAACGTGAACAGAAGCAATGTATGCTAGTTTCGAGCAAAACACTTCAGGAGCCATCACCAAGTTCTTCCAGTTTTCCTTCTCTTTTCCCTGTACCACAAAGCCAGTATGTCTCAGACAGAGGCTATTCCTTCAGCCTCGGTCCTGGAATGACGACACAGGGAACAAAGCCACAACAGACCAGCTGCAGACATGTAATGTGAGCAAGAAATAAGCTTCTGTTGTTTTATGCCACTACAGCTTGGGGGACAATTTGTTACAGTGGCATAATCTAGCATAAACTAATTTAACTCAGGGCCAGATAGTCATTCTAGAAAGAAAGACTATGGACCTTTATTCAACTTGAAGCTATTGCTGGATATCTGTTAGCGTGCCCTAGAAATGAACATAATCAGTCTCAGTAGTCATTTCTGCTTGGAATTCTGCTTCCCTGCCTATGGTGCATGGCCTCTACGAATTAAAAAAATGTAGGGGCGCCTGGGTGGCTCAGTCAGTTAGCGTCTGCCTTCGGCTCAGGTCATGATCCCAGGGTCCTGGGATTGAGCCCCGCGTCAGGCTCCCTGCTCGGCAGGGAATCTGCTTCTCTCTCTCTCCCTCTGCCCTTCCCCACCCCTCGTTCTTTCTCTCTCTCTCTCTCTCAAATAAATAAAACCTTTAAAAAAAGGTAAACAATCCTTTCACAATCCTCTGTCACATGTAGCCACATGTGTGAGTGTGTGAGTGCACAGTTTTTCTCTCTCACATACACACACTACAGAAAATCAAAAGTTCAGTTGCAACTGAACAAGGACAGTCACCAGGAGTATAAATGCTATTCCTTATGCTCATATTCCTAATAGTATAAAAGAAAAGAAAAAAAAAATTACAATCCCACCCCGATCAATCTCAAAGAAAAAGAAAGCAGAAAGTATATGCTCTGCCGGCCAAATAGCTTCTGACCAGATTGTTTTGACTCAAGTTTTCCATGAGGCAGAGTAGCTCTTTATTCTCTCCTTTCGTTTTGTACAGATTGTTCCCATCAGGCGCTTGTGGTATTTCTCAGGGAGGCCGCATGCGGACACAGGCATAGGAACATCCCCAGCTTTTTGAAGTTGCGGAGCCACTGCCTACCACAAAATCCCAAGAGATTCTTCATGGTGGAGTCAGTTAAGCAACTGAAATGCAAGGTAGGGGGACAGAATGTTGATTCAGAAAATTAGAAAGAAGGTCATCATCCACAGGCCTTGGCCAACGTATCTCCATATTGACCCACCAAGATAATGAAGTCTTGAGTAGCCTTTCTTGGGACAAGGGAATGAGATTCTGGAGATGATTTTTTCCTCTCTATCTTGGCTTCTTGGGCTTCTCTAGGAAAGGTGAAGAACAGGAGTCCCTGGGAGCTGACTTGATGGTGGTTCTCAGGAGCAGAAGCTCGAACTTCCTCAAGGTCAGCCAAACTGGCAGTTTCCGAGGGGTCCCCGTGTATTCACTGTTACGCTGATGAGCTCCTGCCTGGGGAGGAGCAACTGCTTTGGACAAGTCCCACCACTGCTAGGAAGTCAGGTTTCTTGGCTTTGGACGGGCACTCTTTTATCCTATATTGCTTAAAAAGTTTTTTTTTTTTCAATGTTAAAAAAATATGCATGTCTTTAGGGACTCAAACCCCTTCTCTATTTTCAGAAATATCTGAAAGTCTATACTTGTAAAGGCTTATCTGCTATTTTAGTTTCTTAGTCCAACTCTTATAGCTCTGGGTACTCCAATTACACCAGAAGCTCTCATGGTATCAGGGAAAATTCTACCATGCAGGCATCAGAAGGGGCATGGAAACTGTCCTGATAAAATAACTCCAAGAACTGGACAGATTCTTTTTGAGTCTTTCACTCCTTACAGGGCTGGGCATGGCATGATATAATCACCAAAGCTAATGACTCCCAGTTCAAGGCTTTGTGCATTTAATTTCTCAGCAATTGTAACACCTGGATGAACTGAAACTAGTGTTTTTGCTTCATTTAGTCCCAAGAAAAGCTGTGTACAACTCAAGTGTAATTTTATTATCTGACTATATAAAAAAAACTTGAGAGTGTATGCGTGTGTGTACTTTTTATTTTTAAATATTTACCAGGAAATATTCACTGGGATAAAATATTTACTGAGAATTTTTCAAAGTGTCTTTGCCAGTTTTCTGGAATGTTTTCTACTTGTCTGCAATGGCACTCATTCTGTGAATGATTTTCTAAACATACATCACCTGTCTCAGAAAATTAGGGCCAGATTTAAGAAATTATGTTTTTATTAGGTTTTCAGCTATGGATTCATTTTTTTCCCCTCCATGTTCTTCAAAGCCAAAGGGAGCACTGAGCTCTTTAAGGTTTGCTCTTTAAGCATTGGGATTTGTATTTTGCAAGTCATTAGTAGACACTAACATTACATATCTCCTACAGAAAGCAATTTAAAACAGGTTAGGTCATTAAAATAGCTTTACTGATTTGGGAGGGAAGGGATTAAGATTTACACTGAAGGGGTGGGAAACAACTTATATACTGGAGCCCCTTTTCCATCAGATACAGTGATACATTAATGACTGTCCAACCACATGGCATACTGATATTAAAGTCAATCAAAGCATCCCATAAATATATCACAAATGCAATCAAATAGATTTAAAAAGAAGTTATATACACTAAAAAGAGTTTTAAAAGTTTAAAACATAACAAAAGTTTTAAAATCTTGAATAGTTTACTATGTATAGCAAATAACTTCTAATTTTAAAGAACTCTGGGCCTTAATTTTTGTCACAAAACCTTAAACTTCAGATTTTAAGTTTAAGAACACAGTAGGAAATGGCAGAAGAATGTGTCATGCAAACACATAAGCACTTCTAAATAGGGGTTCAGGTAGTTCTACCTTATAAAATATAAATATAATTTAATTACCTGACTAGCTCTGGGCATATAACAATTTTTATTAATTGTAGTCAATAATATGGTCTTGACCTAGATGCTTGCCCCAATACTCACTGAATTCAGGTATAAAAGGGTTATTTCCCTTATGAACAGACTTACGAGATTAAAGTGACCAAAAATCCCCTCTTAAATGAAACCTAACAGAAAAGCAGCAAAATCTAAACGCAAGATTTGAAACACCTGAAAGAAAAAAGGAAGCAAAAAAAGGAAAAATCACCACAGTTCTATCATCTAGATATTGATGAACATTTTGCTGGCAAATAGTCTCTCCTTCTTTTATTATGAAGATGTGTATGTGTATCTAGGCTAAATATACTATATATTTTACATAATCTTTAAATAAAATTATAATCTGCATTTCCACTTGACAACGCCTTTTGAACCTCTTTCTAAGCCAACTGATTTCCTTTTCAATCATTCTAGATGGCTGAAAAACATTCCTCCTGCCATAAATTTAAAAAGCATCTTCTTGTATCAATTCAGACGTCAAAATCATGGGTTAAAAATAATAAATTCAGTTCTCTGGAGGCTTTTGCTCTAAAGAAAGAATTTTGCCAGAACGTGCATCCTGGTGAATGTATTTCAGGGAGTACTTCTGGGTTGACATTTCTCATGTTATTTTACATTCTGGATTAAGACCCATCTCATATGGTTTTGATTTATATTCTCAGCAGACTTCAAAAAGGAAATTCCAAGTGGAAGTTTATTCATACACCAGAACTATGTTTAAATGATGCTACAGGGATGTCTTAAACCAACACAAGTCAGGAAGTTCAAAGTTAAGGTTAGATCTTGGACCATGTTCCCACCTCTTCCTTCTTGGTATTTGCAGAGTGGAGATTTTATGGAATGGCTGTCCCACTTGTTTTTGACCTCCCGCATATGTATTTAGATAATTTCAAAGATGCTTTTCAAAACTTTATGTCATAAACTGGTATTTTTGAAAGGGTGTTGCTGAAGTTTCGAGGTTACACTTACAAAACAAAATAAAACAAGACAAATACACTAGACCAAATAGAGAAAAACTCCCCTCTTGTTTTAATGACTAGATGAATATTTGGAGTCCACATAACTGCCCCAATCCTTTAAATAATCAAAAGCAAAATGTGACCCAAATTTCTAAACTAGCAAATCCACCAAGAGTGCCTCTGTTTAGGACAAAACAGGTTTATTTTTGTGCAGGGTTAATGTTATTGCTTTAAAGGGGAGTTTAAAATGAAGATACAGGGGCGCCTGGGTGGCTCAGTCGGTTAAGTGTCTTCCTTCGGCTCAGGTCATGATCCCAGGACCCTGGGATCAAGTCCTGAATCGGGGTCCCTGCTCAGTGGAGAGCTTGCTTCTTCCTCTCCCTCTGCTAATCCCCCCCCCACCGCCCACCTCCGCTCGTGTGCACTCTCTCTCTCAAATAAAATCTTAAAAAAAAAATGAAGATATATTCTAATTTCATTTTGCTCTTAACTAATGGCATATCTATTAAATAAAACTCATTTCTTCTTCTGTTGAGTACGTATACTCAGTTTTATGAATTAACTTTCTAAAAAGAGCCTGTCGATTTGTTTAGAAAACATCCCTTTATTTGAGGGCATACAGGGACTAACTGTTAGAGTAGCAGTAATATGGCATAAAGTTCTAGAGGCAAGGGCTGAGTTCAAGTCCTAGCTCTATCTCTGATTACCTTCACAGCCTTCGATAGGTTAACTTTAGCATGCCTCAGTTTCCTTATCTATAAAATGGGAATAAACAACAGTACCTACTTCAGAGCGTTGTTGTAAGGGTGAAATGAATTGTTAGCCGTGTTTGCTGCTAGTACAGTGGAGGTGCTTATTGTTCCTTTCCTACAATAGAAAATAGTGGTTCCAATGGCTTCTGATGCTCTCCACTCAGCTTTTTCATTTGGCCTTCAGAAGTAGAAGACTTTCGTGTTACCGATTTATTTGGTAGACATCTGCGGGGTGCCCAGGATTTGAAAAGCTTGCGGTTAGGCACTGTAGGCAGGGTCCTGCCCCAAAGGTCTCTAAGCCAAGCAGAGAAGACAAAGACACATCCAGGAATCACTACTCCCCAAAAAGCAAAAGCCTCCCGGAGCAGGACAAAGTCCTACAAGGCTCAGAGCAAGAGGGGGTATTTCGGATAAAGTGACCCGGACAAACCTAGCAGGTGAGATGAGATTTGAGGCAGAAGATGGTTGGCTAACTGGTTCTGCCCATGGCAATCCCTCTTCTGCCTACCGACTGCTTTTGAAGCCGGGATTCCTGTGAATTTGGGTCTTTCTGAAATAGAAGCTTATGTTCCTTCATCTGTGTCTGCAGGAGGGCTTTGGGGCCAAACGCAGCCCTGTCCCCTACATCCAGATCCTCCTTATGACAGGAATCTAATAGGCAATTAGTTTTTTACATTCTGTGAAAGATTTTGTTCTACTCTTTCTGTTAAATAATGCTGTATCGCAGGAAGCCATGCTTCACACAATGCGATGCTGTTTAACAAGAGGTAATGAGAGTCATAAATGAAATGTGACACTTTGAAAATGGAACTAAGGGCCTCCGCAGGCTGTTTCTTTTAGGATATCAACACCAGGTTGGGGAAGACAGTCTGGTGATTAGACTTTATGATGTGCTTACCAGTTAATAAGTAAAATATTAGCAATAACTTGCTTGATATGGGAGGATTTCAAGGGCAAAGACGTGTTTAAACATACCAACCACATCAGAACCTTGGGAAAGAAATCTGTATCAGATGTGTAGGCTTCATTAAGGAAATGCCTTCAGAAGATTATTTTTTCCATGTTATGAGAAAAAAAACTGAACAAATAAGTAAACTGTTAGCAAGGGATATGGGCTTTCTGGGGAGTAATGACTGGGAAAAGTTGAGGGTTAAAGTGGATCCCAAGGTCATTGACCTCAAGAGGTCAGGAGTCTCCCGGATAGGCTTCCTGTCAAGGTCATTCCCATTATTAAAAACATCCAAGGTGTCTACTCCAAGGCGTGAGGAGGCAATCAGGAAAATAATCGAAATACCATTAAAATATGTGTGTGTGTGTGTGTTTTAATTGAGATGAAGTTTGTCTTGCCTAGACTAATGCATGAAGTGGGGGTTCTTCACCTGGGGTTTTTAGATAGAACTCAGAGGCATGGGAACTCCCTTGAAGGCAAATATTGTTATATACGTGCTTTACTTGCTGAGATTACGTAGCTTTTATTAAGTTCTCTGATTCACTTATTCTCTCACTAAGGTATTCACATTTAGTGCAAGGAGAAAACTTTATGCACTGGGTTTATAAAAGGGCCAGCTTTTTCCTGCCTTGTTCCCTGTGGGCAATCAATTTTTTGATTTTGGCACTTAAAGAGATAAATGACCTCTCTCTCTCTCTACACCCCCCCCCCCCACAGAGGCACACAAATATATATACAGGTGCACATACATTCTGTAAACATGTCATAAGTAAAACTGCAAGTATCCTTAAATAAATACGTAAATTTTTGTACCCTCTGAAATTATGACATCGCAGGGACACATCACTGGGTTGGAAAACAGGCTGCATCTCAGCCCAGAGCCTTGCAAAGGAATGTTGGCTGAAAGAGCGAATGGCTATATGAAGAGGAAAATATTTATAGCTTTTAATATTTATAGGCCAATAAACACCTAAAATACATTTGGATATTCAGGCCCCTCCAAACTCCCCAGGCTATTATAAACATGGGAAGATATATTGTGGAAGTAGCTTGCAAACTGTAAATCCCTATATGAAAATAAGGTAAGGGGCACCCAGACGACTTGGTTGGTTAAGCATCCGGGTCTTGGTTTTGGCTCAGGTCCTGATCTCAGGGTTGTGAGATCGAGCCCCGAGTGCTCCTGCTCAGCACAGTCTCCTTGAGATTCCCCTTCCTCGCCCTCTACCCCTCCCCCACCCTGCATGCTCACACGCATGAGTGCTCTCTCGTTCTCTCTGTCAAATAAATAAATAAATTAAATAAAAACAAAATAAGGTAATATTATTCTTCTAGCTATGATTCTGCCCCTGGGAGGCCAGTCCCCAGATATCCTTGGGGAGCAAGGTCTCTGTAGCTTTTGATGGTGCCTGTGCTTTCTGAAGGACAAGACATTTGATGTTGTCCCATTCCTGACAGGAAGAGTCATTTCTGCCAGCTCTGATCCCCTTTCCCTTCCCTCTGCATGGAATCCTTGGGAATCCCAAGGGCACAGATGACTGCAAGATTTGGTCTTGAAAAATTAACAGCGAGAAAAGATCTTCCTGTTTTCTCCCAGAGGAATTACTCTCCCTTTTTTAGATCATCAAACCTGATTGGTACATATTCATACTTGAGAAGAATCAGACACAACCACAGGAAATGAATATCATAGGCCTTTCAAATGTTTTACTGCTATCTTTAGTAAGAAATATACTTCATATAGTTGTTAACATGAACACACTTGCATGTGTGAACACACACATAGAGACTGAAACAAAGTTTCACAAAACAGTAGTTATACTTTATATACATGCAATGCCATCTGACATTTTCTTTTCTGGTTTGTTTTCTTTTATTGAAAACTGCTGGGTATACCCACTAACTGACTTCATGACCCCCCTCCATTTAAAGAACACGGTCTTGGATGACACTCTGTTATTTGAGAAGCATCTGGTTAAATAAATGAATAAATTGAACACAGTTCTAAGAATCTGACACCCGGAGGTCTTCTAGACTCCTTCCCCTCCCGCATCCCCCATATTTTCACAACAAAATCTCAAGACCGGCTCAATTTCTCTCTTAAATGTGTTTTTCTAATTCCTGTTCTCCCATCCAAGTTCCTTCTGCCTTGGTGGAAAGCCTCATCACACCCCTAGGACCTACTGCAACAGACCTCCTAAAGGATCTCGCCCCTTCAGTTCTTGCCTTCCGAATCTCTCTTTGATGTAAGCCCGGTCATACCCCTTTAGACTCCTTCGTGCCTCCCTGTCACCCACAGAATAAAGTGGCAGCCCACCCTCCCACTCTCCTGGCCATGGTGCCCTCCCTCACCTGGCCTCTGCCTACTTCCGGGGGCTGATGGCCCACATTAGGCTCAGTCGCGCGGAAGTGCCTGGGCTGGCCGGTCCCACGGTGCTGGTTCACTTCCCACGCTGTGCTGAGGCAGTTTCCTCCCTTCGCCTGTTACGTTCCTCCTCTTTGTTGTTCTGCCTTACTTTCACTTGTCTTCTATCAAGATTCAGCTAGGACCTCACCTCCTGAATCCCAGGTTAGCCTGCTCTTCTCTGGACTTTGGTAATCTCTTATGATTCTTACGAGATTAGCCTAAAATGTTCCTGTTACACGTCTGTCTCCCCATGAGAGTACAAGCTCTTCAAGGGCAGAGGTAGCCCGATTCATTTTTGGGCATCTCTAGAGTCTGGCCAAGCCCTTGGAACCCCGTGCTCAGGGCATGCCTAACTGCAGGGAAGCGAGAAGTGCTGCTTCTGCTCCACATACCCCCGGGGCGGCCATCTTTCACTGACCTTGCTCTGCATTAATCCCCAACCAGGATGGTCCGAGGCTCCTATTTATTCCCAGCACAGGACCTCCAGATTACCACTGGTCAGAGGTCTCTGGCGAAGGTAACTGTGCCCCCTGAAAACGCTCTCCTGCTTTCTTCTTCCTTTCCTGGCTTGACTGAAGGAGGCCAAGGGGCACATGCTGGGTTTTCATGGCTTTCTGTTCCACTCCATTTGAGAAGTCTGCTGCTATTATTCCTGGGGCAGAGGGTGGGCTGAGTGCCAGCCCTAGTCTCAATCAGTAACAAATCAATGGCAGGAAACCTCACGCAGCTTAGAGGCCTTCCAGATGTGAATTTGGAATAGTGCTGGGAAGTCAGATTTGGTCCAGAGTCACTTTCAATCTGGAAGGCTCTGGGAGGGGGCGGGGATTTTCTGCTAATGAGCAAAAAGGGTTAGATCTCCTCACGAACAGATCTGAGATCTCGTTCGGTCTGGACCACCCAAATCTCCCTGGATATGCCCCGGAGGAAACCCAACTCCCCGAGGCCACCCCAATCACATCCCCAAAGGAATCATCCAGCTAGTCCTTAATGGCACCCCTGGAGAAGTGGGTCCACTTTTAATTAGGGTAGATTAATGCCTCTCATGAAGCATCACCACACTCAGCTATGATGACTTTGGTTCTCAGGGGCAGAGGGAAAATGTGTGACATACCGGGGTGACTTCCTTTAGGCACTAGATTTAGTTGGGTCTGCTAGAAAGCCCTTTACTATGCTTCAAGGTTCTCTTTCCTTGAAGATGTAGCTTGTTGGGCAGCTCCTCCAAGAAGTCTTCCCTGAACATTTCTAACACTTATGGTCTCCACTATTCCACGATTTCTGGCCATCTTGAATTGTTATTTGACCTGTTGAATGTAACCATGACTTCCATCTATTTATAGACTTACAGTCTCAGCAGAGTGAATTTGTAAATAGTAGGGGCTCAATATAGGTTTGTGATGATCGTGGCTGTTACAGCTGTTAATAATTAACATAAAAATAAGCCTGTATACGGGCTGCTGCTGATTCAAAGACCTCGTTCATTTCTAGAGCTAGGAGAGTAGACAGACCTGGCGGAAAGCAATGAATGTCTTTAATGGATAAAGGGAAGGCAGGAACAGATAAGGAAAAGGAGACAGCAAGCCGAGACCAAAAGCTTTTCAGAAAGGCAGTGTGGCAGTGGAGAGCCGCATGGAGAGGGGCTTACTGGAGGGGTCCCTGAGCAAACTGTGTTGCATCTTAAAGTCTCAGTTTCCCATCTGCGAAATGTGTACAATGTCACCTATACTCTTCAGAGCAGCTGTTAAGGCTGTGAACAGAAACTCCCCAACAAGCAAGGCCAATTCCTTTACCGCTGCAATCCTGGTCCCTGGCACACGGCTTTGGATTTCACGTTGTGTTTACATTTGCTGAACAAAATGAACTATGTGAATTGTCCAGGAGCAGGCACTTAAAAACTGGAGCTATTATTATTGACTAAAATGAGCAGTTTTCACGTTTTTTCCACTGATACACTCCAATGGCAGAAGAAAATAAAACAGATACCCCCAATGGATTTATTTGACATTTCTGCCCATAGAGAGGAAGAACATAACATGCCCATACTTGTTTTAAAACAATAAAAACTTCACTCAAATTTTAAGAAAACTGATGCCCCAAGAAGATGTACCACCCTCTGGCTTCTTATCCTGCTGGACATTCTGCCAGGCTGCAGAAGCTCAGGTGTACATTTAAAAGAGATATCTCATTTTTAGAGAGGTGGTTTATTATTACTGTTTACTAACAACCCCCCTGAGCACTAGAAAGTATGAGGTTCGGGCAATTCCAAGTGCACTCAAGCTACAGGAACGTGAAGTTGGACCTGGAGTCTGACTGAAGGGCACAGGAGACGCACAGGCCACACGGAGCTGACTGTCGGCCAGGTTTAAGACCACAGGATGGAGGCAGAGTCTCTGCTCAGCGACATAAAGTGCTGGCTTAGAAACAAAAGGACCTCCTTAGCTCTATTTCCATTATATAGCAGGAGATCTTATGTTCTGATGGCAACTTGTGCATTTTATTCAGGAACGCACCCCACGTCCTGCAAAGATAGCCTCAGAGATGGAACCCAGACTTCATTCCTCATCTAAAAATCGGCGCGGCTCTCAGCCCCAAAATAAAATCCCAACATCTGGGGACAGCATACAGTTCTTGAGTTCCATGTGGGTCCCTGGCATGTCTGTCTGTGTCTCAACTGGCAACAGTGCCCGAGACACCAGGGGTACTGAACACCTCTTGGCTCCCTAAAACAGCCACCTCACCCCACTCCCATCTGCTGCTCGCTGTAGGAACTTGGCCTTTGTTTGGCATGACTTTCTCTCCCTTCATCTGACTAGCTAATTCTTCTTCCCCCCCTCTATCTCTGTAATTCTCAGCTCTAGTTTTACCTTCTTTGCAAAGTCCTTCCTGCGAAGACCACCCGCTCCTGGCACCCAGGGAGAAAGGCTGGTCCCATCACGCGTCTGCACCCTCTCTGTGCTTCCCGCCCAGCACTTACCCGGCGCCGGGATTTTCGCTTTACTCTGCTCTCCTGTTACCCTCCGCCAGCATTGTCTTCGCATATCCCGCACCAACCAAGGGTCTCGGTGAACAAAGTTTGCGTGGCAAACCGAGGAAGCTTCCAGTATAGAGGCTCAAAGAACTCTATAGAGCAAGGAGTAAAAAATAGTCCTCTCTAATGCTTCCGGCCACTGACAGTGGAGAAGAACCTCACTGCTCCCCAGTGACCTGTGAAGCATCAGGGAAGATTCCAAACCTCCACACTTCCTTTGCTCATTGTTTTCATTCACATTAAAAAGGAACACCATGGATTTGCAACACCGCCTCAAAATAAAGTCACGGGGAGAAAGGATTCCATTTGGAACAGAAAGAACCGCCCATTTTCTAATGTATGAAACCCCTCAATATAACTGAAATGTAAGGTGGAGTGTGTCCCACTTACTCACATTATCAACAGGGTCTTTGAGTAGCAAACACAACTCTCTACTCATAAAGAACCAACTCAAGAGTTACATTATGATTCCAATGGTTAATCTTTTATTTGAAATTTCCAAATCTTTCCTTACATGCCCTTTAAGAAGATAAATACCGTTTTTGAAACATTCTGCAGTTGACTACAAATAGCAAAGACAATGTTTCTAAAGGACTTCCTCCTCCTTGGTGCAAAGAGTACCCTCATAGCACCATGCAGTTGGTAATGAACCCATGTTTGTAACCTTGGTCAAATTTTACTCCTGTCTTGTCAAGTGTGGTTTCTATTTATAGTCTAAACAGTATATTATTTAGATAGCCCACCACCTCACTTATTTCCTAACACAATAATGGTATCATCAAATTTAGAGTATTTAAAATTAATAATCCCCGAAGAGCAAAAACAAAAAAACCATACGTCTTCGGTTTATTGAATTCTAGGTTTTGAAATTCTCTTCGTCATAATGGTTTCTATTAGCAAAACCCAGATTGCACTAAATTGCGGATAAACTCTGCCAGAAGCCTCCTCTATGAAACTCTGCTTCAGGGATTTACAACCATTCTCCTTAGGCTTCCTATTGATAACTCTTTGTTCCCAGTCACGCTGTGAAAACAGACGGGGAAGAATTCACAGCAGAGCTTTGAGATGCTTGTCTGGGAAAGTGGGGGAGTATCACTCTTGCTGATGTCATGGTCGTTTCTGAAATTCCAGGCCTGGCCACTCTCCCATCTGGGCTACTTTTCTAATCTGAAATTCTCTCTCCCAGCCTTCCTTCACTACCCACTCACCTGACTCCTGGGGGAACCATGAGTCACTTCCTGTCCTTTAAGCTTGCGGCTAAACTTCCCCTTCTGAGCCTTGGCCTGGGGGTGTGATAAGGGGCACTGGGAGGGAGGGGGTTGCCTGGAAGGCAGGCAGAAGGGAGACAGGAGTCCCACCCTGTCCATATTAGAGAGTGAGTTGCTAAGGACTGCTAACTCTCGATTTTTTTTTAGGAGATAATTATTAGCATCACAGTATTGACCTGACTTGGGCATTTTTTTAAGAGTTGATTTATCTCCTGATTCCACTCTTCACCTCTCCACTGCTTATTTGCCACTTCAGAAAGGATGGTGGGTAAAATAAATAAAAAGCAACTTCCTCAATCTTATATTCATGAAAAGTCCGATTGGGCAAATCCGGGACCTAATTAAAAATAAGTGGTCAGATGGGCATGTATTTTATTGAGGCTGGCATCCTTATTTGTCACTAATATTAATAAATTGGATCTAGTACATGAGTCTTAGCTTTCCAGGTCAGTTTTTAATAAAAGGATATTTTTACTATGATATTTTTTTAATTAAGTTTTTAAAAAATAACACTGTAGAGGGACACTAAGTATGTATTTCACAAACCTGTGGGTGGCCTATGAATGCCAGCCTCCCTTGGAGGTAGGCCATGGGGAGAAGTTCTGTGCAAAGATAGGTGATCACTCACATGCCCTATGATCTACCACCCCTTCACCTTCTCTATCCATGAGTGGTTGTGCCAATGGCCAGGTGACCACAGGACCTCAGAAGGTGCATGTTGAGATGGGAGGAGATCAGTCGCCTAGATCTGGAGTAGAGCATCTTGTCTCGGTGTAAATGGGAAACAAACTTTTAGCTGGTTGTCAGGATAACATTTTGAGGACAGGGACTTCTGCCTTATTTGATGTTGAATCCACAATGGCCACCTTAGGCCCAGAAAAGAGTAGGTATATAGCCAGTATTTATGGAATAATGAATGTTGAATGAGACCTAAGAATATGCACATGAAAAATCAAAGTGCACACAGAGAGTTAATTCTGAGAAAAATTTCTGAGGATCCTTTGCTATTACGTGCGCGTGCACACACACGTACGTGCACGCTCACACCACACACACGTATGTGCACATGCACACCACACACACACGTACATGCACGTGCACGCCACACACACGCACATACACGTGCACGTGCACACACACGTGCAGACACACTCAACCTCCCTCTAAATATTACTCAAAGCTCTTGTAGTTTTTTTGTCCACTTTTGTTTTCATGGAAACCATCCAACTTTCAATACACACCACACTAAGATACATTGTGAAACAGTTTCTTTTGAAAAAGATTCAATTCCAGCCCCTTCACCCCTGCCCCTGAAAATAAAGCCCATCCCAGTTGTCCCAACAGGTTTATTTCACTGCTTATCAGTTTTAGAGAATCAAATATGTTTCAAAAACAGTTTGGGGTTATCCAGACTTTAATGGCAGATCCCCCAAGGGGATACTGACTGGTGGGTGGGTTTCTTTGTTCAGAGTTCCCTTCATGAAGAAACTTCTTGCCCCTATCGGACTCCTCTGTGAAAATGACAGATGGTTGGATACTTTGCCTTGATAACAGAACACACAAGTCCCTTATACATTTGTATTTCTTTTTTTTTTTTGATGGTTTTATTTATTTATTTGACAGAGACAGCGAGAGAGGGAACACAAGCGGGGGGGTGGGGGAGAGGGAGAAGCAGGCTCCCCGCAGAGCAGGGAGACCGATACGGGGCTTGATCCCAGGACCCCGGGATCACGACCTGAGCCGAAGGCAGACGCTTAACGACTGAGCCACCCAGGTGCCCCCATTTGTATTTATTTTCTAACTAAAGTTGATTTCTAGGCTAAAGGCTATGAAGTGGCATTTGTTGTTTCCTGTTTAAACTAGTTGTGACTAGATACTGGAACTATACGCTTCGTGTTTGTGGGGTAAGTCAATAACAATTCCACACCTTGTATTTATGCTTCTTTTTGTCATTTAAAAATGTTTTGTTTCCTTTCTTTTTATGGTCTAAAAAGTAACATGAGGGATAGCTTGAAATAAAATCATAAGAAAGAGTTACAAATCAAAATTTTAGAAAATTCTTTTGTATATTGGCAAGAAGTGATAGTAAGCATATTTATAAAGTGGTTGAAATCTCCAAGGTGGCTGTATCTTCTAAACACTAGTATTAAAAGGCTAGTTATAAGAAGCAAGGAGGAAGTGGGAATGGAAGGAAGAAGGAGGGAAGGAAGGAAGGTGGAAAGAAGAAGGAAGGAAGAAAGGAAGGAAGGGGAGGGAGGGAGGGAGAAAGGGAAGAAGGGAGGGAGGAAGATAGGATGGACTCCAACAATAAGTCATCTTGTCAGATTACCTAAACAAATCTCTGGCTGGCGCCCATAGAGTTAATCTAGCACTAGTACTCCAGGACACTTCTATTTGGTTATCTGGTTGCTGTATATGAACCTCCTTCTAACAAAGAAGGAACCTGCTGCTTACCTTTCCTGCTGTAATATTGGCGCCCGTATGATGGACAGTGCCCAGTTTATAGCTATTTCTCAAATCAGAAACTTGGACACATTTCTCAATTTCACGTTTCTAAATACATTCTTTTTGCTTGGCTCAATCCATCTCCCATCTACAAGATGGTTCTCTGCACCCTTTACTCCCTGTCCTTGTCCTGTCCTGGGTATTCTGGATTTCTAGCAGGAGTTCAATAAAAGTCACTGATGGAAAGTCTCACCTTACTTTCAACTTGAATCCACCTTAAATCATTTTAACTACTATTGCACAAATGATGATTCCAAATCTAACTCTAGATTTATGTTTATTTTAAAATTTAGCTTCCTAACCCCCCTCTGGGGAAAAACAACCTTCTCACTGTACTAGGTACCATGTGGTCACCTAGCAAGTTCACATTAACTGATGAATAAATATTTGGCTAAAGTTCATTATGGTTAACGAATGCCTGTTTGGGCTTTATTTTGCCCTGAACCTGGTTTATTTCAAAAATATCTTAAGGATTTACTGAGATAGGCATGAAAGCAAAACTCTAAATGCTTTTAAGCCTGTGGCTCTTAGCACCACCACTGTGATAGACCAAAAATAAAGGGCATACCTTTGAAACACTGCACCCATTTCTCCATGTGCCCACTATAAATTACATGCTTTTTTAAAAAAAATCCAAGAATTCAAAACAAACAAAAAAGCAGTGTTACTCCTATGCATTTTTTTCTAGAATATTTTTATTTTACCCCTCAGACTCTTCTCCCAACATGTCCCAATGCTCTTTTGAATACAATTTTCAATGGGAAACAGCACGCCAAACCTTCCAAACAAGCGGAAAACTATCCCCTAATACCATGGGAGAGGGTATTAGCTATTGGCAGAACAAAATGGCTTCACTGCCTTAGTACTGAAATTAGTAGGAATACTGTAACAATTTCTCTTCACACACAAATGGCTAGGATCACACCTAAAACCCCCTGGCTTCTAACATGAAAAAGGAGAGGAGGGGGAATTGAACTTGGATTGCACAGCCACCTCTATACACACCATCAAGAACGCAGAGAAAGGACTGTTGACTGGTAAGTTTCAACACTAAGAAACTCACGTTTCCAAAAAGACTTTGGAACTTCGTAAACAATTCGAAAGGTATATTTATTTTAATAAGTTATGACACAAACAGGTACTAAAGTGAAGTCACCGCGTAAAAACAAAACAAAACAAAACAAAACCTCCCAAAAAACAAACTGTCCACACGATTTTCAGCTTTTTAAGTGTATTTTTCTAGGGGAAGCTTTGATGATTGGCCCACAGTGGGTTATTAGATAGTAAGCAAAGTCATTTCTGAATGCTTTTAATTTAACAAACTATTTGCTTGGTCATAGTCCATCTATTGCTGTTACCAAGAGGTTTACACATATTCCCTTTTAATTTTTTTTTTTTTTAGGAAAGAAATGTACATATTAGAAATATATTAGAAATTAGGGGGGAGAAAAGAGAGCCTGCAGAGGGCAGAGGCTTTTATAGAACAATCTGTTGCTCCAAAGGAGAGTCAAGAGATGCCCAGTGAAACCATCAAAGTGACCAGCTAGCTGTGTGACCTTGAGCAGCACTTTAACCTCCCTGATCCCAGGCTTTCGCCAGTAAAACGAGGCCTCTTTTAGAGTCTTTTAATGCTCTAAAATCCTATGATTTGAAAGATAAAGTGTTATGTTGACAGTATCTGAAATCAGTGAGAGCAATGCTATTTTGGAACAATGTCACAGGACTCCAGAGAAGATAAACTGTACCTAGGTTCCGGCTACACAATTGTAGACAAGAGCCACGCCCATGCTCACCGAATCCAAGAAACCCGTATGAATGTTGTAGGAAAGTTAAGGTCAGTCTACACTTTGTTGCTAGGAAAGTATTGTTGACGAGCTCTAATCCAAATGGTTTATATGATTTCATATTGTGGTCTCTGACATAGCAAGAGAAACATCCTGAGAAAACACAGTCTCAGCTGCTGTGTCTTTGTCCCGGACATCATCCCCAACTGGTTCCTTTTTTTCAATTTTATTCTTAAATGCAACATTTTTGATTGCTCTGTTTTTTATAATCCAATTCTAACAAAGACAAGAAGACAGGATTCTGACTGGAGGCAGATGAATAAAAGTGCACTTTTTAAGGCAGCCAGTTATTATAAGACAGTTATTAAAATGTCTGGGTAAATGACCTCATACTGCACTCAGCCTGCAAATCAGCCAGGCAATCTGGCACTTGGTGCATATGGCTTTGGACTGCTTTCTCTGAAATCAAGTTATAGGAATCTGTGAACTGAGGTCCTTTTTTCCAGCAGTTTCCACAGCACCTGACACAGTGTCAGGCACATAGCGGCAGGGTAAGGTTTGTTGGCAATTTGCTAAACAACTATTATGGAAAAGGGAAAA
The DNA here is from genome assembly GCF_054177405.1 of Leptonychotes weddellii. Classification (NCBI taxonomy): domain Eukaryota; kingdom Metazoa; phylum Chordata; class Mammalia; order Carnivora; family Phocidae; genus Leptonychotes; species Leptonychotes weddellii. The sequence goes on from NC_138371.1 coordinate 113,340,038, forward strand.
AAAAAAATTCTAGACTGTGTGAAAGCTTTAGGCATTTTGTAGTTTGACTAGAGATAAACATTTGCTATAACAGGAATATTTACTAAACAGGGAATAAGCTACTTAGAGGCTAATTTGCTTCCATTATTCTTCAATTTGTTAATCATAATCATGTACACTTGTTATTGGAATTTGTTTTCCTAGAAATAAATATTATCACTAGAATACTGCAGGGGTTTCTTTTTGTTTGTTTGTTTGTTTTTTTGGAAGCACATTCAGGAATGTTCTCCCTGATATAAATTGCATAAGGAAGGCTTACAGGTCCATTTGATTCTTGTTTTAATTCTCTCATTTGCCGTTCAAATATTCTGTTAGAAAACATCTGCACTGTCATTGTTAATATCATGTACTAGCCATGATGCCAAATGTGTTAGGCTTTTATATACAGTGACTCATTTAATCCTCAAACAGCCTCTAAAAAGATATTATCTTCCCCATTTTATGGAGGAAGAAACTAAGGCTCAGGGAGGTTAAATAAGGTGTCAAGGTCACACAGTAGCGATGCTGTATGTCATACCAAGGGTTTCTGCTCCAGTTCCAGTCCTCACAACCATATGGGAATACATAGAAAAATAAAGCAAAGCATTTCCACATCTTTTTGCAAGAAGGTCGGGCATAAATTATACATAAATAAGCAACTAAAGAAGACAAAAACATCTACTCAGATGATTTCCCTATTTATTCATTCATGCCTTAATCAGCCATTAAATGTGTATGTCGCCACTGCACCAGACAACATGAGAGATAGAAACAGAGGTCAACAGAGGCAGTGCTTAAACTCTGATGAAAATGAGGGTTGTCAGTGATAAAAAAGAGGAGAAAAAATGGATTATCATCAAGCAATATTTTCCCAAAGGAAAATATTCCTTGTGGAAGGTTCTAGGTGGAAACTCTAGGTTCCTGGCAAAGCGAGGGCTCTAAGAGCTGTGGGAGCGGTGGGGAGCAGTAAAATGAGGGCAGTGTTGTTGTGGGACATAATCCAGACCAAGCACAGCATCAAGCCCTTCACCCTCTGATCTCACGCCTCCCGCCATTTTGGAGAGGAACAGTAAGAAAGCATGCACACAGTGACAGGGCTGGCATTCACACCCAGATCCTTCCGAGCCTGAGCCTTCCACCCTTCCAGGACCCCACGCGGCTCAAAGTCCTCTTGCTGCAGGGTGTCCTCCACCGTTGCACAGAGCTTTTGGTGGGAAAACAGGAAACCAAGAGAGGACCCTAGCGTGGGGGCCGGGGGGCGGGGAAGAGAGACAACGGGCATAGATCAGGAAAATGAATAGGGAGGTTTATCCAGCAATCTGTACTGTTAATTAAATTTAGCTATCTATCAGCTAAGTACTCTGTGGCTCCATGGTGATTATCAAGCCAGTCAGAATCTCAACTGGGACCTGATTACTAAATTTAATAGGATTATGCTTTTTTTCCTCTCCGAACTGAAGCAAAAAAGTTCCTTTCAGCTGAGGTTTTCATGTTGTTGTTTTTTTTCTATTAGTAAGCAGTCCAGAATTATCCCAGAGACCTCAAAGATTGTTAGAGCTCCTTTTCACTTATTTAGGGAAAAAGACAGAATTCTTGCTTGGTAGAAGCAAGAACACAGAAACACGCTGGCCATTCTTGCCTCAGTCTGGACTTAACATTCAATGAACTCAACTCAGCAGAAAAGCCACAGGAATGGGGCCATGAACACAGCCCATGCCTAATAACTGGATAGATAAATAAATAAATAAAAATTTAATGACTTTCGAACCATAAATATACTTCACTTGTAAAAACAGGTATTACCTTAAAATTGCGTGTTAAATGAATTTTTGTAAATAGATCTGAATTTAAATACGGGGGGCTAGTTAATACTTCATTTTGGAAATATTCTGCTATGCAATCCAGTTTACTATGGAGACTAGCCTTTTCACTTTAAAAAAGTGTGTTGGCTGAATCTTAACCCTGATTTATGGATCTTGTGAATGCAGATTCTTTTATGGTAAGAATACATAAAGTAGGTTAACCAGCATTTGTTTTAGGCTTGGAAGTATATTTATATTTAAGCATCATATTTTAAAGTATTTAGCACAGAATGAAATTGCTTTAACATAAACTAGATATAATCTGTCTGGGTGGTTAATAGAAAACTTTTCAGAAGTCCATAATGTTTTGTTCGTTTGGGGCAGAACGTAGGACAAATTCAAAATTGTGAAGAATTAAGATGGAAAAAAAAAATGGTTCTCAATTCCCAGATCTGGGCTTCTTTTGGAGAAAGTGAAAATGGATTATTATTATTTTTTTAATGATAAATGAATGATAAAGTACTCTTTAAAAAGGAAATTATGCATGCTGTTAGTCATCTTAAAAAATGACCATAGCTACTATAGAGACTTTGATTCACATTTGTCCTGGGGATACAGTCCCCTCTTGTATAAACACATATGCATACCAATATATTATGTGAACTGCAATCTTGTAGTGACTTCAAGGAAAAATTTGTTTTTATAAAAGAACTCATATTTTCCCATGCTTTGTTACTTCTTGTGCAAGAACTTTTATGAGATTCTAGTAAACTGTTTTATTTATTTTCCTTTGTTCTTCCTTTCTTCCTGGAAGAGAACATTATCTGGATGTAATCATGCTGAAGGAGAATACATTCTGATGAAGATGATTTAAATCAATGACCAATTAAGATGCCTAATCCTGCCACCACTTAGGATATGGCAACTTAATTCTACTGGGTCAACACATTCATTTATTCTAATGCGGTCTACGTTCCCCCACGGCAAGAACGGCTATATCAGTAACCTCCTATTTCATCTCTGCAGATTTGGCCACTCTCTGTAACTCAGCTGACTAAAGTTGAAGCTTGTAGCAACAGAAATACACTGTGTAAATCCCTGGCCCACCTCATCAAAATCCCCAGAGACCATGTTTTGCTCTCAGCATACCACCCCCTAACCCGCTAAATCGTTCACTGAAGTATCAGTAAGCCTGTCTGGTGTTCCAGCCACCTGGAGCTGACAAATATTTTCCTAATATGAGGGATGCCATAGCAACCAGATTTGTGGCGTGGATATAAACCAGGCATCGTGGGGCCACAATTTAAGGTGGGAGGCAGACTTGCAGCACCCACAATAGTATTATTGTAAAGAGTGTCCTGAGAACTCAAAATTCAGTATTTGGGGGAACAAAATTCTTTAGACCCAAGGATGGAAATTACCCCAGACCCTAACAGAAGGAAGGCAGTAATTAAGACTGAAAAGAGCTTGTGTTTCAAATCTATTTCTTACAAGCAGTGCCACCTTGGATAAGTTAAGGAAGCTCTCTGAGCTGCCTCAGTTTTGTCATCTGTAAAATGGAGATAATCACCCTCCTTCAAAGGATGGTGAGGATGTGAGGATGAAATGGGCTGATGATATCTGTACTGTGGTTGGCAAATGGGAAGCATATAATAACAATAGCTTTTATCATTAGGTTAAGGAGGGAAGCGATGGATATTTCAGGACACAAGGCCAATGGTCTCCAAAACAGCATGCAGATGAGTTATTAGAAATTCCTATCTGTGTTCAAATATTTTAAGTATTTTTTTTAAGATTTATTTATTTATTTGAGAGAGAGAGAGAGCACAGCAGAAGGAGGGGCGGAGGGAGAGGGAGAGAATCCTCAAGCAGATTCCCCGCTGAGCACAGAGCCCAGATCCCAAACCCTGAGATCATGACCTGGGCCGAAACCAAGAGTTGGCTGCTTAACTGACTGAGCCACCCAGGTGCCCCAGTAATTCAGATATTTTGAGAAATAAATTGTTATGCCAGCATTCATTGTCAGGATTTGATACAAGGTACCCTCACCTACGCTGTCCACCTGCATGGTGGTATCTGGGGGTGTGGGTCGGAGTTAGTTGTACTATACATGTACCATAGAGGGCTGGCAATGGCTATCCCACGTACACGTTCATTTTCTGTACTGCCACGTATCATGATGTACTGAAGTCTACACATACCTGATTGAGAGGGTATGTGGAATACGTTGCTTACTTTTAAATAAACTAACCCTCACAAAATGGAGAAGCACCTTAAAAAGATTCCTATAGAGATGTCATGAAGAGAAGATGATATTCATTCCTAGCAGGAGTAGTCAACAAGAAGTTGAGATTTCCCTACCCCTAGCCCTGTAACAGTCACATCTACAAGGTCAGAACAACGAAAACATAGTTAGACCAGACAAGAAGTCAGCTAGAATCATTTAAAATTGTCCGGAAGATTATTTGAAATAGGAATAGAAGTAATTGTTGATGAACTTTGGTCTCTATGACTTGAGATGGTGAATGAGAGTGGAACATGTGCATGACTTCTAAAATGCAAACAAATCCCTTGCAAGCACTGCTCAAGCGCGTGGTACCAAGAGGACCGTACATTCGAGGCAATGTGGGGCCGCTGTGCTAGGGAACATGAGGACAGAGTGGGAATACTGTAGGACCATGTCTGACAGCACACTTCCCAACCTCTCCACAGCATGGCGCAACAATGTATTTGTACTGCACGTGGGGATAAACTACCACGCTGCTGGAAGCCCAGAGTCATGAGACGAGGCCTTTGGTTGCCCTAGGCCCTGTTCAGCCAGCCCAAGGGCCGAGGGGGTGCGAATCTTCAGCCGACCTATCACACATTCAGAGCGCACCCACATCCCATGAGAGGCACCTAGGAAGCATACTGCTTGGAAAGTCAGCCCTACAGACAGACTTAGGCAGGGCTCATTATTAAAGAACACAGCTGTTAGGTCCTAATGGAGTCAACTCTATAGAAAAGGAGAGAGAAAGGCTTTTTAAAAAAATGGACCTCTTAAGAATCAGCCAGTAAAATGTATTTGTATCATAACTGGGCTTGTTGCGAGAAGTTAAATATTTATGCTATCTCATTCTCCAATCTGTAAAGGAACAGACTTTATATATTTACTAATATTCTCTTTCTTCTCTATTGGTGAGTGTGCCCCACTTCCGCATGGTCAGCCTTCAGCACAGTGTTACTCACACAGTCAGTGCTAACAGACGTCTGCTGAACAGACAAGGCCAGAGTGAAGCTACAAACACCATTCACCAGTCCTTAGACTCCTGTCCAGTAAGGTCCTTCACCTATTCCTCCTGGCAGCTAGTCCAAAACCTAGCCCCTGGTTTCAAATCCCAGCCCTAAGCCTAGGCTACTTACTCTTAGCTGATCTCATCTCTTCCTTTGATGAGATCAAGACCATCCTACAAAAGCTGTTTTAACACCAAATACATGGACCGACGTCATTCAGTGTAAAACCCCCCAAGTCATTGTTGTCTTACTCCTTATTAACCAAACTCACCAGTCAGGGAGGGGATACTTTCATTGAAATAGCTCCTCTCTTCCTTCTACACAGCCCTGCCTCAACTGGACAGTCAACTCATGAGCGCCCCAGGCTCACCCTGCAACAGAGCCTCTCCCTTTTCTGCTTCCTCTTTTGGACACACTCTTGCCTCAGACATCTGGGAACCCCTCATTCACTTCAAGTCCTCACTCGAGTCACTTCTCCAAGAAGCCTTCCCTAGATACTTCTTCGCAAAGTTAATCCCTCTGGCTCACAGTCACACCACCTTTCCCTGTTTTATTCATTGTCTTCATCCATTGTCACTAAAATGAACACCGTTTATTTATCTATGTTGCTCAGTATTGGTCCTCCCCCCTAGAATGTAAGCTCCCTGAAGGCAGAAAACTTTGTTTTGCTTACTGATGTTTCTCTACTGCCTAAAATTGGGTCTGGTGCTCAGCAGGTACCCAATTAATATTTGTCGAACGAATGAACAGGTGGATGGATGGATTATTGCAATAGATCAACAAATGGTATCATTGCTGCAGCGCCTGGCTGGCTCAGTCGGCGGAGCATGCAGCTCTTGATCTCAGGATCGTGTGTTCGAGGCCCATGTTGGGTGTAGAGATTACTTAAAAATAAAATCTTTAAAATAAATGGTATAATTGCTTCCTCTCCAATGCACCCTTCTACCAAAATATTCATCCTAAAAATCACTACTCTCCTCCTAAACCATCAATATCTATGTGTAATTTATGAAATGACATTTCATAAATTTATGAATTTACGTAATTATGTAATTTATGAAGAGCCTTCAGAGATGTAGGCCCCATCTCCCAATGCAGCCATCTCTCCATACGTTCTACGGTCTAGTCACACTGGGGGACCACTCATTTATTCTGAACACACTGAACATTTTAAAAATTTGTGTTTTTAGACATACATTCTTTTGTCTCAGAATATCCATTGTCTACTTTGCCCTCTACTAAACTCTATGGATGTTTCCAGGCTCTACTCAAATGTCCTATCATCCATGGAGCTATATCATTCTCCCAGTGAGATTTTAGACATGTGTTCCAAAGCACAGCACCACATGCTAGTACAGAAGTTACTCCCCCTTGAGTTGTATCTGTACCTGCCCCCAAGATGGGACCATACCATCCCTGAACAGGCATCATAGGTTTACACCTTTTCGCAGTTCCTTGCACATGGTAAGTGACTGACACACATTTGTTGAAATGAAATATGTGATATCACCATAGCTGTGGATTTTGAGACAAGGGGATTGTCAAAAAATAAGCATTTAGATCCTTTGTAGAAGTAATACGCCAATACCAATTAAGCGAATGTCAGTGGGACTGAAAAGAAAAATAAAATCGTAGCTTAAACCAGCATAAAGTAGGAGCCTTCAATAATAAGCTCTAAAGTTATAGATATCTTCTTTCTCTCTGCTGGAATGCCTGGCACAGAGAAGTCACTTAATTAGGAGTTTGATCCTCAGCTAAACACAACTGCTCTATTTAAACTGAGCACTCGCTATTGTTGCTTAACCGTGTTGTGGTTTATTCAAGTGCTTGCGAGGCCTGAAGAACGCCAGTCAGGATGCATCTATGTTACATAAGGGTGCTTTTCATGGAGTAATCTAGCGTTAATTTAAGAAACTGTGTCTCGTCTGCTTGCTGGTTTCTCCTCCCCAGGCTTGTCCCCGTAATATACACAGCTACTCACTGGCCAGGCCCAGTACAAACGGTCCAGTATGCAGGATAATAAGCACATATGGAAAGAACAGTAGTTCTCAGGAGATTGTTCTGAATCATTGTTTTCTTATGGAAAGTAGAGAACCAATAATTCCAAGAAGCTTTTACAGCACAATCTCTGCTGACAGTAGAGCCAGTTTAAATTCTAGACCGGTGAGCAACAAATTCAGACAGGGTCCTCTTGCCCTTTGCTGACTGCAGAATCCATAGGTCCCCTGCAAGGGCTCTCTGCAGAGATTCAAGGGTAATGGCATGCACCTCTTGAACTCCTTCCCCCTGGTTTGCTGACAGCACTTAACACTCTTCCTTGGTATCCTGTAAGGGCTACCTGGGCTGGAGGATTTTGAGTCCTCCTTCGGCTAGCAGCTTGCTCTCTCATTTACTTCTAGCTCAGATAATCAGCTTGGCTCAGCTCAAGCTACATAACTGACCACCTTCACCCTTGTGTTGTCTATTTCTGTTTGGGGAAGCCACTGGCAAAGTGTAAGCTACCATGCCCACCCTGTGAAGACATTTCTCTTCAGGCTTCCACAGTCCCAGCAGAACAAGGCCACTTCAAGGAGCTTTCGTAATTATGAAGACTTAGGTTTTCCGTGGGATAAACCCCTCAGGACTCCACTTTCTCTTGCTCCCTCTACCCACAGCCTGATGCACTGACATTGCAAGTTGGCTTGATTGCAGCTCACTTGGGGCTACGTTGAGTTGTCTATTCATTACTGGGTTTGTATTCATTTTTGAACTTGGCATTCCTTCACCATAAAAAGAGTGAACTTTCTGAAGCAAGGGACTTATTCTGCAGCATCCCAGACAGGACCATTGAGAAAGGCTTTTAAAGAAGGCACCTGCTTCTCTACCCTTTTAAGCCAAGATGGACAGGTGTACTGAGGAAGTGCTCCCGCTCACTGACAGTCCTTCGCTCCAGTCTCTTTACTGAGAGCGTCAAGGAGTGGCACTTTTAGTGGGGATACATTTCAAGTACTATTCCAAGAACTGAAAAAAGAAAACTTCCCCTCTTGAACAAAGAAGTAGGTGATGGATAGTGTATCTCAGTGGTGAGGGCCCTGACCCATTTATCAATGAGGTTGTAAACACAGTGGAGCAGCCAACTCAGTTCAGTGTTCAACTAACCACACGACCCTGATTTGATAGATTATTTCCAGTATTCCTGTGGTTTATCCTGATATAACTTGCAGAAACTATTATGGTAAAATGGCTTTCCCTCCGCCAGTTATTCCATGTAAAAGGAGATTAAATAAGGGATTATAAAAAGCTTCCACAATTTACATAGTTTTCTTCATAATCGTTTCACAAGTAGACTCAAGTTTCCCCTTTTTAACTGTTTTTAACCTTAACTCAAGAGAAAAGCTAAACCAGTTAGATTTCCATCTCTCAGGGAAAGTCTATTTTTTCATGGAAATAGGTAAAACAGGCCCCTTGGGTCCCTCTTGATGCTAAGATTATTGTTCCCTCAAAGAGTTTTCAAACGTTGGCCTCAAAGGTTACCATATGTTCAACATTTTCTAAATTTAAAAAAGGGAGGGCAGAAAATTAGGAGCCTGGCATGAAGTTGCTAAACTTGATTGTGTTCTGGGTATGTCCCTGGTTCTTTGTAAAGTATCTAAAAAAAGGCAGCCTTTAAGTCAGTGTTATTAGTGTATAATTGATCAGGCAACCTTTGGATTATTAAAAACTTTATTTGGATTATTAAAAATAATGCTGGTCACTTATTTGCCATTTTTCATATTATTTATGAATAATATCATGTTAAACATCTTGGTTCAGAGAGCTTTGTCTTAATTCTTTTGTTTTGTTTTATTTTGTTTTGTTTTACCACTTCTTTAGGATAATTTCCTAGAAGGGGAATTACTGGATCAGGGGGTCTTGATAAATACTGCCAAACTGCTTCTCAGAAAAATGCTTAGATTTTCTTTTTAAAACTTACCTAGCAGGGCCCCTGGGTGGCTCGGTTGGTTAAGCGTCCAACTCTTAATTTTGGCTCAGGTCATGATCTCAGGGTTGTGAGATCAAGCCCCGTATAGGGCTCCGTGCTGAGTGAGGAGTCTGCTTATCCCTCTCCCTCTGCTCCTTCCCCTGCTCACTGTCTCCTCTAAGAAAAATAAATAAAATCTAAAAACAACAGCAACAACCACCATATCTAGCCACAGGTACATCAAGGATCTTTCCAAACAGAGACCGTTGATTGATAGTTTTAATCTTTAGTTACCTCAGTATAATTAGTAGGACTCAGATATGACTATGTAGGGTAACCACTTATTTACTGGTGATTACACATAGGGCTTCTGTCATTGAAGCCTCAGGTTCCCATTCTAAATTGGTCTGTATGCTATTACATACACTAAAATGGTCATATTATTCCAGATAAATAAATAGGTACCTGGATTCTGTCCCAAAGGTTATGTGATTATAGTATACCACAAACAAGATAAAATTTTCAGAAAGGTATGAAAAGATTGACTTGTTCATTCATTCAACAAACATGACTTGAATACCAGTCAGTTCTAAGACACTAGGGTAAGCACTAGGGAATCAAAGCAACATGGCACCTTGCCTGTCTTTGAGAAGCCTACCAAGGGAGAGAGAAATATAAATAAAAACCTGGTAGAACAGGACAAGAACTTTATTACAAGTTTATCCTATGGAACCATGAATGAAGAAGGTCCTTGACTCCATGGGGGAAAAATAGTGGGTAAGGCTTTGAAGACTGGTAATGTTTTAGGTAGCTTTGGAGGATGAAGAGAATGATAAAAAGTATAGAGAAAACATTTAGTAGAGCCTGGGCACTGAAATGAGCAGGGCGTGGAGATGTGAAAGCACATGGAATAGCAGGGTCAAACTGAGGGGAAGGGGGAGGGACATAACTAGCAAACTGGTTAGTCCTTCCAAAAAGGGCTCTAGGGATTCAAAAGAGGGAGAAAAACACACCCTTAAGGAGATCAGAAAAGCGTTAGGAGAAGCCTCTGAATCATGGGCAGGATTTATTAAGACAGGGGAAAAAAGGGACTATTTCAGGAAGCAATTAGTGACTTTAAAGTTTTCAAAGCACTATCACGTACATTTTTATGTCATGTGACCTAACAACAACTTAATGTTGTTGGTATACATTCTTACCCGTACCACCACAGAGGAACTCTGAATCAGCAGAATTAAGTGACTGGCCCGAGGTCACACAGCCATGCTCCACAATTCAGTAAATGGTGCTCCTGGGGATGGTTTTGTTGGGAGCAGGGTGCTATGGCAGCTGATACTGGCAGGTCTGACTTTTGACTTCTGATATCCTTTGTATTATACTAAGCTGCTACCACGTTTATCACTTAAAATGAAAATACACTAGTGACTCTTTTCTTTTACTTGTAATATTTTATACACTGTTGCTTGTATCGAAGTATTTGGAAAGATTCTCTTTCTCTCTCTTGCATATATATATACGTATATGTGTCATATGAAGATAAGCATATATATTAGCATGTATTTATTTCAATATGACATACATGGATATATCAAATGTAAAAGAAAATATTAGGTACCTGAATTTGCACTATCATCCATTTTCTTTACATTGGAAATTTAAAATATTATATATATTTAATCATACTAAATCAAAGCAGTATTGCACCAACTGTAACCCAACTTCTAAAACTTCTACCTGTTTGAGGAGATGACTGGTATTCCACAATGCCAGAACTGTGGTGAGAAAATCAAAGGATAATTCCACATAGAGAAAAAAGACCGGTGCACGTACTTTTCAGTGTAGGCTTCTGCAAACGAAAGTACTATTATATGAGATTACTGAACTTTGTTTTTAGCGACCCAGAGTTTTTCGGCTTTTTTAGTGTAGTGTAGTTCTGCCTGAGAAAATGAAGGCAACTTCATAAATGACATAAATACTAAAATTTAGCAGCATAAGACACATTATAAATATCTGACTGACATTTAAAATGTCTCTGGGAGACATTTTAAGCAGCGAAACAGATTTATTAAAAGGTTAGTTATCTTCCTCAAGGTCACCAAGTGAGGTGGCAGAAGGGTAGTGGCTGAAATCCAAAGCTTTTGACTCTTATCTTGGTCCCTGCAATAAATTAAAAATTCTTCATGAGATCTGACATGGGTACTGTCAGAAATTGGCAAATATTCTTTCACACGTTTGACACACAGATCTGGACGCGACCCTGACACATGTCAGCGTATGTCAGCACATGTGAGTTCAACTCACACAGAATACACCGGCTGGCACAGCTAACACCCTCACATGCAGATACGGGTTTAAACATCAAGGAGAGCATGTTCCAGAATTTCTCAGCGTATCCTGCGTACATCTCTCCACGACTGCTGAAGCTGCCCCGAGAACCCTGCCTCTGAATACTTTCCTGCTTCTCATTCTTCAAATCGAGACCATAGGAAACAGGTTAAGCTCCAAAAAGACAGCAGGACAAACCACTCAACCTTCAGTTTATGACTTCCTCAGTAAGAAAAGACATAAACGTGGCATTTATTACGGAACGTGCGGAAAGGGCCCCGTAGAAACCATATGGTCGTCAGTAGCGGCACAATCTCATTCAGAGGTGCCAAGAGCACTAATGAGACGAGGATGTCAGGCAAGGCAGAAATAGATCAATACTCCTCCCCCACTTGCAGTCGTCCCCACCATCAGTCACTGTGCTTGCTCTATGTAAATGAAATCAATCAGCGGGGATTTCTGTAAAACGCATACAACAGTTGTCTTCTAGACTCTACCAGAAGATAAATGATTCCAGACGTTGGACTGCAGCCATTTTCCCACACATGCTACAGAGTTCTGACATCCATATTGGGCCATAACACGGAGTGGTTTCTGCTTTGGCGAGTTTACAGCTAGTGTGTCTGCTTCTGGTTTGGACTAGGCAGCCTGCTAACGCCAATGCACCCTAAGTCCCCTCTTGCCTGTGCAAAACGTAAGAGGATCGCCTTTTTCCAACAGGGGGGCTCCTGTGATCCTCCTCAAAACTTTGCTATCGTTCACATAAGCTTATCATTCCAAATCACTCTTTAAGATCCCTTTGGACTTACACAAATCCCAGCTTAATATAACATGAGATGCAGGGCATCAAACGCAAACCACTTGGATGGAACACATAACAACAGACAGCACAAGTCCAACTTTGTTTTAAAACTAGTATGTTTAAAAAAAACACGCTAACCATAAGTAATAGGGCTGTTTGATAGGGCAGCTTGTGTTCTGGAAAAGGGTAGAAGGCTTTGTAAGAAAGACAAGCTAAAAGATCCAGAAGCAGAGCTTCCTTTAAAAACGATGTCAACACAATACGATGATCTGGAAGGCACGTAGAAGTCTAGGTTGTATTCACGGCTATTTACCTAACTGACCCATGGAATTAAACATCCAATAGACAGCACTTTCTGCCAGCCCCTTAAATCTGAGAGATGGGCATTTTTCTCACTAAACTGCCTTTAAGGAAAGATAACAAATAATTTTGCTCCTATTTCAAAAAAATAAGGAAAAAAAAGTCTTATGTCAATATCTATAGTCTAACTGAGATAAAGACAATTTTCTGAGGTTAAATAAAAGTAAAACCAATCTTATTGTAGCTTTCAAATGTTTTTCAAGTGAGTTGTCGACATGAGAGGCACTGCTTTAAATTTTAAGGAAAGTTCTTGTTAAAAGAATGTCCTTCTAATGATCAAATACACCACAAAGAAAACTTTATATATCGGTAACACAACTCACGGTGCAAATAGGAAGTCACTGTTGTCTTACCCACCACCACCTCCTTTCCTATGGAATACAAACTTACTTTGTTGAAAAATGTCCTTAGGCTGGGCTGTACTTTTGAAACAAAGCCACTCTCTTCTTCATTTCATTTTCTGTTTTCTTGAAAACTGCTCCTCCGGAACTGACAGATGGTACATCTGTCACTGAGAGTTTCCTCTTCGTTATCTCTGCCAGCTAATATTTCCTCTGTGCTTAGCTGTTGTCTGTGACACTCTTCCACATCATTCTAGCCTGATCAATGGTGTGCCTGGTTTGAGGTTGGTTTTGGCCCCGCCTCCAGCTCTGAGAGAGAAAATGAAAACTCACAGCTGGATTTCCTATAAATCCTCTCTTTTAAATCTGGCTCTGCAGCTATGGCACAAACTAGAGGAAAAAGCTGCCAGTCTGTCACAAACCAAGGGGGCGATCCTCTCCTAGGCCCCCCTCCCCACACGCCAATGCCCAGCATGTATGTTATATAACAAACCCCATTTTAAGTTAGACTGAAAACTTCCCAGGACCAGAGGAAGCATGGTTAAAGCAGGCTTATGCTTTTCCATGCCTAATGAGACTCAAAAGAAGATGCCCATGACTGAAACACACCCACACACATACACACGATGGAATAATATTTAACATATTAAAATTGTGAAAACCGATTCCGAGGAGAAAATGCCAAAATAGTACATTACCAAATAATTTCTATCCTAAACCACACGTAATCATTCCTATTCAGATGACATTATATCCTAAGCAACAGGATTTGCTAGTATTTATACTCCCGATGAACTTGGTGAATCTAGAGAATATACGAGATGCATTTCAGGTTCGAGCTGAGAGAAGGTTGTCTCTACTCTACCGAGTAGAACAGGTGAATATGTGACACCAGTCTTCTCTGTAAATCAGTAGGACAGAGGATATATTTTTAGAGTGACGTATTCTGCACAGTCAACAGTAATCAAACCTTATCAGGTAGAGAAGCTGGACATTTAGAGCAAACACGTTTTGTGAGTCTTAACAAAACAAGGATTTGAAGACTTGTACTGGGATCCAGAATCAGCAGGTCTGGATTCAAGTCTCAGTTTTGTTCCTTGGACAATGTCCTTGACCAGGAAAGGCACACAGTAAGCTCTGGAGACCTCCCAGGTGACTGAAGGATTAGATTAAGACAATAAAGTACTTTATTGTTACTATTCAACGTTTGGATTGTTCTTTTCAACAACAGAGAGAATATTAAATAAGTATAAATATTTAATCTGGCAAAGGATGGTACCAAAATAAATACCAGCCCGTGATAAAAAGCACTAGAGATAAAAGGATTCCAGGAATAATGTGCAGGGTATAAAGTGCAGGCTGAGGACAACAGCAACTCTGACTTTGAATATTTGAACTCTTCAGTGAGAGAGACAATGTGGTAAGCATAGGTCAGAGTGGGGTTGAGGAGTAAAAGTCTGAAACCTTGGTTCTCTTTCCACATCCTCGCAAAAGAATCCTGGAATTGTCATCTGCCATTAGTCCGTAAGCCCCTTAAGGGCAGGGTCATACACAACTGGCATTTGTTGAATAAGTGAATGAATGAGAACTTGAACTAGGTGAGAGTTACTCCCTCCAAGGGAGAGAGTATAGATTATTATGAGAAGCCTGAGCTTGAAAGTGGATAATGAGTACTTCAAGGGGGAGACTACCTGTGTGTCCTTCTAGTGTCCTCAAATGTGAGGTGGGGGCTTTCCGGGTCACTGAAAGGAGAGGAGATTTTGTTCGGGGACCTCTGACCTGATCCCACTTTCTAGCTTCCCCTAGCAACTCCCCCGCCTCCCAATTCCTCTCCTGAGAATGTCATCCTGCTGACAATGAGTGTGAGTCAAGAACCAGGATGTTTGCAAACATCCCCTTAATGAAAGTACATGGATTGTTAGGGGAAATTCCTCCTAAATGGGGATGCCAGTCCTTGCTTGCTGTGGCTGGCAAGAAGTCACCTTTCCAAGTCTAGTGGGACCCTACTCCGTGTGGGCTATGTAGGGGCAGCAGTGGATCCCAGGAGAAGGAAAGGCAGATGTGATGGGCTCCTGTTCCTACCCTGAATGCCACCTTACTGCCAATGTGTTTCTGTGTTTTTGACTAAACACACTGGAAAGGTAATCTACTTTGATATTCATGGTTTCAGGTGTATGATCTCTTCCCCCCAAGCTGAAGGGCTATGCTAATTTGGGGTAAGTGAACTTACAAATTGCAAAGATCTAAGCTAAGAAATATATTTTTAACACCGTATCTATACAAGGCACTCTACTAGATGCGTCAGAGGATGCATGCTTCCAGCTCTCCAGCTACCACTGGTTTCCAGCAGCACAAAAGATTACAATCAAAAACAGGATCTGAGGCCAGCAGGGGATAGAAAGAGCACAGCTGGGCTTCGAAGGGGAAGGATCACATCTAGTTTGGGGAGTGGGAGAATCCAGAAAACATGACTAGGGTGGTAGCATTAAAGTTTGGGAAAGATTTGCACAGGCAGAGACGAGGGAGGACACTTGTAAGAGAAGGACACACTTAGAGTAAAAAAATGAACTCTAGGGCACAGAAAGAGACAGGAGGCAAGGCAAGCTCAGGAAATAGCAAGGTATCTGATTCTGCTGAAGCAGAGGGAATGTGGGGGAAACATGGGGGATGAGACTCCAAAGACAGGCTGGAACCATATTCTGTGGTTTGGCCTTGAGTGCTGGGCGGGGTGTGTGGGGGGTTAATACTGGGTTCAATCAGCAATCATGAACCCTGGGAGGTTTTGGAACACAGGTGTAACATAATCTGAGCAGTGAGATCTAGTAACCATGTTTAGGACAGATTATAAAGGAGACAGTAGGTAGACTGACCCATGTAGGAGGCTACTGCAATAATTTAAGCAAGAGGTCATGAAGGCTCGAACTTGGGAGGATGAAGGTTAAAAAAAGGAAAGGGGCTAGTGGCAACCACTTAGATATGATTGTCAAGGGAGATGAGTCAAAGAAAATCCTACCTGGAGGAATTTTTCCTGGAGATATTTGCAGACAAATGTACAAACATATACAAGTTTTTATTTCAGCATTATTTGTCATTGCAAAGGGTTGAAAACTCCATGATGCCCACCAATAGCAAACTTACAAATAAATGATGGTACAGTCATATAATGAAATACTATACAGCCATTTAAAATGGATATGCAGCTACAAGAAAGCCATTGTAGAGTACTGGTGATAGGCACTGGATTGCCAGTGCTTAACCATGGCAGAGGAAGGAAAATATTGGGGAGTGGAATAAACATTGGGAGGAGACCTCCGGGTTCAGATTCTACTCCCACATTGGCACCTGGCTTCCCCAGAACCAGGACAACCTAGAGTTGTTCACTATACAATCTACCCAAATGTATGGGCAGCTTTGCCCATGACCACCATCTCAAAGGTGCCCATGACCACCAACTCAAAGGTGCCTGCCTAACTGAGCCCTGACCATTTTCATGGTCAGAAGCCCAATACCCATGTGCCTGGGCAAATCAGTACCTGAAAAAGGAATACCATCCATGTTTGGGACAAAAATACTCTTCAGGATTATACCAGATGGCAAAGCAAATGGTCTGGCATCTGAAGCTTCCCATTTTTATGAAACTCTGAGCATAAGAAGTCAGTTCTATATCACAAGCCACATCTACACCCAGGTTTAAGTGCAGTGCAAATTCATAAACCAAGCACTGCAATAATAATTGGGACTGATATACTGAAATGCAAATCAAAACCACAATGAGATATCACTTCACACCTGTCAGAATGGTTAAAGTCAAAAACACAGGAAACAACAAGCGTTGGTGACGATGTGGAGAAAAAGGAATCCTTTTGCCCTGTTGGTGGGAATGCAAATTGGTGCAGCCATTGTGGAAAACAGTACGGAGGTTCCTCAACAAATTAAAAATAGAACTACCCTACAATCCAGGAATCATGCTACTGGGTATTTACCCCCAAGATACAAAAACACTAATTCAAAGGGATACATGCACCCCTATGTTTATTACAGCATTATCTACAATAACCAAACTTGGAAGCGGCCCAAGTGTCCATTGACTGATGAATGGGTAAAGAAGATGTGGTATATATATACAATGGAATATTATCCAGTCATAAAAAAGAATGAAATCTTGTTATTTGCAACAACATGGATGGAGGTGGAGTATGATGCTGAGCGAAATACGTCAGTCAGAGAAAGACAAATACCATATGATCTCACTCACATGTGTAATTTAAGAAACAAAGCAAATGAGCAAAGGGGAAAAAAGAGAGAGAGAGACAAACCAAGAAACAGACTCTTAACTACATAGAACAAAACAATGGTTACAAAAGGGGAGGTGGTGGGGGGATGGGGGAAATAGGGAATGTGGACTAAAGAGTACACTTGTGATTTAAAAAAAACTAAAATGATTAAAAAAAAAAAACAAGAAACTGGAACCAGATGAAGAAATGGTAGTGCTTGGCAGAGAGGAGAGCAAAGCTAAGTGCTTACAAAGCTAACTTAGGGCTAACAAAGAGGAGAAAGGTTTAATAAAAGATTCAAGGAAAGGGAGGGCCTACATACAGTGGATTGGCTCCGTTTGTTTAAGGAGCAGCTAGATCTGAGTCTTTGGTTCCATTCTCTCCTCAACACCTGGAAAAGGGGTAAGATATATTGCTTATGGAAATGTCAGAGGATAGGCTCTAAACTCAGGGACCCCGTTACAGAGTAAGGCAAAGGTGAAGGGCTAGATTAAGTGATATTTCACAAATTGTGTAGTTCAGGCCCCCCAATCCCCTTTCTTCTCATCAGCCCTGGGACAGCAGAAACCAGGCTTATAGCCCTGGAGGTTTATATATGGAAGCTCATTCTCTGCAGAGATAA
The DNA here is from genome assembly GCF_054177405.1 of Leptonychotes weddellii. NCBI lineage: Eukaryota > Metazoa > Chordata > Mammalia > Carnivora > Phocidae > Leptonychotes > Leptonychotes weddellii. Next base: position 113,357,795 of record NC_138371.1, read on the forward strand.
AACATCTTAAAAAAGAGAAAAGGTAGAGTCCAGCCTCAGAGAAGGGGTGAAAAAATTGCACAGCAAACCCTGGGGTCGGGAGCAGCCACGTGTGGTTTGACAGGGCACTGCAGGAAGGATCCAAGAGGCTCCTTGGGGATTTTCTCTTTTTTGCAGAGAGCCAGGCCTGACTATTAGATGTTTCTTGCCAGCTCCATAGAGAGGAAAACATACCAAGGAACCCGGAACCCCGCAGAGGAACACTGCACATCAAGGCAAGCGTGGCTCAGATGTAACAACGTGTGGACAATATGGCTCGTGCACGCAATCTGTGCACGAGCAAATTAAGAGCAATCCTTCGTGGCTGGTGAGAAAGGTATGGCTTCATGGATAAGAGTGCGCTCTTTCTTTAATGCAGTGAAAAAACTGCCTTTTATGTTCCAAATACCTGGCTTCTCATCTGGACTCTGCCAGATACAAGCTGCGTGAGTTTGGACAAGTTGCTTGAGATCCCTCTTTGTTAAATGGAAAATAATAATACTCCTCTTGGGGTTGTTAGGAAGACTAAGTGGGTTAATACGTGTAAAATGCTGGGAATGGAGCTTGGCATAAACATTCAATATGTGTTACTTACCATTCCATAGTTAGAATTTTAAAATATAGGTGATTGCGGCTACACGTATAGGGCTGAATATGATTAATCTCAATTCAAGAAACAGAACTCCCTGTGAGAATAGGTAATTGCACCACTCGTCTGTAATTTACTCTAAAATACTTGAGCATATATGGTGCAAAGTTATGTGCTGCTTAGGTTCAGCTATAAGCCAGGTGCTGCTAGCATCTAATCAAGGATTCCGAGTCTGAGACAGTCTAGCTGGTATTCTAAAGAGGAGTCTGCACTTCAAAATTTGCTGATATCAGCTCTTTGGCACCGGCTCTCCATCAACAATCTCCCGTTAGCATTCGCAGTGTCAAAAAGAGGTATCAACCGGTGAAAATTGTTACCGTTGACTAGTGTGCTTGGTGGAATTAAGGTACACAAGAAATATGGACTGGCTCAAAGTACTGCAGTGTAAAATCTGGTAAGGCCTTTACCTGGATCTCTGGTGAGAAAGCCCCAGCCTAAATCCTGAAATAGTCCTAGATGTGTTATCAACATGGGTTGGTTGTAAGGTTCTGGGGAGAGTAGATGACCTTGTTAAGCTCCAAAAGTACTTATTTGGCTACCATTATCTACATAAAAGGACCTAAGAGGTATCCATGACCACTGTAATCACTGTAGTTCACGTAGCCATGATTTCTGGAGAGTTCCATTTGTCTGATACTAGCTACCAAGGTGACAGAACCTATTTTTGGAATCTAGGTGCTTGCCTCAAGCCTCTCTTGACTCTTTAGGCAAGGCTGTGGTTGAAGCATCTAAAAGGAAAGCAAAACACTGGGACTTAAACCTGTACACAAGTTATGCAAACTGATGTACATGTGGGGGTGTTTGTTTGCTTAAGAAATGTCTGTATATCCGGCAGAACCTGGTCCTACGTTTGGTTATTGATAGGACTTGCTTATGAGGTTTTGGGAAGAATGGATGACCCTCCTTTGCTTCAAAATTTCTTCTTTGGCTACTATTATCTAGCAAAAAGAACCTAACAGTTGTACATGACCAATGTGATCATTTTATTTACTAATAAAGGCAGCATGAGACATGGAACCTGTAGGACATTTAAGAAGATCAACAGAAGTTCCAAAGTTTGCTTGACCAAAGAGCCCAGGACAAAGATGTTTATTTTGGTCACATCTGCTTTAGATATTGGATTCTAAGAAACTTGCCAATTTCTTGGCAAAAAAGGAATCAGAAAAAACCCAGAAAGGTACTACACATTATTTGTATTATGCTATGAATATAATTATAAATATGAAAATACGGTTCTCATCCTATAAGATGGGTTCATTCATTTTTTAATAAATTATTTTTTTATTTTCACAAAGAAATCAAAGACTATCTAACATATTTTAATAACTACTAAAAACAACTTTTAAAATATTTTTCTTTAAAATAATTTTAATTACACCAAATATCGCTCATTGTAAAAATTCAAACAAAAGTCCATTTTTATTTACAACTCCTAATTCTGCTTCCCTCCCTAGAGGTTATCACTATTAACAGTTGCATGTCTATCTTCCAAACTTTATATAGATATCTTTATATATACATACATACATATATATATATAACCTATACATACACACATATATACATATATTTTATATGAGTAAAACATACCTATATATGTCTACACATATATGTACATATACACCCATGTTGAACACCCACTAGGTAATTCTTTTTATATAAACAGAATCATATTAGATGTATTATTCAAAGCCTTGTTTTGTTTACTTAACCATATGTCTTGGGGATCTTCAAATGAACAAATAAAGCTACCAGTGGAATCCAATGGAACCCAAGACTATTTAGTCAAAAGTCTGGTACCAGGGAGGCTAGACCATGTAGCAAGCCTCCAAAATGGAGTCAGAAACATCCAGTGCCTTTCTCGGTGTGTCACTTGTCCACCTGATGCTGAGAGATCTGTCCTTCCTGTTCTTCTCTAATAGTTTTACATCCTGAGCGGCACGGTAGAATAGATGGATAAATGAGTAACTACACCAACTCATAAATGGAACAATTAATTGAGTAGAATTCAATTCCTTGACTTGTTTCAGGTGACTGTCCCTCTAGCATACACACCGGTATGTGGAGTATGTCTGCCTCTTTTCTACCCCATTTTAAGCAGAAAATAAATACCACCTTCTACTGTTGAGTTAGTCTTCCTTATGGCAATGGAAATGTCAAATTTCCAGATTTGCATATTGGGTTGCTCACACTGCACATGCGCTGAGAGCATAAGCGAGCAGCGACATGTACTCATCTGCAGGGGTCCCATGGACACGTCAGGGCAGGTGCGGTGTGCACAATAAAGCCTTTGTGACTTCCGACAGTCTCTAGTGTCATGGAGCCCATTTTCAAGTTGCAACTTGTGGTTTTCAGGTTCTCAGGATGCTGTGTATTCCTCCAACACAACTTGAGTAGCAAACATTCCAGGTAATGTTGAAAACCAAACAAGTCCATGTTTATACTGTGCTCTAAAAACAAACTCTCCACAAATCCCTTTTCCAGCATTTAACATTCCTAAACAGGTATAACAATCTATCACATAACGTTTACTATATTTAATCTCCTTTCTTTTTCTGGAGAAGAATGTTACCTTTCACTATCAAATTATAAAATTATAAAATGTCAATTTGCTTTTAGTAAATGTGGTTTAAAATGCAAAGTTTTGTGAAGCCATGGGGTTTTTAGAGTGAAGCTACCTACCCCCACCTCTGATATATTCTTCTGAAGCAAGTCAAGGTAATGGGCTTGGCTGCTTGGATTATTGACCCTGATTTTCTGAGCTTTCTTTATCTAAAAAGATTACATAAGAAAAATCTGAGCGTTATCTGCACCATGAGGACTCTCAAAATGAACTGGAGGAGTAATGACCGCTGTACGTGGAATTCAAATGATAGGAATTAATTCCACATCACATACAGCTTCAAAATGTCAGCACTGTGTTATCTATGTGGATGTTCCACCATATATATAGGATTTCTATTTCAGTATTTGTGAAATTCCAAAAGTTACAACCTTCTGGCTTACATTACCTATAAAAAAGAAGAGAGAGAGAGAAAGAGAAATAGGGGGAAAATTTCCATCAGCAAAAGTCAACTGCGCATTGGGAAGTTGTATTAAAGACAGAGAAAATAAAATCATATGGAGCAAGAGTAACTGTGTCCACAATAGGCTCAGAAGGAGATAAATGATGAAAGGTTAAAAAAAAAAAAAGGAAGCTCCATCACATCGACATCTTTCCTACAAATCTGATGCTCTGGAGAGCTAGATGGCTTGCAGTTTCTGTTACCAAGGAACAAAACCTACTCTAGCTCTCTCGTGGTAGGGAAGGTATGTGAAGTTCTGGCATTTAGCAGCTACAGACCAGAGAAAGTCAACAGCCAGGCAGAAAGTATCAACTACCTGCTGGGGAGATGCCCATTTCATGCACTGTGTTCATGACAGTTCGACAAGAATGGATTTGCCTCTTGGAATCTGGCACCGCTGTTCTTCGGGATTGTCTACCCTAATTCCCTACTCCAGCTCTCCTTTCACCCCCGACTATCTACTGACCCTTGAACTGTAAAATCAAATCTTATACTGGTTTCCAGTTTCAATGGCGTTATCTTTAATTCTGGGCAGAGAAGTCCAGAATTCCTTTGTATGACACTTAGCACAGAGGCTTGCTTTAATTATGATGCTAATGGACATCCACAATGAAGCCCAGTTGGGAGGAACAAAGCCCCTGGTCACACAGCAAGCCAGGCTGAGCACTTAACTAAACTGAATTTCTTCCACTATTTTGAAGATTATGTCACCTATCATTGCCTCATCCAGTGTGTATGCAGCCTAGACTTTTGACTTTTATTCGGGATTACCATCAAAAATTGGATTATGCAATGCATTTTCTGAAAAAAAAAAAAAAATCCAGTATCTCTTTTAAAGTTCACTTTGAAATTTCAGGGAAAAAGCAGGCCTAAAGTAGATTCTGAAACTATAATCAACATCATAATTTTACAACCTCCCAAACTAAATAGTACATTCCTCATTTTTTTTTTTTTTTGTTCATATCTGACTGCTTTCTAACAACAGCTCTACATGATTTGATTGAAACCAACTTCAAAACCAAACTTGGAGGCATACTTATCTAAAAGGTTCAGGAATCCTAGGCTCCTGAACTTGTTTTTCATTTTGCTGTGAAGTGTGGGTGGCCATGAGCATTCCTGGCGGCTATAAGGCATTTGCTAATGTATTTGACTTTTAAAGTTGTTAATCATACTTATCAACACAGGCAAGCAGCACTGGCCACAAAAGATTAGCTACTCTACTGTAATGCTCCCCGTAATCCGAACACAGGAACGTCAGCACAGAGTGATAACTGCCTGAGCCAGCTCTGACCTTCAGTGACTTCAGACCTTATTAAAAACCTTAGCTTTTAATAAATCCCAGATTTTCTTTTCTATCACCTTACACACATACACACCCCTTTCTCTTGTGACAGTTGCCAAGATGAAAAATTCATAATGCTGTACACTGTGTAAGTTGTTTAAACAACTAGAATGTTCTTTAAAACACCACCCGTATTTTGATTTTCAAGGTGGCCTTTACTGTCAAGAGACTCAGGTGCTAACTGATCTCATAAGAAAAATGTGTACAACAATCAGAAAGAGCCTGGTTTCCAGGGAAACTAAACCTTGTTTAAATCCTTTGGAAGCATTAGAGTCTAACTGTAGTTTTTCCCATAAGACACACAAAGCATTGCTCCTTGGGAAAGAATATACTTAGAGAACAAGAAAATGCTTTGCCATCTCAGAAGTGCATCTGAGTGCATCAGAGAATTCAGGAATAGAATGAGTATTCTGGGGGAAAAAAAGGGGGGGGTACCTAAAACTGAGCCCTGCTAGTCTCTGATTGGTGGAATGTTGCTTTCACTTGAGGGACTCTTCCTTAAAAAGACCACATGCTTCATCAGCAGACGTACTTCTGCTTTGTTGGAGTCATGCTGAAGTTCCCATGTTGGAAGCATGGCCTCTGTTCTTCCTAGCTCATCTTAAGCCACAAAGCTGGTATTAGCTTTGCCTCTAAAAAAACAAACCAAACCAGTAAAGGCTCATCTTCTATTTCAATCCTCAGCCAACTCTCCACATGGTGTCTTCCAGGTAACTTCTAAACATTCACTTTGTATTCTATCATGATTTTTTTAAATACCAAACCTGATGACCCAGTGGTTTTTTTTTTTATCATATCACAGCTAGAGTTTGGAGCCATAATGTTTGGACATAATAATGCTCATCACAGTTGAGGTTAGTTTCATCATTTGGAGATGTGGCTGCCTCATGGGTTGGACATGACTGAAGACCTATGGGATTGGAAGACTATGGGAAATTGAGGAATCTCACTTTCTAGGTGTCTTTAAAGGAAGATAGGGTACCATTTCCCTAAAGTATTTGAATGCAGACCATTCCAAAAACAGAGATGGATCAGAAAGTTTCTTGGGATGAACAGTATGATTGGTAGTAAGATCTGATCATATGCCATCCATCACAACTCATGGAACATGAGATTTGAAAAGACAGCTCCCATCTCCCCCAGCTCATTATTTTTGGTGACATGGGCAAACTGAGTACAGACATAGCACTTGGGGAGGGGAGGGCGAACTGGAGACATCCCCACCCTCCTGACGTTAGAGCCTCCTACTTCCTACCACCATTGTCTGGTCTCTTCAAAACCCTCTCTCTCCAGCCTGCTCCTGCCAAATGTGCTCTTATCAGGCTGAGCAAGAGGGAGAAAAGGACCATTTATTTTCTGGGCAGGAAGCCAGTGTGGCCGCTGTGAGGGCACAATGACATTCATGAGGAGCAGCAGACCATAGAGCCATCCACATCAAGGAGAAGCCTCTCCATCAAGGCTTTTCAACTCATTGCTATGCTAGGTAACAGGGCCATCATCTGATGGCTCTTCCAAAACAAGAAGATTCAAGGGGACACCTCTGAGAGAGTGAGGGAGGACAGTGTAGCCCCTGCCGAGAAGACCACCACCAAGCCAAAAATAAGGAACATCAGAGCACCTTGGTGGCTCAGTTGGTTAAGCATCTGACTCTTGATTTTGGCTCAGGTCATGATCTCAGTGTTGTGAGATCCAGCCCCATAGCAAGCCCCTTGTTGGGCTAAATTCTCTCTGCCCCTCCCCCCACGCCCGACTCATGCACGTTCTCTCTTTCTCTCTAAAAAAGAAAAGAAATAAGGAACATTTTCATTAAAAAATATTTTCAAAGTTAAGCTTAACATTAGTTTTTTAAAAAATGCAGCTTTACCAAAAAATCTCCAGCCCAGGAACTATGCTGTAGCCAAAGATAAATAAGGCAAGGAAGCACTCCACCTAGCAAGGCAGGTAAATCAAGGAAGTGCTTATTTCTAAAGAGAAGACCAAAAGAGATTAACATTTATGAAGTTGTCTACTTAATGACAAAGCTTGAAACACACACACACACACACACCCCTCATTTTATCCCCACTTTATAGATAAGGCAACTGAAGCTCAAAACTGAAGCTCAGAAGGCTACACAGAAATCGCCAACTCTATTCAAAACTAGGTCTTGCTCCAAAGCATGCAATTCCAAAGCTTGTGCTGTTCCAACACTATACTGCCTGTTCTTCACTGTCTGACTTATAGCAACCTGTTTATTCTCTCTGCTAAATAAAATACAAGAAATGCTGCAAATAGCTTAACACCCACAGAGTCACTATATAAATTCAAGATGGCATTATTGTAACATATCTACTTATTTTCCATTTAGTTGTCTGTGACGAGCAGATGGCAGTTTCTGTATTCCTGAACCCTGGCTTCGAGATTTTGATATTAAAAAGACGGAGAAGGACACTTTGTGATAAATACGGACTAGGTCCCATCATGCTATGCTTGGTTGTGCTAAACAATATGGTGGGTGAAAAACCTGAGAATGTGTTTAGGGTGATGTCTTTAAAAAGAAAGGCAAACCTAGAAGTTGGATAGCTCTAAAAATAAGGGCATCAGAAATACACAGAATATGTTCCTTCCCTAATTTTTAAAATATATCAGACATGTGTTTATCATGCCCATTATACAATTACACAATACAATAGAGTACTATGTAAGAAGCTAGAGGGCTGGGATATGAGAATAATGAAAAGAAACCTCAAAATAAGTCTCCATGGAGTGAGGGAGATGATGACCCTGTGGTACATCCCAGTTCAGGGGTGTGACTGCAGGGTAGGGAATCAGGGAAGGGTCCAGTAAGAAAAGAAACAGCTGCAAGATTCCACACTGAAATACCGATGGGCAGAGGTTCCACTTTAACTCACACGCCTGTAGCACCATATCAAGAAGTTATCATCAGACTCCTGCCCCAGCTTTAATTTTTTTCCTCCAGGTCGCATTTCACCTTCTGCTACACTCTTGGCACACTTATTTGGTTTAATGTCCATCTCTCCTCTGAATAAAAGCTCCATGAGGCAGGGATTCTTCGTTTTTCTCTTTTGTGCACTGATATATCTTTAGTGGCTAGAACAGTGCCTAGAACACGGTAATCCCTCAAATGTAAGCCAAATGATAAATGAATCATAAAACTGATGCACACATGTGGAAACTAGATGAGGGAGCAAACTTACTGGCCAGCAAACGCTTACAAAGAATAGGGAAATGAGCTTCCTCGAGGTCATGAAACATACCCATCTGAAACTCAGGGAAAAAAATCTGTAATTATTTATTATTTTACATAATAATAGACAATAAGTATTAGCTAGTTCTAGATAATGCGTATTAGCTGGCTGTGGACAATGAACATTAGTTATGAGAATGAAAATGACCCCTTATAAAAATTAATGTATTTAAAATATAATATCTTTAGAAAACAGATGACTGAAAGTTATCTAAAGGTTCTGATTCTAACAGATTACTCCATCATTCGTCTCTTCTTCAATGAACAACACAGATAAAAGAACGGCATTTTTATATTAACAAAAAGTGTTTGCCCTCTATGAATAAAAATTCTTGTAGAGGCTGCAAGAACAGACAAAAATTTGAATGAATATCAGAGATACAGTTAGATGGATTCACAGTAGTCTTCACATCCATTGACATAGTAAACTCCCCCTCCCCCAACCATTTAGGCCCTGGAAGAATGTGCAACAGCATATGGACTACTAACATGAAAACACTCATCATCAACTTTTTTTCTTTGTTAACTGTGGTAGAATACACAAAAATTTACCATTTTAACCATTTTTAAGGATACAATTCAGTGGCACTAAATGCTTCCATACTGTTGTGCAACCAATGCTACCACCCTTCTCCAGTATGCTTTTCATCTTGCAAAACAAACTCTGTCCTCATTAAACAACTCCCCATCCCTTCCTACCCCAGCCCCTAGCAACCACCATTCTAACTTTCTGTCTCTATGAGTTTGACTACTCCAGGTACCTTGGATAAGTGGAATCATACAGTATTTATCCTTTTGTGACCGGCTTATTTCACTTAGCACATTGTCTTCAAGTTCATCCATACTGTAGCATGTAATGGTTTCCTTCCTTTTTAAGGCTGAATAATGTCATCATCAACTTTTGTGACTAATTAGGACTGAAAACTGATCTTGGAGCAAAGGTTCATCAACTTGTCTTTGGTGTGTGTCTCCACTGTCCTTCAGCACATCTGGATTTCCTCCCTCTGGGTCAGGTCCACCCTATACCCTCTGAATAGAGCCCTCATCCTGCTCCTCTGCTTGGCCAATCCGACTCTTCCTTGGAGCTCCAGCTCACACTCATTCAGCTCCCCCACACATGACTGGCTATGTAAATAGTGGATCTCAGTGCAAAATGAAAGCACGGGCTCCCTGCTCAAAAATTATTAATAACCTTAGCCTCAAAGAGATATCTGTCCATCCACATTCATAATAGCATTATTCAACGGTGGCCAAAAGGTGGAAGCATCTCCTATCACATGGCTGGATGAATGGATAAACACAATGTGGTAAATACATACAACAGAATATTATTCAGCCTTAAAAGGGAGTGACATTTTATCACATGCTAAAACATTTGCTTGAGGACATTATGCTGAGTGAAATAAGTCAGTCTCAAAAGGACAAATATTACATCACTCCACTTATATGAGCTATCTAGGGTAGTCAAATTCATAGAGACAAAGTAGAATGGTGGTTGCCAGTGGCTGGGGGTTGTTTACTGGGGATAGAGTTTCAGTTTTGCAAGACGAAAAGTATTCTAGAGATGGATGACAGTGATGGTTGCACAAGAATGTGAATACACGTAACACGACTGAACTGCATGCACACTTAAAAGTGGTTAAGCTGGCAAATTTTATGTGTATTTTATCACATTTTAAAAATTATTAATAATCTCAAGATGGCCACAGCCAAATACTAAACCTAGGGCCAGCCCCTTCAAAGCAAGGGGCCCTGCCTCTGTGTCCTCATGGTACTTATCTGACCACAGTTCTAGAGCACTCATCGCTATTGATCTATATGTGGGGGTGTCCTCCCACTAAAAATGTGAATTCCTTGAGAACAGAGTTTTATTCATTTTTTATTTTCTTGCATCATCTCACATGTGTTTGATAGTAGAAAGTAGTCAATGCTTTCTCTTGAATTAATTCCTGCTACACATTACATTACTCACAAATTATGTTTGACTTAAAAAAAAACCTTACCAGCACTTATAAATGAGACCAATATATATTAGCAGATATAGAACATTTCCAGAAGTGACTTCTGCTCCCTTTGCCCACAGCACATTTAATGCCCATTTCTATTGGATTTCTGTTTTTGTTGTTTCTCATAGTTCTCTATGTTAGGGATGAAGAAGGAATAAGATACCTATATGTGCTATCCATATAACATATAAATGGCAAAGTCCTAAAAATTCTCATCCATTTGAAATTTTTAGCAACCAGCAAAATGTTCAAAATTCCTCTTAGGTAATGAATAACATCACAGAGAGAATGCATCAGTAATCTCAAGAAACTGGGCCCTGAGACTAACTGCCATAATTCTTATTTGTTCCCAGGTTGACTCTTCTTAAGACTGAATTAATTTTGTGTTGATCACTGGCCTGTGAAACACTGATAAATAAATGATTGGTAAATACAATGATTTTCAAAGGGAAAGAGGGGTTAGGAATCTATTTTCTACTTTGGGATTACTACAGAATTTCATTTCTGAAAACAGGCCACAGATTAATTTAGTTAAAATCTGATAGTCAACAAAACAACTTAGGTGGGAGTCATCCAACTTGTCCTAGATTACCCAGCACTTATTGGCAGTTCTGGGAATGTGAAGAAAGATGTTAAAAGAGTTACCCGAGGACAATGGTGCACACGATACACTGCAAGGTTAATACCTTGTTTAACCTTGGTTCTTCAAGGATAGTATTTTTATACTGCAGTCATAAATCAAAACTAAAAACAACCTGGATACTTTTTCAAAGCTTATATGCAACACATTTCTGGCCATATAGGACAAATACACTTGGAAAATAAAACCTTAATGCCATACAGAGTAGTTAAAAATGTGGGCTCTGGATCCATAGTGCCTGTATTCAAATCCTGTCTCTAACATTCCATGAGCAAGCTACTCAGTTCTCTGTGCTTCAGTTTACACATCTGTAAGAGGAGAATGATAATAATACAGATGTCATCTGGTTGTTAAAGGAGTAAATGAGTTGACACATATAAGCACTTAGAATTGTTCCTGGTACATGTGATATGGTCACTAAATACTAACCATTATTTTTTCTAGATTTAGGAATTTCCTAAATCATATAAACCATAGGCTTGCTTAGTAATGGCCATGGTGGGTTGAAGTAGGGAAGGATACCTGACTCAAGAGGTCATAACACAGCTTTCATTGAATCAATCATGTTTCTACCATAGGGAAACTAAACTGGGTGTCCCAAAGCACAGAGTCCATGGTAGGGAGAAAAGATAGCAGTTATAGTTGATAATGTCTAGGATGAGTAAACAAAAGAAATTGTTTGACCAGTTGACTGAAAATAACCCACAACTTGTTGAGAAAAGCAAAGACAGAAAACACCATGCAGCCATGGCATGGAGAGAACTCTGATTTTTCTAGATCTTCATTTCAGTTCCCATGAAACCTGGCTATATCTTATTTCCTGGTCTTAGATTTGGAGAATAGCTCTGTATCTTTATAGTCAATTCTGTATCAGTCAGAGTAGACTAAGTTATGCTTTAGTAACAAATAACCCCCAATCTCAGCAGCTCAAGACAACAAAAGTGTACTTCTTATTCTAACTGTCCACTAAGCATTGGCTATGGGGTTTGGTTCATCTTGGTCCCTTAGGAACACAGGCTACTGGAGACTTCATCTGAACAATCATCACAATTGCAGAAGAGAACACAGAAGAGACACACACGGGCTTTTAAAGCTTCTACCTGGAGGTAATCCACATCATTTCTACCCCATATTTCATCAGCAATGTGACCTCAAAGAGGATGTACAATTCCATCATGTGCCTAGAAGGAGGGTTACATTATGCTATCTTGTAAATAGGCCCTAATGAGTATTGCATCCTTCCTTTTATGGTTGGGCCAGCTTAAATGAGTCTCTGTTTCTTTAGAAAATAACAACATTGCTAGGAATACACACACACATATAAAATATCCTTGTTCCTGCACATTTTTCTCAAAACTATGCTCTCCTGAATCTCCTAAGCAGATCTTCCCCATTCTGTGTAGACACGTAACTAACGGAACTTTGATTCCCTAGACAGTCATCTAAGTCATCCTACTCTTTTCATGAACAACAAATGAGAATTAAAAGCTGAAAACTTCAGAAATTGGGTATTTTAAGGTAACTGAAGTTTTTGCATGTGCGAACCTAAGGACTTAACAGTACAGCTACTAAACTTAAAAAATTCTAAAAAACCCAACATTTGGGGATGACAGCATTTTTTGAATGATTACATATTTTTCCTTCTTTTTAAACAGGATATGCACATATAATTTAACACTTTCTTAATCTTAAAGATCATCAGTATAAATATCAGATACAATATGGTGATACCTTTGGTATCAAATAAAATGTTAATTCATTCAACAAATACACATGTAAATATGTATTAAATATATGTGTCAGTACTGGAAACACGTGAGGAGTAAGAATAGCCCTTATCCTAGAGTGCTGTGTAGGGCTTTTTATAATCACTCTTCCTCCTCATTGTTATTGACAAATTGGCCATCACTTCCATCTACTGTCTGTACATCAGTAGTCCCCTTTTCCTTCTAATTTCTAGCTTTTTTTTTTTTTGAGTTTTCTTTTCAATGGGCTTTTTATTATTATAAATTAAATTTTTTTTATACATAAAGAGTTGTTCTGTTTTCCATTTCTAGCTTTTAATCCTCCCAAATCCTGTAAATTAAATGAATTAGAATAGAATTCTATTTGAATTGAATAGAATTCTAAATGAATAGAATTATTTGTGAAATGAAGGGTGCCTGGGTGGCTCAGTTGGTTAAGCATCTGACTCTTGATTTGGGCTCAGGTCATGATCTCAGGGTCATAAGACTGAGTCCCCCATCAGGCTCTGTGCTCAGTGGGGAGTCTGCTTGAGATTCTCTCTCTCTCTCTCCCTTTCCCTCTGCCCCTCCCCAAGCTCACTCTCTCTCTGTCTCTCTAAAAGTAAAAATAAATAAATCTTTTTTTAAAAAAAGAATTATTTGTGAAATGAGAGTAAATAAGCAGAATTGGAACGATCTCTTGTATTGTTCTATGAATAAAACCCAAGAGCTTCGGTGCATAATATTTATGCTGCTTTGCTTATTGGCCTTTTCCATATAGCTGATGCGGACACATCAGTGGATTCTGGATAAGTGAAGTATCAATGTGTTATGAGCTGAGAGGTATTAAACATGTAGCATTTTCATTTCTTTAAGCATGATGATCTTTTCATTGTTTTATAAGATACTGCCTTGTGTTCTTCTCTAAATCCCTTCCTTAATGAAAAAAAAAATCGCTTCATATTAGTATGTGTCCTACTTCTAGCCTCATTTTGCCAAGAAAATTTGTATTTTCAAATGTGTAGATCTATAGTTTAATCGTATCCTTCCTTTTATCTTTCTATGACTAATGGTAATATTTGATTACAAATTTCGAAAACCACAACTGAAGGAGCCCTTGCCCCACATGGCTTGTTCAATCTCCAAACAACTTATCCTTAGAGATGAATTTTACTTGTGCTCTTTCATTCTTTTAAAAATAAGTCATTCTTTTGACCCAACTAATTGTTCCAAGTTTTTCACTTCTGCCTCATAAAAGTATAGAAAGTCTTTAGTAAAAGGCTACTGCCAGGTTATTGTTAAAAGTGTTAGGATATTTAGTTTTGAAATTTGATTCTATTATTCAACTAAGAGAATTCCATAAACAAACAACTGGACAATATGTGTAAAGGTAATATCCAGCCTAGTCCAGGCAATGTTTAGACAAAAAGTCTATTGATCTAACCCATACTATAAAACACACTACCTTTCAACCACCTCTTAGTCATTCTTAAACTTCTCTAGGTTTTCAAGAATCTTGCCACAGCTCTTCCCATTAAGCATATGTATAAACATTTTTTCTTATAATTTCTGAAGTTTTAAAGAGATAAGAAGTCACCAGATTAAGAACCCCAGCGCCCCACCTACCCCCAATGAAACAAAAACTACTAGGTAGGCTCTTCCAGCAAAGCAAACTCCATCCACTTCAATACCCTTAAAAGGCCACTACAAAATGCCTCAGTGACCAGTTGCTTTTAGTCCGTCTCAACCACGACCTGGGAGCTCTGCTCAACCCTCCAATGTGAAGTCTCAGATGTCCCACTGTGGTAACATCAGACAGCTATCCGTCAAGTCACCCTCTTTAAAGTTTCATTGCCAGTCTTCTCTAACCTAGTGTGAGGTCTGTCTTGTAGTGAGAGACTCATACTCATCTCACTGTCCTCATCTACAGCTCAAAATATGGTCCCAGCTGCTACAACTCTCTAGATTTAAACACAGGGCTAATTTGTCCCAGAATTACTTTCCACATCAATGCCCCGAAAATACTTTGCAGGTTTAATCCAAAAGATGGCACGGAAGCCTCCCTGTAAAAGAGTGAAGCTGGCCTAACTCTTAGGGAGAAGAGAGGATAATTCCAAATACAGAGTTCTGTCTATGCCACCCCCCCCCCAACAATTCTCTCATCAGCACAGTGGCCTGATATTTCTGTTCTGATTTAACCAGGGCAAAACATTTCCTTTTGAATCAAGATAAGGTTTACATCTCAAGTACCCTGGAAAAGGTAATCCAGGGCCTTAAAATCACTTTCAGTTGGAAATGACCGTGCAGGAGGAAGCAGGAAGGGAGGTAGGGTGCTGGATACACACCGAGATACTAAAGACAAAACGTGGCATATTTCCCCAAGTCCCAGTTTTAACTAGGACGAGCACCACAAAGAACAGCTGTCAATTCAACAAGTCTTGACTAAGTGCCAGGAGCTGTGGTGGGGAGCGAGGGTCGAATGATGGTAATTCTGCAAAACACAGCGCCGCGCAGGGCTCCCTGGGAGCTCAAGGCCAGAGGCAGAAACAGACCCTTTGCGAGCCAACTTGTCCTAACAACTTGAATGTGTGACTGAACGTGCACAAGGCAGTAAAACTGAACAACGGAGAGGAAGATTTCACGACCGTTCCTCATTTCCTTGCCTTCAAACACACTATTATACTATTAAATGAAAAATCAAATGAAGAGCATATTTTGGGGATTGCCGAATTCTCCGAGGTCACACCACAGTTTCACACATTTGAATACAAGATCTCTGCAGTTCCACGGCGTGTCCACTAGAGGCCTGTGAAGAGCTTTTCTCCCCCATCCACAGACTCATAACCAAAAAGGCCAGAATTAACACAAATTTAAGAAACGGTGATCAAACATCAGTAAGGCAAAGATTGAATGGATAGGTAACCTCACCACAAGCACCGAAACTGTGGATAAAATAAGCACAACGCAATGGTCTTTCAAAATGCCAACATACTGAAATTGTGACACTTGTAAAACTCCGTATGTCATGGGAAGAGCAGAGCTGAAGGAGGTAGGGTTTTGAAGGCTTCGGCAACAATTCCAAAAGGCCACCAGGCTCCGGCAGGCTCTGACTAGGTGGAAGTGTACACCAAGGGGTGAAGCAGCTTTTATAAAAATTGCCAGGGGCCTGGAGGAGGGGCTTCTGAGGAAAGAGGGGCTTTCAGATCTTCAAGTGCATACTAACTACAAAAGGCAGGCAACTCACAGAGGGAAGGTTCCTGGGTGGGAAAACGTCTGGGAAAGTAAACAAAGCAGTAATTTAAGACAGATGGGCCGAGAAAGGACTTCCTAAACAGTGATTCCATGGAAGTAAACAGGGGAGACAGATGAGGTATGGTCTAAGGACACAGAGTGAAGCAGACCCAAAGGTGAGAACTCTCAGCTGCAGGGGAGAGAGGGTGAGTTAAAGCAAAACAATGAAACATGCTGGATATACGAACACAGCTGCAAAACTCTGCGCACAGGAAAAATTGCTAGAAGAGATGAGATGCCTCGGACAGTCCTCTTACCATCTCCTCAAACTAGACAGTGCCTCATGTCATTGCATCCCCCCCAAAATAGAAACAGAAACACGTGAGAACGCACATCAACAGCCCCATGTGCACACGTGCGTACACACACACACAGCTTCTGTTCTATTTACAGAAATGGCCTGTTTTTCCCTAGGTTTGGTTAATTAGCAATCAGAAAGGAGTTGTATGAGGTTTGAAGAAAGAACTCTTTGTTTGGAAAACCTGTGAAAATATTCCCTCAGCAGCTTGTAACTTTCCCTACAGATCACCCTGGCCCTGAGGACAAGCCCAGGTGCCAGAGGCCTCTGTGATCCCACACAGAGCTCACATTCAAAGGCAGCTCTCTTTGTTGACCCCTAGGAATTAAGCCTTAATGGGTTTACAATTTGCTGGCTTTTTTGGAGAGTGGCTTGGCGGGTGTTGCCGGCTGCCAGAAACTGAGCAGAGACAAGCCCTGGTGAATCCCACAGCTGTTGTGGCTCTTCCCTCGGAGGGAAGAGCAGTTGCCTGAGGCATTTCAAAGATGTGCAAGAACACAGGGAGACTTTATGAATCCTGGAAGTGAATTTGCAATTATTGTGAACAGATGGTCAGTCCACACGGTGGAGGAAGAATTTCAGAGCTATCGTTCTTCGGTGAAGACAATGGCAAATGGTAATTCACTGAGTCTTGGTGTGCCCAAATAAATCCTTTGTGGAAAAAGTATTAAACTATAATGTGATATTATCATCTTGATAACTTGACAGCGTTATTGTCACACTCCTGAATTCTAAACCTAAAAAAATCACAACTTTCACAGAAATCAGCCAGTTCCTGCACATCTTACTGTGGTTAAGAGAAAAAACCTCTGTGGTGCCTCTGGTCCACTCGTCCTGGCTCGCTGGGTTTCAGGGAGATACCTGTCTGAATACTGTCCTACTTCATCTGGCCCTTGTTTCAAGAAAATCTTCATCTTAAACTGAGACACATGGATGGTGGGTCAGCGTTGAATGATTTTAAGAGTGGAAAATTTATAATTTCCTCTTGTAAGCTACACCCACTATTTTTTCCCCATCATCCTTCCAGTCAAGGACTGCCTGCTTTTTGATACGCAGAATTCTCTTTTGCTGAAATCTCAGCCTCTTTTCTGTTCATTTCATGTTGATTCATCTGAGAATCGTGTTATCTCTTCTGAGCATTGTTTATTTAGTCCATTATGATGCCCCGGGTCAGCCTCTACTCATTTTGTATCTGAATGATTAATTTCTGCAGTTCAAGCAAAGTACTTTTGAGTATCTCTGATGTACAAAGCAACAGCTAGGCACTATGGAGGAATCAAGGACCACAACTGTAAGATGCTAAAAATCTGGTGAAAAAAAAAAAAACCAGAAACACTTGCGAAAAAATTCTAATACCTAATCCTAATACACTTAAGATAGAGGTGTAATCAGAAGGCTGTGGGCATATAAGGAAGAGAAAAAAATAATTCCTGATTCCTACTGGAAGGTTGGGACATTAGTTTTGATGGAGACAGAATTTAAGTTGGTCATGTGTAGAGTAATCTATCAATCCAGTTTTAAACCGAAAGTCTTGGGTCCCCTGAAATCCTTTAGTTGGATACCGAACTATAAAGGACAATCAGAACTCAGCATTTATCTCAAGGGTAAGACATGGTGAGGGGTAGTGTCAACAGCAGTAGGCTGGGAGTGGTAATGAGTGGGCTGGCCAAGCTGACTCAGTGGCATGCATAATGTCCTAGGGATGCGGGTCAAGATAGGCAGGACAGCAGGACCCAGCCTTTCACTGTGTGTCTATTTTTTGCCCAGCACATTGTGTAAGTCACCACAGAGACAGGGCTCAGGGCCTGGCACACAGATGCTGGTCAGAGCAGCTCTCCTTAGACCGGACATGTATCCTACCGATTTATGGTCCTAGGACTCCAAAAATGCATGCGTGCGACTTAAAGGAGGAGCAGATTTAGAGAGTTGGGAACTTGTATTTTGGACCCTGAGCATCTTGAATTGAAGGGAGCTTAATAAAAAACTTAGAGCATGCTCTCGCATTTATTATCTCACTTTTGAGCCCTATACAGACTCATGACGTAGGAAACTGAAAGAGGAAAGAATGGCCTTGCTCACATGGCCAGAAGTCGCAGATGGGATTCAAATTGTGCTTTCTGACTCCAGAGCCAGTGGCATTTCTCTAAATTTTTAAGATGACTGTATCTGAAACTTTAAAGAGTTTAATAACCTAATGATTCAGTGTCATCTTAGCAAGTGTATTCTGTTCAATCATCTAGATCACTGGTTAGTATATCTCATTGACTCCAGGACAGATAAAAAAGCAATCACTCAATCTATAACCACTTGTCTCTTCTCTTTTCCTCCAGAACCTTGCAATCATACTCTAGAAACTTCACAATGTATATCAAGCACCACTGAATGCACAAGGTGCTCTCTGAGGCATCGTGAATGAGCCAAAGAAAGATAGGACCGATCACATTTATACATACACGTGGCTTAAAATTATATGTACACACAGAAAAATTTGCTAGGCTGAGTGTATCTGAATAGACTCTCTTTGACGTCTTGGTTCTGGGCCCCCACTGAAGGAGTGATTGCATCAAGCAGAAGCTGAATATCTACCCCTCAAGATGAAGTACTATTGACTATTACCTGCTTTTCTTGTCATAAATTGATTTTTCTGTCCCTTTGTCCTCGAGGGGCTTTGAATTTTGTTCTTCTGAGAAAGTGCTCCTCAGGATACACAGGGACCCGGCCCAGTTATTTTCCAAGGTAACCCCCAGCTTTCCCCTCTCTACAGCTCAATGTCTTTAAACTTATCACAAGGTCTTCCTCTTTAATTCACTCATGCTGGCAAATGCTTCCGTACTCATCTCCCATGTACACTTTCACAACTGGCCGTGGATTTCTTGTCAGTCAAATGGGACTCTTTGTTATTCACCCACCTTACAAGATTTTTGAGAAAATTCACAATGAAGCTGGAGGGAATCATTAGTGAAATGATAGGCTGGTTTCTTATAACTTGTTTTTTAAGGAGAGCTAAAATACTGGGATTGTAGCATTCTGCCTCCAACAAGTTAAGCTCTCTTTGTGTAAAGCAAGGACAACAATCATTACCTAGCTTACTGGGATTGCCCAGTTTAATTAATTCTGACCGAAAAACACCATAAAAAAACAAACAACTGCTTTGTAAATGCTCCGTAACAACAAATGTACACAATCATTAAATGCTTCTAACTTCAAATACAATTCTCGCCATGGAACCTTTATTCATTCTCTGATTCCTGCTCTACCTGAGTCTTCTGCTACAAAATGAATCATTAATGGTAAATTTGTATGTATTTTTCTGCATTTCTTGCTTTTCAACATTTTAAGGACGTTAAGTATTGTCAAAGAAAATGAGAAAAAGCTCGGAAAACACCTCCTTGTGATCTCCCTGAGACATCAGTGCAATGGTTCTCAAAGCGGAATCCTCAAACTAGAGCCATCAACAGCACTTGAGACCCAGTTTCCAAAATGTGCCCCAAGGTGCACTGGGGCACTGTGGTAAACTCACAGGGCACCTCGGAATATCTCAAAAGTTCAAGGGACTCCCGGCAACAGTGGACACCTGTCAGACACTGAGCAAATCACTAGTTCAAGGTGGCCGGCAGTTTTGGCATGAGCTCAGCAGTCCTTTCTATAATGCCATATCCTTGCGAAGGCAGGTCTTTAACATTTGCTATGATAAAAAAGCAAAGGCCATGTTGAAAACCAGTGTGGAACAGAAAATAAGGGTGTTGATATCCAATCTGAGTCCAAGGTTTGCAAAGCTGTGCACTGACCAACTAGTGCATACAATTAATTAATTGTGGTTGTTAATGAACTAAATTTTTTTTTTTTCAATTTAAAGGTTATTATTGTTTGAATACCTATTGAGTTGTTAGGACAAAATGCTTATTAAGTTGCTTGGATCTAACTATTTAATAAACAGAGCTGTTAGGTATTTCTTTAGACTGTATCTAAGGGAACAGTGAAAACATTACTAAGACATTGAGAGTCCAATGAACCGAAGAGGTTTGGGAACCTTTTTTTTTTTTTTTAAGGATTTTATTTATTTGTCAGAGAGAGAGAGAGAGCGTGCACACAAGCAGGGGAAGCAGCAGCAGAGGGAGAAGCAGACTCCCCTGCTGAGCAAGGAGCCTGATGCAGGACTCAGTCCCAGGACCCTGGGATCATGACCTGAGCCCAGGGCAGATGCTTAACCGACTGAGCCACCCAGGCGTCCCGGTTTGGAAACCTCTGATATGAGAATTGCTATACCTGCGAATCCTTAGGCCCCACCCCAGACTTACTGACTCTGAAACTCAGGGGGTGGGGCATGATGACCCATGTTTTAGCCAGGCCTCCAGGTGATTCTAATGCACATTCAAGTTTGAGAACCACTTTGGTAGTGCATGACCCAAAAGCAAAACTAGTTGTGCTAGGGCATGTGGATGTTCAGTTCCCAAATTAACATCAGGCCAATCTCAGTTTACACGAAAAAGTACAGAAATGGCCCAACTCGGGTAATAAAAAACCCAACCCAAACCAGTCAGTTTATATACATATATATGTGTATATATCTTCCAGTCATTCTGTAATTTCAGAACGATGAAAACACACTGAATTGTAAATAATTTGGGCTTTCTCTTTACCCTATGGAGAGCCCACAATGCCTTTTGATTTCTGAACACTGAATCATTCTATTTTGCAGTGTTTCAGATTGCTGAGAATGAATCACATCATTTCTTTCAGAAGACAAAATTTAAGACTGGCCAGCACAGCATGATCCAAAATCCCTGGCAGGATTCTGATCTACATTCTCCTCTGCATTCACACCGAGCAGGGAATACCTCACACAAGCTGACAGTATTTCCCTGAAGAAGAGTCAGAAGGGATAAGGGGTGTGAAGACCACTGGGTGTGGTAAAAGCTCATGGTTTCTGAGTGTTAGAGATTTTGAGTAAAATCTCTTCTGCTGAGTAAAAGATCTCAGTATTTCATTCCATTTGATCCCATTAAGCCTTTGTACACAGGCAGAGATTTCCAAACTTTTGAGGACTAAGTCAGAAGCTTTCAGCAATGATCTTCTCTGGGAGGCCCCCTATTTCCTTAGCAATATGCTGGTCCAATGCTGAGCATAATAAGGAAGCTAGTCAGGAAGTCGCATCTATTAGAATACAGGAGACGAGAATCTTTATTAACTTGAATCCTCTAATATTGGTGATATTTTAGTGCTTGACTTTGAGGGGATAGGAAGCCAGGGCCAACCAAGGACCAACTGGGCCTCAATTTCTCAAGGCCAGTGAGGTCAGTGCCTTACTAACTCTCTGGCTCACCGCAGTTACCAAAGAGATTTCTTCAGCGTTCTTCCTCAATGTGATAATTTTTAGAAATTAATTTATGGTCATCTTCTGAGGTCAGCACAACTTCATTCGCTTCTCCTGAACATTTCAGTCTCTTCAAAGTTTAATACTTTTGGACTACTATCTTCTAACTGAAAGTCTTTCTTTGCATAGATATACTCTTATTAAAGCACTTTTCATTTTCTCTGCTTCATCTTCTTCCTTCTCCATCTTCTCATGTATATGCTTTCCCCAAACATCTACACCTTGACCTCTTCTCTTCTCTTCCCACACCAGCCTTCTACAGAGTCATTCCACCCCAAGGAATTCAACTTCTTCCACTTGCTGGGGATACCCTAATCCCTCTCTGAACTCTGAACCTCTCCCGAAACTCCACCTTTGTACATTTTCTGAGTCCCAGTCTCATATTTCCAACTACTACCTGACTATTAAATTGACCCCTACCCCAACTGAACTCAGTGTCTTTCCCAGGAGCTAGATTTGTCTCCTTGACATATTCAATATTCTTATTGGAACTGCTATTCTCAGCTAACTAGGTAAAACAAGCAAAATATCTAATGAGGCCATCTTGTAATCCTTATTTTTTTGGCCCTCACTTTCACTCAGTTCATAAATTCATAACACATCTATATATTGAGTACCTGCCAGGTGAAGGCACAGCGTCAGTATTGGTCATGTAAGACTTGGTCCTTGCCTTCTAGAGGGTAAATAAGGCTCATTTTATAATAACTTATTTCTCCTTTCTGTTTCCACCATTGATACATTTTGGAGTGGCCTTACTTCCTGCCTAAACTATTGCAATGGACTCTTTTTCTGATCTTTCCATCTCCACCTTCTTGCTTCTCCAGGCAATCCCATATCTTGGTGCTAAATAAACATTCCTAGATTATACCACTCAGCAGTGTGATCCCTTGATCAAAAATACCCAATCTCCCCTTCTTCTCTCCACCCCGGCAAGACCCACTTGACCACTCTTATCAAAATCTTGTAAGAAAAAGCCCGGGACAACCTCCACTGATACTCTGGGAGACACTGAATGTTTTCTGAAAAAATTTTTGCCTTTAACATAAACTAACTAATTGGGTTAAAAAAGAGTCTTTTGTAGCTCAAAATGAAATGAAACATCCTATCTGGAGATAAAAATCAGAGTAAGCCAGGCTTAGAGAACCGTTCAGTAGCACTGACAGCATTTTCACAAGAAGAAATAGACCAAATAAGGTCTTTCAGGAATATATCTTATGTAAACCATACAGAGAAACTGATTAATATTATTTATGAACATAGCAGTAGAAAGTAGAAATATGTTTCGAGACCACTAACTAGGTGTGGGCAACCTTGAATTATTTCCAGTTCAGATATTCTAAGATTCTGTTTAAAACAGCATTTACCTTTCTCTTATTCACTCATATACAAATATAGCACCACATAAAGTCCTAGGAACTCAACAGTGAATACAACAAACACAATCCCAGCTCCCCTGGAATTTTTCTTTGTTGGTTCAACTCCTGGCTAGTTTCAAAGGCAAAGCAGATGGTAAGACTAAAGATTTAGCTGAAGATTAAAGATTGAATTGTCCTGAGGTACTATATTGGACTATGATAGCCTCCCCAAGAGATTAGAATATAGATGGGGTCAGATGAGGTTTAAATGATTTGGGGAAAATGAATACACTGCCCCCAGAAGGTAAAGTGAGTGATAAAAACTTTCACATTGGAAAAGAGCATACCCTTAAAATCAACCATCTATTATTATTATTATGTTTATGTTTAATAAGGAATAGACTAGTGGTTTTGAACTTTTGGCTTAGAATCCCAGGACCTAAATTTTGCCATGAAGAAGGAAGGTTCAGTTTTAGGAAGAAAAAAAAAATAGTAGAAAGTCTGTGAACTTTTGGGTGAGAAAATCTGAATTGAAGGTCCAGTTCTGCCATTTAGTAGTTGTGGGACCTTGAGAATGGCCCTCATTATCCTTAGACTTCAGTTGATTAATCTGTGGCAATAATAATAGCTAACATATAAGTGCATATTACGATCCAAGTGCAGTTCTAAGCACTTTAATATCCATGATAACCCCATGAGGTAGGATAATTTTTTTTTCTTGTGGTAAACAAAATAACATAAAATTTATCATCTTAAACATTTTCAGTATACAGTTATATGAACATTATTGCGCAACACATCTCTAGAGCTCTTCATCTTGTAAAACTGGAAACTCTTTACCAACTCCCTATTATCTCCCTCCCCAGCCCCTGGCAATCACTATTCTACTTTCTGTTTCTGTGAGTTTGACTACTTTGGGTACCTCACACAAATGGAATCATGCAGTATTTCTTTTTTGTGATTGGCTTATTTCACTTAGTATCATGTCTTCAAGGTTCTCCATGTTATAGCATGTGACAGGATTTCCTTCTTTTTTGAGGCTGAATAATATTCCATTGTATGTATATACCACATTGTCTTTACCCTTTCAACTGTTGATGAACATGTAGGTTGCTTCCACCTGTTGGCTATTGTGAATAATGGTGAAATAAACATGGGTGTGCAATATCTCTTAGATATCCTTTTTCAATTCTTTTGGATATATACCAAGAAGTGGGATTGCTGGATCATACGGTAATTTTTTTAAAATTTTTTGAGGAACCTCCATACTGTTTTCCATGGTAGATACACTATTCTGCATTCCCACCAACATTGTGCAAGGATTTTAATTTCTCTACATCCTCACCAACACCTGTTATTTTCTGTTTTTTGGTTTTGTTTTGCCTTTTTCTTTTTTTATAATGGTAATCCTCGTGGGTGTGAGGTGATATCTCATTGTAGTGTTAATTTTCATTTCCTGATGATTTGTGATGTTGAGCATTTTTCATATGCTTGTTAGTCATTTGTAGGTCTTCTTTGGAGAAATGTCTATTCAAATCCTTCGCCATTTTCTAATCAGGTGGGTTGTTTTTGTTGCTGAGTTGTAGAAGTCCTTTATATATTTTAGATGTTAACCCCATAACAGATACATGTTTGTAAATATTTTCTCCCATTCCATGGGTTAGCTTTTCATTCTGTTGACTGTTTCCTTTGCTGTGCAGAAGTTTTAACAGTTTGATATAATCCCATTTGTCTATTTTTGCTTTTGCTGCCTGCACTTTTGGTGTCATATCCAAGAAATCATTGCCAAATCCAAAGCTATGAAGATTTTCCCCTATGTTTTCTTCTAGTTTTACAGTTTCATGTCTTACTTTTAGGTCTTTAATTCATTCTGAATTATTTTTTTGTATACTTTGTAAGGTAAGGGTCCAACTTCATTCTTTTGCATGTAGATATCCAGTTTTTTTCAGCACTATTTGTTGAAGAGAGTATCCTTTCCCCATTGTGTAGTCTTGGTGCCCTCATTGAAGATCATTTGTGACCATACACATGAGAATTTATTTCTGGGCTCTCTATTCTGGTCTATATGTCTCTATGCTAGTGCTATACATTTTAAACACTGTAGCTTTGTATTATGTTTTGAAATCAGGAAGTGTGAGGTCTCAAGTTTTGTTCTTCTTTCTCAGGACTGTTTCAGCTATTCACAGTTCTTTGAGATTCCATGTGAATTTCAGGCTGATTTTTTTCTATATTTGAAAGATAGACATTGCACTGAATCTGCAGATTGCTCTGGGTAGTGTGGACATTTTAGCAATATTAAGTATTAAAATCCATGAACATGGGATGTCTTTCCATTTGTTTGTATCTTCCTTAATTTCTCTCAGCAATGTTTAATAGTTTTCAGTGTGCAAAATTTTTTGCCTCTTTGGTTAAGTTTATTCCTAAGCATTTATTCTTTCCTGATATTATTATAAGGAGAACTGTTTTCTTAATTTCCTGTATGGATTGCTCATTATTATACTACACTGTATAGAAATGCAACTGATTTTTGTTTGTTGTGTTTGTATCCAGTTACTTTGCTGAATTTATTTATTAGTTGTAATATGTTTTTTTGTGTGTGGAGTCTTAGGGTTTTCTACATATAAGAACATGTCATCTGTGAATAGAGATATTTTTACTTCTTTCTAGTTCGGATGCATTGGTAGAGTGCTATTATTAATATCATATTACAAATGATGAAATTGTGTTCTTTCAGATTTATGACATTATTGTGAGGATTCCATGGCTTATGGGTATAAAATTGTTTTATAAACTACTTTAGGACCATTGATTTCTACAGACAATGAACAGACTGCCA
This sequence comes from Leptonychotes weddellii, assembly GCF_054177405.1. Taxonomy (NCBI): domain Eukaryota; kingdom Metazoa; phylum Chordata; class Mammalia; order Carnivora; family Phocidae; genus Leptonychotes; species Leptonychotes weddellii. Next base: position 113,383,640 of record NC_138371.1, read on the forward strand.
TTCATTGTAAATAAACTTTAAGTTAGTTCTTAGGACTAATTGAGGCTGATAAAGACAAAACAACAAAATGAGTAAAAGGAATCTACTGAATGTTTAAAATCTAGGTAAGAAATAACTTGGACCTTCAGAGTTATTGTGGAGTAATAGAACACAACTGCAAACTAAACTTTGTATTGATGTTAAACTGAAACAAAGCTTTGACTTGCAATAAAATAACTTTGGGTACTGCCTCAGACACATCTTCTAGGTGATTTCAGTCTGAATATATATAAAAATGGAAAAGAAATAAGATTAAATTAATTATATATATTAAATTAATAATAGTTTTATGGCTAAAACTATTTTAAAAACACCTTTTATTTTTTATGTATTAGGTCTGATGTATTCAGAGGTTTAATTGGTATGTCTGTCTGTTTTTCTGTTGTTGGATCTTGCAAGACCTATTAATCCCTCCAAGTTAGAAGATACATATTACTAGTCACTGCACAGCAAAAATTACACCAATTTCTTCCAAACTGCTGGTTTCTGGAAGCATGGATTGAGCCTCAGAAAATACTTCACCATTTAACACTTCTTTCTGATCTACTGCTTATAGGAATTCCTGTTTCCTCTCTACTGCTATTTTGCCAACAGAGATAACATGGAATGATGTCCCCTGTCATCCGATTCCTAACCTCCACCCCTACAGTGCTAAGCACCTCCTCTTCTTCCTCATGGTACCCATTGATGGACATGACCATACTCAGTTATCCTTCATTTGAATCACACTATCTCCTACCTTTGACCAGACCCACAAATATTCATTCAACAAACATTTATTGAGCACTTCCTATGTTCTAAAGCTTTGAAGTACAAAATCAAATAGAAACTTTGTGTGTATCATTGAGGGAGAGGTAAGCATCAAAGAGATGTATTTCAGAGTCGAGACTTTCTCTGAAGTGAAGTCACAGATTCATAAGAGTATGGCCAATTCAAGGTGCTGTGAGGAACATAGCTTACGAGGGTGATGGATCCTGTGTGGGAGAATGGCTAGATTGAGGACAGGAACGAAGGGCCTTTTAGACCATGTTGAGGAGTTTGTATTTTAATCCCATGGACCAGAGAATTAGAGATGAATTGTTTTCTTCTAAAACATGCCTAGCAACAGTGTGGAGGCTGAACCATAAAGAAGGGAGAACCCCTATTGCTGGGCCACTAGTAGCTAGGCCACAGGGGCAGTGGCAGCCCAAACTTGGCAGGGTGCTGTGGAAGGGTGGGCAAAATCAGGTTCCCCAGTGCCCTTGATTTTTCTCACATCTTCTTTCACAGAGCTTGTAGATTTTCATATTATCAATGGCTTTTAAGTTCTTTGCGGGCAGGGAACCACATTGACCTCATTTACCTGTCAAACCCAAACCTGGCATGAAGTCCAGGACATCTCAGGGGTCTAAGAGACATCTGTTTAGGGAAGGAAGGCAGGAGCCACAAGGTAGATGTGGGGTAGAGAGAAATGGAGTTCATAGCTCCAAGGCTCCTAATTTGGGCAATTATTTGGATGGTAATACCTTTATCTGGGAAAGGGGATAAAGTGAAAGATGCTAATAGGGATGAGGGAGGCGAGGGAGGAGAATTAGTGATTTCTCTGTGGATGAGCTGATTTTGAGATGCCTGAGGAGCAGCCAGATAAAGATACCTCAAGTCCATGCCTTTTTGCTTGCCTTTCTGGGGTTGAGGAGAGAAAACAGGAGGTATTAGTATAATCACTGACTGATAACTGCTATATAACTGGCACTTTGCTAAGTGGGTCTATAAGCACTGACTCTAACTCTCGTAACAATCATGATAAGGAAGCATTACTCTCAGGAGATGAGGAATTTAAGCTTGAATAGGTTAATACTTTCCCCAAGATCATGTTACTAGGAAGCAGTAAAGTGGGATTTGAATCCAGGCTCTCTGAACTTCAAAGTTATTAGTCACCTTCTCACCCCCTTCCGCCAATCCTCACCTTCTTCGCCTCTCCACTCCAATACGTCATAGTCCACTCTTTACATAGACTTACGAAGAGGGCTGCATTGATTTCTCCCAGTGAAGCATGCTCCTTTGCAATTTGACCTGACCACTCCTTTCATCAAAAGAGCCCTTGAATCTGGGCTTGGTGGCGTGAATTGCTCTGACCAGCAAACAAAGCAGAAGTGATATTGTGCAACATATGAGCCTAGGGTTGAAGAGGTCTTTTAGCTTCCATACTGACCCTTTTGGAACTGTGAGACAAGAAGCCCAGGCTAGCTCCCTTGAGGATGAGAGAACACATGGAGACGAGCCTAGCTGACAAACAAAAGGAACCACCAGGCACATGGCAGCACTGGTCACTAGACTCTGCCAAGCTTCCAGATGACTCTTGGCACATGGCTGAACCCAAGAGAGACCAGCAGAAGAACCTACTAGCTGAGCCCTGCTCAAATTGCCAACACACAGAATTGTGAACCAAGAAATGATTATTGTTTTCAGTCATTAAGTTTGGAGTGGTTTGTTATATAGCAAAAGATAACTGATACATCTCTACACTCAGATATAGCCATCAAGCTGTCTCTGATGAGAGATGGAATCTCCTTATCACTAGCAGAGAGGAAGAAAGTGTCATATGTCAGAGGCAGTTCCAGACATTTAAAGTTATTTGAAACATCAGCTCCCTTTTCCTAAAAGTCGTAGAGAACTAGTAATACTGTATAGTTGAGCTTCACTGTGAGTTAAACAGGTTATTGTGGGTGGGTAGGAAATTCAGCATGCTTGACTGTTGATTCTAGGGGGAAATGTTCTTCATTTGAATCAACTCATTTATAAGCTCACTTGTTGGTAAACTAAGGATTATTTATCCTAAGACATGATACTTCACCTCATAAAAGCAGGTCAGACAGAAAAGAGAGAATAGTGAGAAATCAGACCGAACACAATCCTCTTCTGCATTTACATCCTCGCAGGAATGTTTAGGAAAGAAAACGCAGCCTGCAAGTGCAGAAGATTGCAGAGGTGCTTCTAGAGGCTTGTGTTCTGGGAAGAGAATGACTTTCAGCCGTAATTGAATCATTTGGGGCCACATTCTGTGGGCACCCTAAGGTGATTATGCTCAGAATGGAGGCTTTCAGAATGTCATTTAGCAAAGGAAAACATGGCTGGATACCAGTAATAAACTAATGCCCTTGAGCTACTCATTTTTTATCACAACCTAATTGAAATGTACAAATTGCATAATGCTCCCTGCTTGTGAGAAGAGGCAGGACTGAAATTCAGATGATTGATTCTGAAATTTAGCCACTGAGATAAGGTTTCTTCTTCAACAGAAAATATGTCACTGATCTAATTTCTGAGCAGCCAAGATAAGTGGAACTGTCATTCTGTTCCTTCTATTGGAAAGATTCTTTGTCTTCCACATGAAAAGGAAGCTGCACAGATACATTTCTTTTTTCTAAAGTAGATTTCTGTTCTTTCATTCCTTCTTTTTTTTTAAGTAATTTAAAGAGTTGATTAAATTAACTGGTAAACTCAAGGCTAGATTCTGCTTTTAAATGCACACTTGTGGTTACCGTATGCAACAGAAGAGAGATATGGCCTAAGGACAACAATTATATTTTATTCACTGTACAAGTGGGGGTATTTGGAAGGTGCAGAAAGGGGGAAGGGCAGGCCTGCCTGTTATCCAAAGCAACATCACAAAGAATGAGCTCGAGCTTGGAGATTTCTTAAAAATTATAATTCCTTTTTGTGTGTGGGTAGAAGGGCAATTGTATTGTATTCACAGGCATAAATGTTTTGTCTTTCTTCTGAAACAAAAGACAATAAATCCCAGGGTTACAATTTAAGACATGAGTGTCAGAGTGAACCAAGAGGAAATGACTTAAGATGAATAAGTAACTGTCTTGTTTCACAAAAGAGAGATGTGTGGCAGTCATTAAGTTAGGGTTGGATAAAACATGACCTATTCATTCAGTTTGTATGTACCTAATGCACCCAGGAACATGCATACAGATCTCTAGTCAATGTTGGTTGGAATGTATTAGATCATGAGCTTCTTCTGGCTGTTTCTGTCTAAGTCTGGATGTCTAGGAGCAGAAAAGCAACTCCTAAAATTGCTGATTTATTTTAATTTTATTTATAAAATTTAAATTTTAGTTTTATATCTCAATCAACAACTTTTTTGATTTTATTGAATTCTACTGAATAAATATTTGTTGAGCACTTCCTGTGACGAACACAGGGCTAAGCAGGCACAACAAAGGATGCAAAGATACCTAAGATATTCTAAAACTTCACTCAGCTTATTAGACAGATAAGATAAAAATATTCATGACCATAAAACAAACACAGATAGGCAGAGACAATGAAAGAGAGAGAAAAAAAGAGAGAGAATGGACAAAACAACATGCAGTGGGGTTTCGAAGACAAGAAGGAATTCATCTGTTGGCAAGAGAATTAAGATTGCTTTATGGAAGAAGAACCTCAAAGGACAGATATAATTTCAATAGGCAATGATGAACTAATGGGGGCATGGTTAGGGAAAGTTATCGATTATTCCAATTTAAAGGAATAGCTGGAAAAAGGCCCAGAAGAGAAAGTGCACCGTGGCTGAGTTTGGCTGGAGCCAGGGTGCCAGGAAGCAGAGAATTAAAATGGAGGGAAGCTCCAAGGAAGGAGTCAGGGCTTAAGTTAGACGGTAATGGGGCAACATGATGAGCAGAGTGCTCTGACAGCTGGATAAGCAGGTACAAATTCAACAGGAAGCTTCTCCAACACTGTTTCCATGACAATTGTACCACATGACCATACCCTCTCATTCATTGGGAGCTAATATTTTTGCAACATTTTCAAGGGACCCAAAGGTTCTACCACATATAATATAATATATTCTAGATAGATAGATAGATAGATAGATAGATAGATAGATAGATAGATAAAAGCAATTAGTAAAACCACATGATCTCAGTTATATGAACCATAACTGTATAATCTCATACTAGTAAGTGCTGGAACCATGATTCACACACCTGTTGCCATCTCCTCAAAGGCATGATTCTCAATATTGGCTACATATCCCATCACTGAGGTGCTTAAAAAAAAAATGTTAGGACTCCACACCTCAGACCACCCTCAACTGGTGGGACTAGACACCTTGGGTTTTTGTTTTTGTTTTTTTTTTAAAGATTCATTTGTTTGTCAGAGATAGACAGAGAGCGCACAAGCAGGGGGAGCGGCAGGCAGGGGGAGAAGCAGGCTCCCCACTGAGCAGGGAGCCCAACCGGGTCTCTATCCCAGAACCCTGGGATCATGACCCAAGTGAAGACTGAGCCACCCAGGCGCCCCCCACCTTGGGTTTTAATAGCCCCTAGGAGATTCAAATGTGCTGACATTGTTGGGGCCGCTGATGCAAAAAACTTTTCATTCAGGCAATTTAAATGATCTTCTGAGGGGTCCTTATATTATTGCACTTCAAGACCCAACAGACTAGAAATATTAATTTTTAATAAAAGGACATATGACATTTTAAATTTAGATTTCCACTGTGGTCTTGGGTTTTGAATGAGTCAGGACTATCATCAGGAAGAAGAGGAAGATAAAAAAGGAAGAAGAATGTAACACAGGAAGGGAACATAACCTAGATGGTTAATGACAAAGGAATTTTTAGGTGATACATAAAACCAAGCAATTCTGGGTATGCGGTGATGTGTTAGAGATTTGTGCACTGTGGCTTCATACAGCAAACCCCTGACGCTGGCCTTCAGATCTTGAGTTACCTCCAACCGGGGTCAAGACTTGGATGGGGGAGGGGAAGCGGGGCCTCTGGCAGGAAGTCTAGTGACCTCTACTCTGCACTGTCCCCACCCACTCCTCTGTTCCTCTTATTTCTTCTCTCTTTTCTTGTTTTTTTTCCTCTTCTTTTTTTACATCCCTCCCCTGTTGTTGTCCCTTCTTTGCTCCACATTTTGTTCTTTCTTCTTCTTTCCCTTCCTCTCCACCTTTCCAATCACTTGTCGTTCTCATCCATACCCTCTTCTTAATTAACCCAAAAACTTGAATTACACAATATTTTAAACTATTAGTTGTGTTTATTGAATGAGTTTGATGTTCTCCAGTCTTAGATTTTAGGGTGCCAAAGTGAACATATTATCTAGCCCTCTTTAAAATAAATGTAAACTAAGTTGCTCTTCACCAACAAATGGGGCAGTGATTTCTTTTTTTTTTTAAGATTTTATTTATTTATTTGAGAGAGAGAGAGAGAGCAAAAGCAGGGGGAGGGGCAGCAGGAGAGGAAGAAGCGGACTCCCCACTGAGCAGGGAGCCCAATGCTGGGCTAGATCCCAGGACCCTGAGATCATGACCTGAGCTGAAGGCAGATCCTTAACCAACTGAGCCACCCAGGCACCCAGGGGCAGTAATTTCTGACAAAAGAATATAAAATAAAACTCTCTGTCCTCTTGTCAGGTATTACTGATAAAGGAGAAGAAATTGATGCTACAGGAAGCATTACAGGAAGCTATTGCTTCCTAAATACTCATGAAGTGTATTTCATGCAAATTCTCATGAAAAATACTTGACATTCTTCATGGCATTAAAATGACTGCCAGTTTTATAAATTAAAATGAGAAAAACAAGTTAATAACAAAATAACACCATTTCCCAAATGTTGGGAGGATTTAGGAGCAGGGAAATCAACACACACCCGGAGATTATCACCAGACACATCCAGCTGTCAATGAATTTCAATCTCAAGAAAACACATTATCAAATGACAGCCTGGTTGACCAAAGAGAAAACACAACACCATCTATATAAATTCTTGACCTTATATTCGCAGTTTGTCATTTTTTTTCTGCTTGTGATAGGTTTCTTAAAACTAAATCCATGCCCACGATTTCTGAAGGATGAATCTCAAAAAGCCTTTCTTCCAAGAATCCTTCCTTCACGTTTCCTATTTTCTTTAATGCTTTCTTTTCTCGAGGGTTTACTTAGCCACCTACAATGTGTCAGACAATTTGTGGGGATTTACCAACATTATTTCTAATCACTGCAAAAATTTTGTGATGTGGATATTCTAGCACAAATTTACCATGAGGAAATTAAGGCTCAGAGATGGTAAGTGAACTGTCTATATCACAATAAACATAAGCATAGTTGGTATTCAAACCCATACATTTAATTCTGATGCCAGTATTTTCCACTTCCTCATAGTCTCCCTTCTCTGTTTCTTCCCAATGCCTTCATAAACTAATTATCTTATTTGTTATTAGACTAAAAGACTAAATCAGACTAAAATAGTAAAAAAGAAAAATCCTAGGAAAGTATATTCTCAACATTCGAGCAATAGACATTGCTGGCTATTGTTAAGGAAAATCAGCTACTTTGGGATACTAATTTTCTCCCACTAGTTCTTACACAGAAAGCCAAAAGTTCCCCATTATTAGCCAGTAATCAGTGTTGCCCTCAAAATAGAAAAGCCCTGTTAAGAGTTATGGATGTGACATGGATTGACCAGCATCTTTGCTTTGGAATCCATGCTGGTCCAGATAGAGCCTAAGACTACATGCTTTTTAAACCATTGCTTCATATTGCTGGGATTTCAAACCCACCTGAAACCCTATTATGTCATGTCTTCCCAATTCTGTAATTATATCTTGATAAATGAAAGGCTTTACATCTATTCCTGTTTAATTTCAACCAGGGCTTTGGGTCCACTGCTCCATCTTGTTGAAATCTTTTATACTCCTTACCCTGGCAACTTATACACTAGCAATCCTCCCTAGGAAGCACGCACCCCTTCCGTATGTGCGACCTCCCTGCTGCCTGCCTCCCAACGCCCCCTGGTCTCCATTTGAACACATTTCTGTTCTTGTTTGCTAGACTTTCAGCTACATAAGGTCAAGGCCCTTGTCTGTTTTGTTCACTGATGAATCCTGGCCTCTAGCACAGGGCCTGGCATGGTGTAGAAGCCCATATATTTTGAACAAATGAATGAATAAAAGGATGGGGAAAACGGAGACAGGACTGGGCAAGAAAGGGAAGAGAAAAGGCGGAAGGGAAGGAAGACATTATAGAGGAAGGAAAAAGAACAGGATGAGGTCAGGAAACAGTGTCTGGATGCAGTTTGGAATCTTAAATGCTCAAACTACGAATTATTTAACATCACTGAACCTCACATTTTATTTACAGAATATGATAATATTGACCTTATAAGATTGAGAAGAAAATTAAAGGAGATGATGTATGTGCAAACATCTAGTGTACAGGGTTGGGATCCACTGCAGGCCAACAGGCTCCCTAGGCTTCCAAGGCTGCTAGTGTGATCAAACAGCAAGATTACTTGGTGTGGAGCCCCCTCAAGCCGCTGGAGGAATTGGGCCTTGTCCTCATGGCATTGACTCTCTTTCCAGATGAATCAGTTTGTTAAAATGGAAGATCTACTGAAACAGTGTGCCAGGTTGGGATGATTCATCCACCCCTTCTGTGGTCAACATGAGAAAACCCTGTGCATTCAGTACAGTTATAAAGCCTGAAGAGCCACTAATTTTCAGAGCTTTTAGTCTGAGTATCATTTATTTTTGTATTTTCAAAGAGGAAGTACACAAGACATCATTATGTCAGCAGCACATAATAAGCTGGTAGACCCTTAGTAAGTGGACGCACATGTTTACACTTTCAGAAGTTTCTCTTTTTGTCAAAAGGTTAATTGGCTGTTTGTAAAAAGTATAGGCATACTTTATGTTGGGTTATTTCTTCCCTTGATGGTAAGCTATAATGAAATGCATTTTTAATGTGAGATGGGAATTTTAAAAGCCTATTTTCTGCAAGCCTCAGATTTGGCACCCTATTTAGCTTGTCAAGTAATGCTGCTACTTAAATTGAACAAAGTAACATTTAATCCTGAACACCATTTCCAAAGTAAATTCCCTTCCTTTTCAAAATAGACAAACTAGCAAAACTTCACCTCTGCAGATTTCTGATCAAGCCTAAAAATCAAAACAATAAGTGTTATTCACCCTGAAAGGCTACAGATATAAAAATAATCACATACTGGGCGCCTGGGTGGCTCAGTCGCTTAAGCGTCTGCCTTAGGCTCAGGTCATGATCCCAGGGTCCTGGGATCCAGTCCCACATCAGGCTCCCTGCTCTGTAGGGATCCTGCTTCTCCCTCTCCTCCCCACTTGTGCTCTCTCTCTCACTATCTCTGTCTCTCTCTCTCTCTCAAATAAATAAAATAAAAATTAAAAAAAATAATCACATATTAAATAAGGTATTAATGTCACCCCTATATTTAATATTTCCCATACAATAAATGGCCCTCTAGTACTAAAAAAAAAAGATACATCTGGGGTGGCTGGGTGACAGTCTTGGTTTCGGCTCAGGTCGTGATCTCATGGGTCTTGGGATCGAGCCCCATATCGGGCTCCGCGCTCAGCGGAGAGTCTGCTTGCGATTCTCTCTCTCTCTCTCTCTCTCTCTTTCCCTCTGTCCCACCCCCCATGTGCAAGGGAGTGCAAGTGTGCATGCGCTCTCTCTCGCTCTCAAATAAGTAAATCTTTTTTTAAAAAGGATACATCAAGGAAGCTGTTATGACTAGTCCTTGCTCAATGGTGATATCAATAGAAATGTTAAAAGGATTTAAGTTCCCTGGTTAGCTTTCTAGAAAAGACCAACCCTAAAGGCCCTCACTGGCAACCCTGTCTGAACACCTCTCACTCTTGAGAGCTTTTTCCGTATCTTCACTTAAAAGACTGCTCACTTTACTCACACACACATACACACACACACAAGGATATATCATCATCACCTTCTAATTCAATTTATTCTGCTTAAATACAGGATTCACCCAAGACTTTGAGGAGCTTTCATCTGTCAGAAGCCATCCTTTATTTGGAATTCCCTGCTTCAACCCCTTCTCGGCTGTCACACCCCCACGTCCAGCTTATTTCTGATGAGGGGCAAGGAGAACACGGGTGAGGCTGGCTGGGGTGGCCTGAGGGTGGCGAGAGCTGGGTGGAAGCAGCGATAACAGTGCTAGACATTCCATTTAGAACACCGAAATAGCTGCACATCAGACCTCTGTCATTTGTTTTCAACCGCACTGAGTGACTAAGAAGGTTTTCACTCCATGGGCTGTATTTAGTTCTCTCCCTTCTGCATATTTTTAAATCTACCAGTCAGTTTCAGCTCTGAATACTTTCTCACTTTATAAATCCCAATGTTCAAGATCTCTACACACTAGGTTTCTAACACAGTGTTGAACTGCCCGGGAGGACCAATTTCATGACTGTAAATAGGAGGGACCCAGCAGGTGTGTATGTGTCTCCTGTGAATTACAGGTGAATTGTTCATCATCAAACCACTGAAGGTCTCATACAGAAGAAGAACATTTGTTTAGATATAACTTTTCCCACATCAAATAGCTAAGCAAGATTTTCATCTGAAAGTACTTTCCCAATTAAATTGGATTCTGAGCAAGTCACAGAACTTTGTATGATTAGGGCTATAAAGGGCAGAAATGTGTCTCCTTTTGCATGAGAGCACCAGAGAGTTGGCAGGTTAGAGACAAATGTCAGTGCCCACTCCACTGGAACAGATGATCCCTGCCCATACCTTTCACATTTTCAGATTACTTTAGGAACATATAAAAAGATCACTGCCAAACAAATTTTCTACGACACCTAGATCACAGTGTCAGAAGGTATTTCCAAGAACTGAGAAAAAATCCTACCTTTATACCTGCAGGGCACTGTGCATGTTTTTTGACCACCACATCACTACAGTCCTGCAGAAGGGTGGCTTCTGCGGTCTTAAGGAGATGGCTGTGGACCACCTGGGCTTCCTAAGAGACTCAGACCCTCGTAGAAATACAGGTGCTACAGTCCTCTTTCAATCATGGTTTTGTGGTTTTACGCTCACTACTCTTACCCTACTCTTCAACTTCCTGCAATTAAAGAGAGATCTCAACTCACAAACCATTTCTTAAAATATTTTAAGCCAACGGACAGCATAAACATGCCTGATCACTTTTCAACTGTGTCAGCTAAGGAGAAACAGAATTATCCCAATGAACATACAGAATTCAGATTAAACACTAAATGAGTGCTACACCCACAATGTGGGCTATAGGACGTATTTGTGACCTTGAGCATGAAGCCTAGATGTAACCACAGTGCTGGTGGGCAAGGGAGACACTCTTGTGAGGGTTGAGGCTGTCCATCCAGTGACAAGGTCAGGGTGGCCTTCTCAGTTCTGCTGACACTCAGCCTTGTGTGCTTTTCTGTGTCCCCAGCTATGATCCCACCCAAGAGAGGGGGTATATGCTATTGATTTATGTCACATGTATTTCTGATTTATAAGCATATCACCAAAACCTAGAATTAAGCTTTCAAAACATTAAGAATCTAAATATGTTTGGATTTCAACTACACTGAAAGGGATAAAAACAAAGGTCTCTCTCCAGTAGAAATGAGCTTGCTGAGCAATGAGCAAAACATAAAGGGGCACTTTCAACAGGTCTGCCACAGTCCCTAGTAGAAACACACCTTCTTGAGGGAGGTTGCCAACTGGTGATCAATTTGTAAAATAGGTTAGTGCTACAATTGAATACATGTACTAGCAAGATGTTGAATGTCATATGTAGGGTGACCAGGTGGCCCAGCCTCTGTGGGACTGTCCCAGTTTTAGCACTGGAATTCCAGTGTCCCAGAAAACCCCTGGGTCCCAGGCAAAGTGGATTGGTTGATCCCTAGCAGGTGGAACACTAGGCTGATAAGACAGTGGGTCACTAAGCAGACTGAAGTCAGAAGCACAACACAAGATCAAGCCAGCAGCAAAGGATAATTCGTAGACCTGACATGTCAGACACTGTTTCCATTTTGTCCATGGGTTTCTTTCCACTGGTAGGTAATCGCCAATCACATGGGCTCTGCACGCTTCACCTGTTACATGCTTCACTCACATTCCTTCTGAGCCCATTAGCACTTACAAAGTTTAGAAATGATCAAATTTATTCATTCCAAGTCCACATGCAACACATTTCCTCCCCTTTCAATTTGTAAAAAAAAAAACACAAAAAAACCTTCTACTTTTGTTTCCATGGTAATTGCAGGTCTTTTCTTAATAGAACTTTATAGCTGCTTTTGAACTTTGAACTGTTACTACTTTTGCATTTATCAGACCAGAATCACTTCAAAATGACTGCAGAAACCCTTCCTAGTCACGCTTACATGTGACAAGCCCATTCACAAACATGTTGGCAGAGATAAAAATGAGGCCCTACAGTTGCTAAACCCCACTATCGGAGGAAGTAGGACTGATGAGGATTTCAATAAAGCATAATTTGTTTATATATTAAAATTTTTAAATTGAAAGTAAACAGAGAAGTTTATGTACTTGGACCACAATGTTTGCAGTGCAAATAAAGACTAATTTGATCCTTATGCTGATCCCAAAGATGTTTTGAAGAAAAAATGGTAATGCTTAGTGACTGACTACATAGCTGAGGGTGAGAGGAATGTGAACAGTGACTCTAACTTTCTTAGCTAGAAGATGAGAGAGAAAGATAAAGCTCTAGCCAAAATAGGACAAGGTTCCAAGCGCAAAATTAACATATTCAGTTGTTAAGCTTGTTGATCAGAACTGACAATGGTCACAGAATTAGAGATATTCATTAAGGCAATCTGAAATCTGGAGCTGGCAGAAAGGTGTGAGGTTTGACCAACAGATACAAATTTGAAATTGGTAATAAAAGCCGTGAATGGAAACTAAATGTTGAAGAACACAGAACTGGGTGGTGGAATCAGAGTGGCGAGCAAAGACATCAGTAAAAACAGTCAAGAGAAGTGGGGGAAAATAAAGTGCTGATGAACTCAAGGCAAGAAGTTGGAAAATTCAGATGCCTTTTTCACACTCACTCTACCGTGGGCTGAATGCCAGGGGCCATGCTAAGCACTGAGGATAGAGGAGAACAGAGAGCAAATGTGACTGACACCATAGCGGGAGCCTTGGAGCTCAAAGAACACTGGAGATGGGTAAACCCAAGGACAGGAGGAGAAGGGAACAGGCTGATTTAAAAAATGGACTTTAATTTAAAAATTTTAATTTAAAAATTTTTTAAAAAATGGACTATTACTAAAAAACAATTTTTGGTAATTTATAGAAATATAATCCATGAGCCCCAGAAATGATTTGACCATGACTTTTTTATGGATTGGGATTATTATATCATATGAGAGTCATAAATTATTAACAAGAAGGGAGTTGGGTTATTGTTACTTACTTTTGCCTGCCCTTTCAGTTCCACACAAGAGGGCAACAGAAACAAAGTAGTGAGGCCAGATTTCAGTTTGAACATCTCTGAGAATTTGCATTTAACAAGAAAAGATCATCACTGTAAATACATTTTCCAATTTGTAACAGCTGAGACTCATAAATGGAGATTGTATGGCACGTAACAGCTGACAGATTATCAGCATGTGTTGGCAAGAGTCTTTGGGCTATTAAAAGATAATTAAAACTCACTGTAATAGTCCAGCAGCTTCATTTAGTCATTTTGTTTTATATGCATGTGATAAGGGTCTGATTCACTTGAAATGGACAGTTCGCCTTTATCAGCTTCTTGGGTTAAGCTGGTGAGTGATAGCCCCTCATCTGCAAATCTCCTTCCAGCTACAAAATTTACTCAGTGTCTTCCTTTGGCTCCAGCATCAAGGGTTCTGGTCGCCCAGGAGAAGTGGCTTCATTCTTTATCTGGCAGAGTGAAAGCAAGCAGTAGCCTATCCATATTATGTCACTGGAGTAAACCCTTTCATGACCGTCTTCCTAAAAAAGAGATGTGCCAGAGAGCAGTTCTGTGTTTTCAATGGAGCAAAAACCAAAGAGAGCAAGTTTCAATTGGATTCCAATTAAACGTACTTTAATGATTGTGAAGCCCAGCAGTACAGGAACACATCACCACAACAGACCATGCAACCTTCCATTCTAGAGATTAGGAAGGAAAAAAAAAAAAAAAGCATGAGAGAAAGTAGTAAAGGACAGCCTTTTTAGTATGCACTGTTTAGACCCTATAGCTGGAAGGAATAGAAATGGATTTTAAAACATTTCAAGCTGTTTCTAATGCAAAATACAGAATATTTCTGAGAATCATCCTTGCGGTTTTCAATTAAAGATTTTCAATTCAATTTTATATATAGTTTTTCTCTACAAGTACCTAATACTAATAAGCACACTTTTGCAGTCAGACTGATGTAGAGAAGGGCTCCAGGGATTGGGAAGAGTCTCAGTGAAATATCCAGGCCTCTGCTTCCATAAAGAAAACACCGCTTCTCCTTAATTTACTGCTCCAAGAACACCAAGAACAGATCATGCTTTCTCACCCTGCTAGGCTATGGCATGTGAGATTTTTCTCCTATAAACATCTTTCTTTTCTATCTTTGCTTGGATGTCTCATTCAGAAGTCAGTGGGAGCATATCGTCTTATCTTGGAAGCCTTCCCTAAGCATTTAGCAGACTTTGTGGCTTCCATTCTATCCTGCACTTAACAACATTCTACTTTTGTCTTGTACTGTGATTACCTCTAGACTCCCCCCGCCCCCACTCCAACCACTTCCAGAAGTAGAAGCTTCTGGGAGGCCCTTATCTTGTCTTGCCTAGCTTATAACAGTTGCTTAATAAACACTGAATAAATAAGTTGGAGAATGGATATAAGAAATTTATCTTTTGAGGAAGAAGTTGGTAAAAATTTATATTGTCCTCATTTTCATCGGAGCTGACAATATCCTCTTCCTGAGATTCTGGTAGAAATTAAAAGTTAATAGAGAAACATATTGATAAGGAGAATATCCAGGCCAATAATACTCACAGAAAAGGAAAGGACCTCTTCAAAATAGCTCTCTCATCAATGTCTCTACCTATTAAACCTCACATTCACTTTGGTGTCAGTCCCCACGAACTGATGTCATTTCAACCTTGGTAGAAGGCATCTCCTTTGTCATATTACTATCCTCCATCACATGTACATAGTTACCAGCCAAAGAAAGCACAGAAAGTGGTCTGGGTACATTTGTATTAAGTCTCAGGGGTCAAAGGCAAAGTCTTCTCCATTTATGGGTAGGTCAGGCCCAAGAAATCGAACGAGTAATATCAAACCAGTGATATCAAACTTTTGTTTGAGGTTAAAAATTATTATTGATATTCCAACAGAAAGCAAACTTAAAGGGTTGGTTTATGTCTACCGATGCAGGCCTTTCCTAAGCTATGGTGGTCTTTCTGATCTCCTCTTCCGTAATTATCATCAGCTCTTTTACTAATGATAAATACTACTCTGACCTCATCAATACTGGCTTCACTTGGCTGAAGAATCTCCCACAGCTTCTTGGCATTAGAAACAAAGTCAACTATTTTTGATTTTTGGTTTTAACAAAGCTGCTCAGCAGACCTATAATAGCTTCCTGGTTTTGTCCCTTTGTAACTTTTTTTTAAAAAATTGATGTATCATTGACATATAACATTATATTAGTTTCAGTTGTACAACATAATAATTCAACACTTGTATATATTGTGAAATTATCATCATAACAAATCTAGTTACCATCCATCACTGTATATGGTTAGAGAATATTTTTTCTTGTGATGAGAACTTTAAAAGATTTACTCATTTACCAGTTTTCAAATATACACTACAGATTAATTATAGTTGCCATGCTGTATATTATATTCTCATGACTTATTTATTCTAGAACCAAAAGTTTGTGCCTTTTGACTCCCTTCACCATTTTGTCCACCCCCCCACCCTGATTCACCCCTGGCAACCACCAATCTATTCTCTGTAGCTATGACACTCTTTTTTTATTTTTAATTTTTTCAAATTCTACATATAAGTGAGATCATACAGGATTTATCTTTCTCTGTCTTATTTAACTTAGCATAATGCCCTCAAGGTCCATCCATGATGTCATGGCAAGATTTCACTTTTTATGGCTGGATGATAGTCCATTGTTTGTATATATACCACATCTTCTTTATCCATTCACCTATTGATAGACACTTAGGTTGCTTGTCTATCTTGGCTATTGCAAATACTGCTGTGTGAACACAGGGGATGCATGTATCTTTTCAAGTTAGTGTTTTCATTTTCTTCAGCTAGATATCCAGATGTGGGATTGCTGGATCATATGGGAATCCTATTTTTAATTTTTTGAGGAACCTCCATACTGTTTTCCATAGTGGCTGCACCAATTTACCTTCCTGCCAATAGTGCACAATGGCTTCTTTTACTCCACATCTTCGCCAACACTTGTCATTTCTTGTCTTTTTGATAATAGCCATTCTAACATATGTGAGGTGTTATGTCGTGATTTGGATTTGCATTTCCCTGATGATTAATGATATTGAAAATTTTAGGTACTCTTGGACATCTGTTATGTCTTCTACCAGTTTTTTGATGGATCTTTAGGGTTTTTTAAAATAAATATTATGTCATCAGCAAATAGTGACAGTTTTACTTCCTCCTTTCCAACTTAGATGTCTTTACTTATTTTTTTCTTGCCTAATTGCTCTGGCTAGGACTTTTAATATTATTTGAATAAAAGATAATATTGTCTTCTTCTTGACCTTAGAGGAAAAGTTTTATCTTTTTGCCATGAAGTATGTTAGCTGTGTGTTTGTCATATACGGCCTTTATCATGTTGAGGTACGTTCCCTCTATACACACTTTGTTGAGAGTTTTTATTATAAGTGGATGTTGAATTTTGTCAAATGCCTTTTCTGCATCTATTGAGATGATTATATAATTCTTATCTTTCATTTTGTTAATGTGGTGTATCACGCTGATTGATTTGTGAATGTTGAGCCAATTCTTGCATCCTGGCATAAACCCCACTTGTTCATGGTGTATGATTCTTTTAATGTATTGTTGAACTTGGTTTGCTAATATTTTGTTGAGTATTTCTGCTTCTATATTAGGGATACTGGCCTATATGGCAACTTTCTTATGGAATCCTTGCCTGGTTTTGGTATCAGAGTAATGCTGGCCTTGTAAAAGGAGTTTGGAAGTATTCTTTCCTCTTCTGTTTTTTTAAAGAATTTGAGAAAGATTGATATTAGTTCTTCTTTGAATGTTAAATACAATTCACTAGTGAGGCCATCTAGTCCTGGACTTTTGTTTTTAGAGATTTTTTAAATAACTGATTCAGTCTCCTTACTAATAATCAGTCTGTTCAGATTTTCTATTTCTTCATGATTCATTCATTCATACCCAATTTAGTATTGGAAGATTGTATGTTCCTAGGAATTTATCCACTTCTTTTAGGTTGTCAAATTTGTTAATGCATAACTGTTCACAGTAATCTCTTATGATCGTTTGTATTTCTGTGGTCAGCTGTAAAGTCTCTTTCATTTCTGACATTATTTATTTGAGTCTTCTCTCTCTTTTTTTTAGATTTTATTTATTTATTTGTCAGAGAGAGAGCATGCATACACAAGCAGGGGGAGTGGAGAGGGAGAAGCAGGCTCCCTGCTGAGCAAGGAGCCTGATGTGGGACTCCATCCCAGGACCCTGGGATCATGACCTGAGCCGAAGGCAGATGCTTAACCGAATGACCACCCAAGCGTCCCTCTCTCTTTTTTTCTTGGTGAGTTTACCTAAAGGTTCGTCAGCAATTTTATTTATCTTTTCAAAGAACTAGTGATTGATCTTTTCTATTGTCTTTTTTAGTCTCTACATCATTTATTTGTGCTTTGCTTTTTGTTACTTCTTTCCCTCTACTCACCTTGGGCTTCATTTGTTCTTCTTTATCTAGTTCTTTAAGGTATATATTTAGGTTGCTATTGGAGATTTTTGTTTCATGAGAGGCATTCATCACTGTGAATTTCCCTCTTAGGACTGCTTTTGCAGAATCCCATAAGCTGTGGAATGTTGCATTTCCATTTTTATTTGTCTCAGAAAATCTGATTTCTTCACTGACCCATTAGTTGTTCAATAGCATTTTGTTTACTCTCCACATATTTGCAGCTTTCCCAGTAAAGAAATTTTTGTAATTGATTTCTAGTTTCATATCATTGTGGTCTGAAAAAATATTTGAGATGATTTCAATACTCTTAAATTTGTTAACACTTGTTTTGTGGCCTATATATCCTGGAGTATGTTCCATGTGCACTTGAGAAGGATGTGTAGTCTGTTGATTTTGGATGGAATGTTCTGCATACATCTGTTAAGTCCATCTGGTCTAACATATAATTTAAAGCCAATGTTTCCTTATTGATTTTCTGCTTGAGTGATCTATTCGTTGATATAAGTGGGGTTTTAAAGTCCCTTACTATTATTTTATTGCTATTTCTCCCTTTAGGACTGTTAATATTTGCATTATATATTTAGGTGCTCCTATGTTGGATGCATAAACATTTATAATTGGTATATCTTCTTATTGGGTTGACCCCTTAATCAATATGTAATGCCCTTCTTTGTCTCTTATTACAGTCTTTGTTTAAAGTCAACTTTGTCTGATATACGTATAGCTACCCTAGCTTTCTTTTGGTATCTACGTCCATGGAATATCTTTTTCCATTCCTTTATTTTCAGTCTGTGTATGTCCTTACATCTGAAGTGAGTCTCCTGTAGGTAGCACAGAGATGTGTCATGTTTGTTTTTAACCATTCAGCTGCTGTATGTCTTTTGATTTAGTCTATTTACATTTAATTATTAATAGGTATGTACTTATTGCCATTTTGTTCTAGCTGTTTTGTAGTTCCTCTGTTTCTTTCCTCCTCTCTTGCTCTCCTCCTTTCTGGTTTGATGACTTTCTTTAGTGGTATGCTCTCATTAGATTGCTTTCTTATTATCTTTTGTGTATCTACTATAGGTTTTTGTGGTAAGGCTTACAACAACTTACGTTTAAAAGAGTCTATTTAAGTTGGGAACAACTTAAGTTTGAATGTATTTTAAAGCTCTACATTTTTTTAAAAAAGATTTTATTTATTTATTTATTTGACAGAAAGAGCACAAGCAGGGGGAGTGGCAGGCAGAAGGAGAGGAAGAAGCAGGCTCCCCGCTGAGCAGGGAGCCTGATGTGGGACATGATCCCAGGACCCTGGGATCATGACCTGAGCTGAGGGCAGTCACTTAACCAGCTGAGCCACCCAGGCACCCTAAAGCTCTACATTTTTACTCTCTCCACAAGTTTTATATGTCACATTTTACAACTTTTTATCTTGTGCATCCCTTAACTAATTATTGTAGTTGCAGTTCTTTTTACTACTTTTGTCTTTTAACCTTCATATTAGCTCTATAAATGATTAATCCACTGCATTTACTATGTGGTTGACCCTTGAACAACATGAGTTTGAATTTCGTGGGTCCACTAATACATAGATTTTTTTCAATAAACACAGTACAGTAATGTAAATGTATTTTCTCTTTTTATGATTTTCTTAATGACATTTTCTTTTCTCTGGCTTGCTTTATTGTAAGAATGTAGTCTATAGTACATATAGCATACAAAATATGTGTTAACTGACTATGTTATTGGTAAGGCTTCTGGTCAACAGTAGGCAATTATTAGTTAAGTTTTTGTAGTCAAAAGTTATATGTGGATTTTTGAATGTGCAGATTGGTGCCCCTAACCCCTGCATTATTCAAGGGTGAACTATATATTCAGTGTTACCAGTGAGATTTATATGGTTTTTTGTTACTAATTACTCCCTTTTCTTTTCAGCTTAAAGAAATCCTTTAACATTTCTTTTAAGGCCAGTTTAGTGGTGATTAACTCCTTTACCTTTTGCATGTCTGGAAAACTCTTCCTCACTCCTTCAATTCTGAATGGTAAAAATTTGCTGGGTAGAGTATTCTTGGTTGAAATTTTTTTTTTCTTTCAGTACTTTGAATATATTGTGCTACTCCCTTCTGGCCTGCAATGTTTTCACCGAATAATCTGCTCATAATCTTATAGAAGTTAGCTTGTATGTAATAAATTGTTTTTCTCTTTCTGCTTTTAAGATTTTCTCCTTATCTTTAACTTTTGAGAATATTAATTATATGTCTTGGTGTGGGTCTTTTTGGGTTCATCTTATTTGGAACTTCTGGACTTCCTGGATCTAGATGTCTGTTTCTCCAGGCAGGTTATAGCCATTTTTCTTCAGATAAATTTTTTGCCCTTTTCACTCTCTCTTCTTCTCCTGGGACTCCCATAATGCAAATGTTAGTCTGCTTGATATTGTCTTTCCATAAGTCCTTTAAGCTACCTTCATTTTTTTTCCTTCTTTTTTCTTTTTGCTGCTCTGATTGGGTTGGGTTCCTCTGCCTTGTCTTCAAGTTCACTGATCCTTTCTTTTATTTCATCTAATCTGTGGTTGAACACCCTCTAGAGCATTTTTCAGTTCAGTTACTGTACTCTTCAGTTCTGTGACCTGTGCTTGGAACGTTCTTCTATCTTCTATCTTGTCACTGAAGTTCTCCCTGTGTTCATCCATTCTTTTCCTGAGTTCAGTAAACATCTTTATTACCATTACTTTGAACTCTTTGTCAGGCAAATTACTTACTTCATCTCATTAAGATTTTTTTTTTCTGAGGTTTTACCTTGTTCTTTCATTTGGAACACATTCCCCAACTTTTTCATTTTGCTTGACTTTCTGTGTTGGTTTTTATGCATTAGATGAAACAGCTACTTCTCCCAGTCTTAAAGGGCTGGCCTTGTGTAGGAGATGAGCTTTATCACTCAACACTGTCAGCTCTTAGTTGTCTCTCAAACCTTTGTGATTGTCCAAACAGCCTATTTTATTTTTAATAGCTCCCAGTAGTTAAGGGTGTGCCAAGATCAATTAGTGTTCCAAAGGGTAAGATTTCATAAGCACCTAGACTCAGGCTGATAGAAAGCCAAACATCAGGTAACAGTTTTTAAATAATGCAAATATATACATCCCTGTGAGACTGGAGGTGTCCTCTGGGCAGCAGTGACAAAAATTGGGGCTCCAGATGAGTGTATAAAATCCTTTTGGGGAGATACTGATGAGCTATAGCAAGCCAGAGAGGGAGCACAAAAATGGAATTCCTGGGCATATGTTCACTGAGAACACCTCCATAGTCTTTAGATAGGGGCTAAACCTGAAGCCCGCCCATAAGGCAAAAGCTCCAGGACTAGCAAGTAGGCCTTTTTCACAGAAAGGCTAGGAGTATGTTTCAGTCTACTGTCCTGTGCAGTACTCTGGGGGTGGTAGCCAGCCAAGAACTTCCTCTCCAATTGTTACCATCCAGTGGGATCCAGGAATGCAAGCCCCTCTGACCAGCAGAGCCAGCTGATCAAGGGGTATCCCCTGGGCAGCAACCATAAAAACCAGGGCACTCGACATAAAAACTGGGATACCTGACATGAAGAAGAGCTCACTTTCAAGAGATGCTGGTGCTCTGGAACATGGTAGAGGGAGAGCGCAAAAATACTGCTCACCCTCTGAGTCCTCAGGAAAGGTTGAGAGGCAACCCTTAGATGTGTGTTTAATTAGAAGCCTGCCCCTCAGGCTGCAGCTATGATGATAAGTGAATAGGCCTCTTCCCCAGAAGACTGAGTTCCTGGGTCTATTGCCCCTTGCTGTGCCCTGGGGGTGGTAGCTGATTAAGAAATCTTTCTCCATTGGTTACAGTCCTGTGGGATTTGTGAGCATAAGCCCTGGTGGCCACCAGAGCCAGGTGATGTAGAGGTGGCCCTTGGCAGCAGCTGCAAAAACCAGGGCACCAGAGAAGGGTATAAGTTCATTTCTGTAAGATAGAGGCAAGTCTGGGGGAGGCAAAGAGAGGCACAAAGATTGTGTTCACCAGCCTCCAATTCCTGAGAGCCCCTCCATAGTGCCAAACCAGAAGGCCGCCTGCCCCTCAGGCTAAAGCTCCTGGATAAGCTAAAAATCCCCCTTCTCAGAAAGTCTGGAGCTGTATGTGCAGAGCCCTGGGAGTGGTAGTCTGTCTACAACTGTCTCTCCAATTGTTACAGTCTCATGGGACCTGGGAATACAAGTCCCCCTGGGCTCTGTAGCCAGGTGATCAAGGGGTGTCTCCTGAGTGGCAACTGCAAAAACTAGAGCACCAGATATAAAATTCGGGGCACTAGATGTATGTAGAAGCTTTCCTCTGGGAGATACTGGTGCTCTGGAGTGTGACAAAGGGAGAGCATGAAGATGGTGCCCACTGGCTGGACTGAGGCAGAGGGGGGAGTGCAAAGATGGCACTTGCTGAAAAAAAGGGGGGGAGGGAGGAAAAGAAAAAGAAAAGAAAAAAGGAGAAAAAAAGGAAAAGAAGAAAAAAAAAGAAGGGAATAAAAAAAAGAAAAAGGAAAAAAGGGTAAAAATATATATATATGGTGCCCCTGGCTTTAGTAAGGCAGAGGGGATAGTGTGGATGATGGCTCCTGCCAGCTAAAGCATAAAGATGACACTGTAGGAAAGGAAAAAAAAAAAGAAAGAAAGAAAAGAAGAAAAGATGATGACTGCTGGCTTTTGCAAGGCAAAAGGAAAGCAAGAAGATGGTGCTCACCAGCCTCCATCCCTGGAGGGTATCCCACCAGGCCCCTTTCCCCTACACCCACGCTTTGAAATTAGGAAATGAGTCTCTTTCACGTAAAGTTAGGGCATTTTTAAAAGGACAGCTTCTGTGCTGGGCCTCAAGGCAGGTGGGTCTGCACATGGACTCATTAAGAGATGTTCCTCAGTTTATCACAGTCCGATAGGTCTGGTGGGTATAAGCCTGGTTGGTCTTCAAAGCCAGATGTTTTGTGGGCTCATCTTTCAGATGCTGGTCTTAAAAGCTGGGGTGCCTGATGTGGGGTACAAACCCTTCACTCCTTGGGAAGAAGCTCTGGGTTTTGAGTTCCCTCCCAATTGTGGGTCCCTGTGCAATGGGTGGGGTTTACAGTGAGATTGTGTCTCAGCCTTTCTCACCCATTTCAATATGGTTTCCCCTATCATTTGCCCAATGTGAAGGAGCCACCTTGCCAGTTTTCAGGTTCAGAAGAAACCATTTCATATATAGCTGTAGATTTTGGCGTGTCCATGGGAGGAGGTGAGTTTGGGATCCTCTTATATTGTCATCTTGAACCAGAACCAACCTGTTCCTTTCTATCTTCCAGACAACAGTTTTCCATTGTATTTATATACCACAATTTATTTATCTATTCATCTATGATAAATGATTTATCTATTCATCTATGACACTTGGTTGCTTCCCTATCTTGGCTATTGTAAATAATGCTGCAATAAACATCTATCTTTTCAGATAAGTGTTTTCATTTTCTTTGGGCAAATACCCAGTAGTGGAATTACTAGATCATATGGTAATTATATTTTTAATTTTTTGAGGAAACTCCATACTGTTTTCTCCATGGTTGAATTACATTGCCACCAACAATGCATGACATTTCCTTTTTCTCCACATCCTCACCACACTTGTTATTTCTTGTGTTTTTGATTCATTCTGACTGGTGTGAGGTGATATCTCATTGTGGTTTTGATTTGCATTTCGCTGATGATTAGTGATGTTGAGCATCTTTTCAGCGAGATCTTGCCATTTGCAACAACATGGATGGATCTAGAGGGTATAATGCTAAGTGAAATAAGTCAAACAGAGAAAGATAAATACCATATGATTTCACTCATATGTGCAATTTGAGAAACAAAAGAAGAAGAAGAACAAAAAAGAGACCAAAAAAACCAGACTCTTATATACATAGTGTAAACTGGTGGTTGTCAGAGGGGAGGTCAATGGGGGGGGGGAAGGGTGAAATAGATAAAAGGGATGAAGAGTACACTTATTGGGATGAGCACTGAGTAATGTATAGAATCGTTGAATCATTATATTGCACACCTGAGACTAATATAACATTGTATGTTAATTACACTTCAACAAAAAAATAAAATCAGATATTTATAATATAAAACAAAACCAGTTTTCAACCATAGGGTCATGGCACATCAGTGTGAGGTATATGGCAAGTAATGTGTTACTAACAATACTGCCACCCCCCATTCACCAAACACTTACATTAGGCAATTTTCGAACACCTGCAATTCTTACAGCAATCTTTTGAGGTGGGTGTTATTGCACCAATTTCTACAAAGAACAGTGGGGTTAGATAACTTGTCCATACTCAGGTGGAGCATGGATTTCATCCCAGGTCTTTCTAACTCTCCAGCCTGTGTTCTCGATGATTAAATCACACTGCAAATCAAATATACACCTGACTTGAAATATAAGTTTGCTCCCATTCAAAACCATCCCTTATCATAGCATCTCTCACCTTGTTTGCAGGAGAAAGGGAGGACTTCCAGCTGCAGTGTGGAAGCTACACTTCTTGCTGCATGCATCTCATGGTGCACAAACATTGCACTGCGGCTTCAACAGTTGGGATGGTTTACTCTAGTTTTATTTTATTGTCCTCCATATTTTATGGCGGTGATTATCACATCTGAGGCCCGGAACAGTGTAAACATCCACTTTTGTCTGTTACTACTGAACAAAGGTTGAAAACTGACTTCAAAGCATGACAGATACCTTCCGGAGACCAAGTCTCAACACCAAGGTCCAGAGCTCACTCAGCCCCTGGAACCGCCGATACCCAGTGGAATCATTCAGATGCTCTCATGTGTATCGTACATCAGTTAAGCCTAGATACCAGAGCATTTTTTAATCTACATTTGATAATCTAAATTTACCTTACCAATATATTTATAAAAGAATTCACAAGCTTAGTTTGGAAACTCTCTATTGTATATAGTATAATGTCTTGGTAAACAGGAATTTTTCCCCCTGAAAACACAGGTGCTTCCTGAATAAAGAGAGAATCAAGCATTTCTGGGAAGTCTACTACTTGAATCAGAGTTAAAACTTCCTCCTCTGAACTCCCAAGCCAAATCCTTCCTATTTTTATTAGAGTATGTCCCTGATGTAATTATTTACATTCAAGGCTGTCTGCCTTACAAGTCCCAATAGGATAATAACTATGATCTCTCAATCTCTCAGTTTATAGTCTCCAAAGAAGATTTTGTCACACAGGAGGCACTCAAGATATTTGTAAAAGGAATGAACATTTGAATGAATTCACTCATATCTATTCTTTTATCTAAATCATTGGTTCTCAACCAAGTGTGATTTTGCCAGCCTATAAACCCTTGGCAATGTCTGAAGACACATCAGACACTTCAGTTTTGACTCTCAATTTAGAGGGAGGACACTTCTGGTATCTAGATGGTAGAAACCACAGATGGCACTCAACGTCCTACAATGCACAGCCCCCACAAAAAAGAATTATCTGGCCCCAAAACGTCAGTAGTGCTGAGGTCAAGAAAGCCTGATTTAGATCCAGAATATCTACAAAGATTTCATAAGCAGTCAAGAAATCTCAAAAATAAGCCAGATCTCAGATTAGGAAAAATGCTACGGCACCCAGTCATACCATTTATAGAAAGTATTTCAGAGAAACATACACCAAATTGGACATCCCAGGTGGTCATTTTCATCTCATGGCTCATTTTTGTTCTCCCAACATGAGCCTCAACCAGATAATGCCTTTGGACTTTCAGAAGTCAGCATTTGTATGCTGACCCATAGCCCAGAATAACCCAAAGAACGAGACTTTCATTCAGAAACAGTGGCATTATTTTTTACTGTGGGTCATGGCTCATAATATGCAATTCAGCTAAAAGGGAAAGATACAGAACAGTCGAGATGACTGGCAGGCGAAAACTCTAAAAATGCTCCAGCACAAAAGGGGATTAAAATGTCACAGGAAATTTTTTTCTTGAAAATGGAATGGCTTATGAATGCTTCATTCTTTCCAGAACACTTAAAACACTGTATGTGTGGGCTGCCTGAGCTCAGAAGGCAGGGCAGGCTTTTCCTTTTGTTCTGTGGCTCGCCCCTAGAAGGCTTTCCCTGGTGCACTTGGGCCCAGGAGCAAGTGAGAAGAAGAAGCAGAAGATGCTTCATCTCAGTGAATAATCTGGTTTGTATTTATACTCCCTTTTAGAAATGAGGAGAGACTTCCTCAAACTGGAAGCAAAGAGACTGAGCAGAGATGGCCAAGTCTTTCACGAGAGATAACACTGGCCTGACATTTAAACTGCCATCTATTACCTGAAGGCTCATTTGTCGGAGGCAGAAAGAAGCCCGTTCTTGCACTGACATGGAATGCAAAGTGATGAATGGGTCTATCAGAAGGGATGACTCCAAGCCAGACATTCTGCATCGGGCAGCATTCATCAGGTGTCGAGAGGGAGTGGGGGGCCCTGTCTGCCTGGGGCCTGCCTTTGCCAGAAACCCTGTACTGTTTTTTCTCGAGTTCGCAGTGTGCACGGGGCCCAGCATGGTGATGGTGGTGGCCACACTAGGCCGCAGCTGCAGTTTTCAGCTTGCCTGTTAGATGTGATGGGGGCTCTAAGGGGATAATGAGTGTTTCTTTCCTGACAATCTGCAGATGATCCGAACATTCTGGGGTTTAGATTAATTTCCTGCTTGGCATGCTTGCAGATGAGAAAACAATTATCTCCAAAATTACAAGTAATTAGCTGTTTGCTTGTCACTGTAAGATAAGATCTCACTGCCCTCCCACAACACTACCAGACCACACACACACACACACACACACACACACGTGTGCACGCACACACATACACAAGCACCCCGTTGCCAGTTCTTCGGGTGTTATTTTTAAGTCTCCTCCTGAGACGTTAGAGCCCAAGTCCCACCCACGCCCGAACCCAGAGTCTTAACTATGCCTGTGTGAGCACTGCACTCATCATCTCCTGTAGGGCAAAGAAAACGAGGGAGCACTGTGTCCCTTGTGATGCCTCATGCTCATGACAACTGGTGTGGTGGACCTCACGCTGCCCAAAAGAGGAGAACCGTGAGAAAGACCACTTCCGCCTCCAAGTTCTCTCCCTCTCTAGGCAGGTGACAGGACCAGCTGAAGTACCAAAAGGAAACAAGACCATGACACTGAGGATTTCAAGATGGCTGTCTAAACTCTGGCTCCACTGCTTACTGGTTGTGGGATCTTGAGCAAGTCATTCAGCTCCTCTGAGCCCCAGCTTCCCCATTTTCGTAAGGGGAATTATAAAAATTCCTTGTCAAGGAGGATTTGCCAATGGAGGCAGTACTGACATTTTAGGTCCGATAATTCTTTGGTGTGGTGGGTGGGTTGTCCTGTGTGTGGCAGAATGTATAGAGGCCTCCCTGGCCTCTATCTAGTGAAAAGCTAAGTAGCACTGCCACCCAGTTGTGACCATCAAAAATATCTCCAGATATTGCCAATTGTCCCCGAAGAAGAAAATTGCCCCTGCTTGAGAGCCACTGCTGTAAAGGAACACCATCTTCTTTATTTTCTTAACAAAATAGCACCCATAAATTTTAATTCTACCCCTATGGATCCAGGGGAGCAGTAGAGAAAACAGCTGTGAGTAAAATGAGACAACTCGTGATTCTTGTCTCTGGAAAACAGGGTTTGCTATAAATTGAGAACCATTTGGCTTCACTCTGGGGACTTTTCTCCAGCCCTAAACCTGGAGATTCTGGATTTTATTCTAATCTTCGGCAAAGAGTAGGGGTGGGAGTCTATTCTCCTTTGCAGAGGGTTGCGGGGCTTTAGCAAGACAACGTCTGTGCAAAATGATGCCTGTAACTATTCACAAAATCACAGCCAAAGAATTAGTGCAGTTAGGAATGTCACCAAGGCACCCCCTTCACAACCTGGGGGCAAAACCACATTGCAGGATGGTTTTAGCTGTAGCATTCAGACAAATAAAATCAGTCAAGGGCCAGCCACATGCCAGCAAGAATGGCAGAAACCCAGAATTATCAAACGTGTTAAACATATTTTGTTGATGTTATAAAATATATCTGTGAATTCTCTGACCCTCCTCCAAAGTGGTGGATCCATGTCCTCTTTCCTTGAACCTGGGAAGACCTTTATGACTATGGTGACCAATAGAATAAACAAAAGTGACCCTACACAACTTCCAAGGCTAGTCATAAGAAGGCATGTACTTTGCCTCGTTCGCTCCTGGAAGGCAGAGTCCGAGCTGTGAGGAAGGCTGGACAGCTACTTGGAGAGGACACATGTAGATGGTCCCGCTGGCAGCCTCTGCACCAGTCCCACCTGACAGGCAGCATCAGTGGCCAGGCCTGGGAGTGAATGGGGCTTTGGAGGATTCCAGAGCCCAGTCAATGAGTCATCCCCAGCCCTCAAGTCTTTCTAGCTGAAGTCCCAGTTTTCATGGAGCAGAGACAAGCTATCTCCACTGCATCTTTCGAAATTCCTGACCCACAGGATCCATGAGCATAACGATGGCTGTTTAGCGCCACAAAGTTTGGATGCCTTGTTACACAGCAACAGTAACTGAACACACCTCCATGAATTT
Source organism: Leptonychotes weddellii (assembly GCF_054177405.1). Taxonomy (NCBI): domain Eukaryota; kingdom Metazoa; phylum Chordata; class Mammalia; order Carnivora; family Phocidae; genus Leptonychotes; species Leptonychotes weddellii. The sequence continues at coordinate 113,412,017 of NC_138371.1, forward strand.
TGACCACTGCTGCTCAAAGAATGTTTTCACTGGGGAACTTGGCTCTTGTAGGATTAGCTCAGTTAGAGGTTACATCCGAAACATTCAAGGAATGGATCTGTCATTGGGCATGGTGAGGAGCTTACGGTCACACATTTCACCAGTGCTATCTAGAGGTTATGATTTCTTTCATGCCATTCAAGTGAAGAACAGCTAGATACGCAGGAAAGGGAGGCTTGGCTTTACATATAAATATAAGACAAGAATATTAAATATGAGCCTTGAAAGAAGAGGATTTCCTTGAAAAGCCATGAACCTTCAGGAGCCGATTACTGGGTCCAGAGCAGCCCAACCTAGAGAATAATCTGGCATTGACCCAGAGGTTGGGCAGTGACCTCTAGTTTTTGCTTACTGGAGAGGTCATGGGAGTAAGTATGACCATGAGCTGCCAAGAAATGAGACTTTGGTTGACTCACCATAACCTTTCCCCATCTTAATCTATAGAGATAGTCATCTTCATCATGAAGAAAGATAAAAGTGAACTGGACTTGAGGGAAATGGTGAAAAGTTATTTTCTAAGCAGAAGTCATGAGACTAGAGTGTGTGGGAAAACAGCAGAATGTGTGCAGGGGTGTTAAAGAGCATGGTGGATAATTCAGTATCATTTGTGCAATATCTGAGTAAGCCAATTCTCTGACATGGCTTCTTCCCCTACAGCACATAAACTCTGTCTCCTGGAGGTTCTTTAGTCACCTCATTTAGTTGGGATTTAACCTGCAGCTAGATTCAGAATACGAACTATAATTCAGGCAGAGAAGCAAAACTTTATATTAATAGCTCTTTTAAAATACTATGTGAGTATTTTTTATTCAATACCGGTGGGGCACCTGCCTCAGGCAAATATGTGCAATTTCATACTTCATAAAATATTTAAACATCTTTTAAATTACTTCTGGAAGAATTCACATTTGAAATTCCTTTTCTTGATGAAATAATGACTGGCTGCTTAAGAATTTGGTATAAACAACAAGAACAGGTGTCCTATAGGGATATTTGTTTATTGGGTTTCTCTACCAATTAATCTTGTAGTTTCAAACTATTTCAGCTAATTGGCCCAAACTGACTAGTGTTTTGGTTTATTCACATTTCTAAAGTCAGGCACTAAATTATATTTGTATTTGGGTACATAGGCCTCTTAGAAAAGTCTTTTTTTTTAAAAAAAAAAATATGAGATCATTCAAGCTAATAGGTAATGTCTATGGGTTTGAAATTGAAATCTTCTTACCACACATATTAAATTCACTTAATATTAGTATTTGATTTTACTTATTCCTTACCAATAAATTTTTAAAGGGGTCATGCCTTAAGCAGAAGGAAATATGTATAGTTCCATCAGGTAATTTAATCACAATCCAGTGAAACTTCTGTTGTAAAGTGACCCAAACTTTACCGAGAACCCAAAACACTGAGTAGATGTCTCCAAGTAGAATGACAACCTCTAGTAGAAGGTACAGTACTAAATTCAGATTAATGGATTCTTATCATAGGAAGTGGGAAAAAGGCATGAAGAGATAAATTAATAATTAGAAACATTAAAATTTTATAAAGCATATAAATATTTGGCCATTCTGAAAAGTTATGGAACTAAATCCTATATTTTATCATTTCGTTCTCACCACAGTTAAAATCCTCATCCCTCAGGATATTTTTTGGGGGTACTCACTATAACAACAGCAACAACAAATATAAGGGAAAGCCTTGAGCTATAGAAGAACATAGAGTCAGATAGCCCCGGGTTCAGTTCCTAGCTCTGATAATTATTTGGGTTTAACTTGCACAAATTACCTTAACTTCCCTGGGCCTCAATTTCTTAACCTAAAATGGGAATGTCAATGCTACCTACTATTATGGGGATTCAGTGAGATAACTCTTTCTCACACTTAGGGCCCGGGCAGAACACATGACTATTTCTCTCTCTACGGTCCTTCTGACCACTTCAAACCCATGCTCATCTCTTCATCTTTCTAAACTACTATTTTCATCCTATTTTCTTTTCTACTCAAAGACCCTCAGTAGCTCGCCATTTCCTATAATATAAATTTCAAACTCACGGCTGCCTGGCCTCAAACTTCTTCTTCAGACTTATTGTCTACACTTCCGACAACCCTCTGGTTCACCGGATTTGGATTACATTTGTAATTACTTAAATCATACTTTTCAACTCATTCTGCTGCCCTACTTAGAATAACTCACTCTGATGTTCGCTCAGAGGAGAAACACAGCCACTTTCCATGGCTGGGGCCCAGTGATCTTATGTCCTTACCTGACTGCCCAGCTGACAACGTCCTCTTCTGAGCACCTACATTTTGACAGCCTGTTAGTCAGCGAACCATGTACTCCCTTGAATTGCCGACATTCATGACTACTTCTATGTCTTATCTCACTTAATTGTAATCTCCCCGAGGGCAGTGATCATGTCTTATATAATTTTTCACATATATAATCAGCAAGGATCTTGCACACAATCGACTTTGAATAAATATTTGTTGAAATATCCACTAGGTTAGGATCTCCACTGGCATAGCAGATGCAAAAAATAAGTAAATAAATAAATCACGTATTTGTTTCCAAAATATAGCCTGTCTAGCAGTGTTAGCACAGAGGTAAGCTCTCTGTAGAGGATGGGCCCTTACTTTGGAAGACACAGGAGAGCAGCAATGTACTTTTCACCAGAGGGAGAGAGTTCATGTTCCTGGATGGCTGGAGCAGTTATTCAGATTCTAAGGAAGACCCACGGCGAACGGACGGGGCAAAAACTGAGGAAGTCTGAAACTCAGGATACCCCAGACAGTTAGGTAAGAAACACCTCCAGTAACAGCACGCATGGATGCTTCCTGCTACAGGAAGAGAAGCTGAAGCAAGGGAACAACAAAACCCCAGAACAACAACAATAAACCAACAGTGGCAGCTAGAGCCAGACTCCTTCCAACCTGCCTCTACTCTCCCTGCGCGGATGCCCATCTCCGGACCTACAAACCTCTGTGACACCTGCTTAAAAGCACACCCGTTGAACTGTGGCAGGGATCATGTTTTGGTGTATTGTTATAGCCCAAGGACTGAACAGCACCCAGCACAGGAAAGGTACTCCAGAAGTGATTTCGTGAGTGAGGGAATCACTATGTTCCTCCATGCAAAATGGAAAGAATGAATGTACTTCATTTTCTGTAAGCCAGTGAGTAGGGTGCAATGAAGCAGAGATTCAGTGTTTTGAGTTTAGCAAAACTTAATAAAAACAGAAGATTTTAAAGGCAGTCTTTGAAAAGAAGCCAAGGAGATTCTATGGCCCTTCCTTAACTTCCACTTTATGTGATTCTCCAAACCTGGGTGTTTTTAATCTTCCCCACAAGCGGTTAATTCATTAGCATTGGGCCATGTTGCTGATCTGTAGTGTCCTTTTTAGATTAAGGCACACTGAGCCCTGAGTAAGTGTCTGGCTCCATGCTAAAGCATCTGCACGCGCAACAACACTTCACGACAACGGCAGGCAGTAGATGTTATTATTATTTTTCCCACTTTATTTGAGGAAACAGGCTTACAGAAGCCATTGGAATCCGTTCAAGATCCCACAGCTAATCCGTACTTGAACTAGGAATTGAACCCAGGTCCAGAAAATAATGAAGCTCTTGCCTTTGTGCAATGCACATTGCATCTACAAACTACAATGCACACTTCATCTACAAACTACAATGCACACTGCATCTACAAACTACAACGCACACTGCTTCTACAAAGTACAATGCACACTGCTTCTACAAACTACAATGCACACTGCATCTACAAACTACAATGCACACTGCTTCTACAAACTACAATGCACACTGCATCTACAAAGTACAATGCACACTGCTTCTACAAACTACAATGCACACTGCTTCTACAAACTACAATGCACACTGCATCTACAAAGTACAATGCACACTGCTTCTACAAAGTACAATGCACATTGCTTCTACAAAGTACAATGCACATTGCTTCTACAAACTACAATGCACATGCATCTACAAACTACAATGCACACTGCATATACAAGTTTCAGAAAAAGCACAGCCTCCCAGAGCTAAAGAAAAATATGTCTGAAAGATTCTTTCTCTGATAAATCAAGGATCTGAAGGCTTCATAACTCCCATGTCAAATTATTAACATCAATCACAGAACATGGTAATTTATTTAAATGACTGATCATTGAACACAGCCAGCCATAAACAAGAAATGTGTTCTGCTAAGCCGAAGGCTGCAGGGAAACTCAGAGCATCACGTATCTGTGTGGGGGCAGAGAGAAGCCGGTCTCACCCTCAGGTGCAAGAAAGAAGTCAATAGAGCCTTAGGGTTCTGTTTTTGTTGAAGTAAGAGATTTTGGCAAGCTATCCATGTGCTTGGATACTTCTCCATCAAACAAACTCCTTGCTTCTCTTCACTTACGTTCCGCCCCCCTACAAATTCCACTCCATTTAAGACACACAGCCTTTCCAAATACTAATCAACGATACAGAGTGCTTAACAATTTTCAAAGATTTTCACACAAGTCTTAGCTTAGCAACTGCCCTTTTTCCTGGAATCCACCATCATCAGCAAGCTCAAACATTTAAAACAAAACATAAAACTGATATCAAAGTTATCAAACAAAACCCAAACATTTTAAAGGGATATGTTTATAAAGTGTGTGTTCCTTTCACTTTTCACCTTACTTTCCTAAGCCTTTCCAGACCAGGCTGTGCCAGGCAAGGCAGCAGGAAAGCACTGGGCTCATCTTTTCTTCATCAGATCATTTGGGCACCACATCATCAGGCTCCTTTCCGCCCCCTCAGACTCAGACAATCCGCTGTGACCACAGCAAGCTCCTGCAGGCCTCCAGCTAGCCAGCCACAGCAAGGTATCCTGCCTAAAGGGCTACCTAGCCACGTGAAATATTAGTCTTAAGCAGGAAGCCCAATTTATACTGGAAATTCATAACTCTGAAAGCATAAGATTTATGACACTCTAACTTGTCAAAGTCCCTGAGTCTATAGCACAATATCCTTTCACTTTAAAAGGTTTCATTCTGATCATGATTATGGGAAATTACTCACTGCTGAAACAATATTTATTACCTAATTAAAAATGCAAAGCAAAATTCTTGACACCTCAGAAGGAAAGCAAAATACAAGGGAAAACTAGAGTTTGAAATGACCCTAATTAATTATGTAGATTCACTCCTAGCCCATCAAATACATAAAAAGAAAATATAAAATGAAACTAAGAGCTAGTAGACTTTGTCCATTTGAGAACCAATTAAAAATAAGACAAAACCACAGAGTGGTTCATTATTCCCATATCCTTGAGGAGTGGCATGAATTATTATTCAAGGAAGAGGAAGCAAGCACGGTGATACTTTGTGTCCAACTGAGAATAAAGAGCTAGGTCTTGCTTTGTGTGGCTCCTGTGTTCGGACCAGTCCAGTGACCCCTATCAGGTGCACCCCAACATTGCTTAGCCATCCCAGAACTGAGCATCCTTCCATTTGAATTGATTTTACATCGATTCTTTTTTTCCTCAATAATATTACTCAAAGTAGGAGCTAATATGATTCTCATTTGATAGATGAAGAAACTGAGGCACCAGGAAGTTAAATAAAATCATTCACGGTGACCAGATTAGGACAGAAGCATCCCAGCACCGAGGCCTCCCACCTTCTGGTTCCCTGAGGTTACTGTATAGGTCAAGTTTCTCTTTCTACTGGAAACATCACTATTCCACTTGAGACTCACACTGTTCCTGAGTCTTCAAGATTCGTTTTCCCTGCAGAGGTTTTATAGCTGCATGAAATTCATGTGTCAGGTTGTTTTATCTCCATGGGTTAGCCCACTTACACTGGAGAAACAGCACCATCTGTGCCATGGGTTGTCTCTTTGGAAACCCAGTGATCTGAGAAAACCTCAAACCATATGCAACCAAGCACCAAAAAATTAATTTTTTCTCCTTAAAAAATTCCCTTCCCCGAGCATTCACACAGCACTGTCAGTTCATCAATCTCTTTATGTAAATAGCAGTCATGCAGCAAGGGAGGAGGTCTGTTTATTATTTTTGATCCTGTTTTGCTTCTGGCAAAATCTCACAAACAGCAGAAGTTGGCAGAACATCGATATTTTCTTCTGACTGCCTACTGTTCTCTAGCTACAAGTGCAGAGCACATCTGCAACTATTCTGCTCTACGGGCCTCGGCTGGGACTGAGGTCGAATTGCAAAATCTGGGGAAAAAAAAAAAATGTCCATACAGGACTTCTCTCAAGAAATAGAGACCCTGGTTTAATACTCGCTCTCCTTCTACTACATAACTGCTGAGTTTGAGATTTAGGGTCCAGAGAACAAGACGGGTTTGACCTAACTCCCACCCTGCTTCTTGTCTGCAAAGCTCCCCTGTGAAGGTTACAGGGGCCACTGAGCTAGGTGGGCCCTAAGAGCCCTGAGGAAACTTGTAGGAGGATGAGCATTCCGCCTCCAGCACTTTCTAGGAAGAAAGGCAGCATTTTGCAGGTTTGGGAGTAGGGAAAATGACTTCTCCCTGGGGGTGGAGGAATCTGTCCTTTCCCTCTGTTACGCTTGTTCCTACCTAACCAAGCTAGATTCCTTGCCAAAGGCTGGAATGCTGCTGCCTTGACATTTACTTTGGACAGAGCATTCTTGATATAGAACAGCCCGTCCTCAAGACGGCAGCGGGAGGGTCATTCATATATAGGACAGTCGCTCAGAGTTGCTGGTCTTCGAGGCACAGTGAAATCCTCAACAACTTGAAGGGTGGGTGAGGAACAGAGGACCAAGCAGGCCTAAAATGATGGAAAAAACCAAAACGAACAACTTTCTTTGGTTCCAAGTAGACCATGACTACCTGTAATTATGAGGGTGATGGGGTTGCACAGTGGTGAATAATGTGGGTTCCTAGGTCATACAGACTTGAGTTCAAAGCCCACCTCTGCCACCTACTTGCTGGGAGACTTTGGGAAGGTTATTTAACTCTGTAAGCCTCTGTTTACTCATCTGGAAGATAAACATGGTAAAACCTTAAGCATTAGGCCTTGCCATATTTATTTTCCAGAGGAGTAAACTTAAGTCTTGGGTCTTCATGAAAATGAAATCAAACACCAATATATGTAGTGTTGAAAACAGTCCCTGGTACATCATAGCGAGCCCTCAATAGGAGTAGTTATAGGTATAGTGTTGCTATTTTTTAAATGTTGTAAATGGGGGCGCCTGGGTGGCTCAGTGGGTTAAGCCTCTGCCTTCGGCTCAGGTCATGATCTCAGGGTCCCTGCTCAGTGGGGAGCCTGCTTCTCCCTCTCCCTCAGCCCTTCCTCCTGCTCGTGCTCTCTCTCTCTCTCTCTCTCAAAAAATAAATAAAATCTTCTAAAAAATAAAAATAATGAAATAAAATAAAAATAATAAAATAAAATGTTGTAAATGTTTCAAAACTTAAAATATGTGTTGTAAAATTTATAAAAAGTCCAATCACCATCCCCAGACCTAAATCTTTTATGTAAACGCATAGAAATGTTAGTAAACTATGTTGACAACCTGCCTCTCTGTGACGAATCCAGACTCTCACTTTTCTTTTCACTTGGGTGAGTCAGTGGAAATGTTCTCCCTGGGCCCAAGGGCAGGGCTCCCAGACCCCCAGGCACAGCTGCATGGCCTCCCGCAGCCTGCAGGAGGCATGACTGACAGTTAATGAGCTGAAAAGAGCCTTCGCGTCATTCCTGCATTCTGGAACAAAGTAGTCAGCTTCACAGAACACAAGCTGCCAGTGTCCAGGGTCAGCCCTGCTAGAGTAACCATAGGTGGGAGGAGGAGACAAAGTTGACAGGAGACAGGTCACGTGAACCAGGACCGGAAAGGCTTCATTAGAAACTGAATTGTAAGCTGGAGGTGAGGAAGTAATTGTACTCTCAACAGAGGAGGGAAAAGGAAAACCTGGCCTCTGAAACCATCTCTTTTTACCCACTTGTTAATGTTTAACAAACCCATTGCTCACTGCCAAGTTTCCTTATTCCATCAAGTGAGTCTCTGCTTCTCTAGCCACTCAGGTAAATGTGCTGTTCCATACAACAACCCCAAGCGAAAACCTGTGTCCAAAGGAGGGACTCAGGAAAACAAGACTGGAAACGTCTCAAAGTAGGGAAACATGCATATACATTCGTCAGGTCTCTGAAGGTTCCTAGGTGGCAAAGCTTGCTAATCTAAGATCATAATACCATTTTACACGAGGGTTCAAAAAGAGAACCCTCTGGAATTGTTCCACAAACCGTCCTGCACCATACCAGCTAAGGAGTTACTATTAGAATAGTTTTTCAGGGTTTCCAGGATGTCAGATGCAAACATCAAATAATTTTATCCTACCAAACAAGTCTTTTACAAAGTTTAAGATTAACATTTAAGTTATGATGTATAAAGCATGTGCTAACTGATATTTCTATCTTTGTGGAGGGGCCTCCTACATGGAGTTTCCTAAGACTATATATATTCCATACATAAATAAAGCAAAAAGAATCCATGCTTATTTAATCCATTCAACCCTGTAAGAACAAATTTCAGCAAATGCTAATGATCATGTTCAAATGCAGTTTTTCCTAGCTGAGGAATTCAACAATGATGAAGATTATTCCTCAATCAAAAGGAACAAAATCCTGGAGGAAAGGGGCAATGGAAGTTTCCTAAATAATTTGTTTGAATTATTTTGAGAAAGGATGCTGAGTTTTTAGAAAGTTTATCTACATGGTACAGCATCTCTTTTAACTCTTCCACACAAAGACCGTTTAATATGGGAAAATTCCTACAAAATTAACAACAATCTCAAAGTTAACTTATCGGTTTAGAAAATCACAATTTGGGAGGGGGATTCAGGCATCACAGATTCACCCATCAGGCACAGAGATCTACCTTGACTACTGGTTGGTGATGCTTGTCTTGGGCCTTGCTCTCAGCCCCAACTGGTCGCCTCTCCCGGCATTTTTCACTCTGGTCTATCCCTGATGGGAGAGCACAGCCCCCTGCCTCCAGCTCTGCTGCTGGCCCTTAGCTTTAGAATTTCCTACTAAGTGGTTCCAGGAGCCAGGAACACTTCCTGTCCAGAACGGTCTCTTTTCATTTGCCAGGAGGTGGGGATCAATGGGCTTTGCTGTTTATCTATAGGAGTTGAAACTTGGCCTAAACCCATCATTTCAGGATAGCACAGGGCAACTGAAAGTAAATGCAGTACATTCATTACTTAGTAAACTGATGTTACTAAGTAAATGAAATAAAGGAAACTGCATTTGGGAAAGGCGATAGATTTCAATATAGCTTAAGATAAAAGGAAAAAAAAACACCAAAAAACCAAAACAAACAAACAAACAAAACTCCTTTGTTTTACTTTTTGGGGGTAAAATGTTTGTTTTACCTTTGAGGCTTTTTGGGGACACAAAAACGTGGCAGTATGTATGCCTGCCTTAGTCAACTTGGTATAAAGTGTGTAATTTATTCTTCATTTGATGATACAGTTCCTTGAAAGGCCATATGTACGTGGGTGTTTGTTTAGTATACATATTTTTTTCTTATAATGAGCACTTCGTATGTACCAGGCACTGTACTCTGTGTTTAATTATATTATTGCATTTAATTTTTGCAACAACTCTGAGATGGTAACAGCAGGTGGAATGGAGTACCAATGGTGAGGGTGAGGATGTACTGGGAAGGGGAGTCAGCAGACCTTCCTACTCAAAAGACATCAGTGGTTGAAGTGAAGGTGATTTGCTTACTAAGAACTTGCTATACACAACACATGCCTTTACAAAGGTCCAAACAGTAAGGCTTTGCAATGGATTTCATTCCCTATTTCGGGAAATTCATTTAGGAGGACATGTCTTGTGTCCTTCAAAGCATCTGGGAGAGATTTAAACTCCTCTATTAAGAACTCTAGTCTTATTTAGGGGGGAATGGTTGGAATACCATTATCATGGGAATTGTGAGTCTCTCTTACTTCTTTTAGTAACTTTAAACATTATAAATAATATTGGGGTAGTAAAACTCTCAGAGAAAAATATGATTTTATGACTACCGTACTTTTTCCCAGTATGTCATTTGGAGAATACAAGGGTATGTGAATTGCTACTGTTCACTTACAGAGGCTGAGTACTAATCCAAGGTTCTTGCCATTCATATGTGTGATTTGTAAAATTAGGTAGGAAGAGGAGACTTGGAATGCAGAAGAGAAAGCCCTCTTTAGGGGCGCCTGGGTGGCTCAGTCATTAAGCCTCTACCTTGGGCTCAGGTCATGATCCCAGGGTCCTGGGCTCGAGCCCCACATCGGGCTCCCTGCTTCGCGGGAAGCCTGCTTCTCCCTCTCCCACTCCCCCTGCTTGTGTTCCCTCTCTCGCTGTCTCTCTCTCTGTCAAATAAATAAATAAAAATCTTAAAAAAAAAAAGCCCTCTTTAGCTCAAAATACTGACAGGTAAATTAGTTACTTGTGATTGCCCAGTTTCATTACAATCTCTACTCTTTTCCTCTACACTGTTGGCCCTTGTATTTTATCAGAGTGTTAAAGAGGCAAGGCAATGCAAATCATTGGTATTTTAGTCAGCTCTACCTCTGTCAGACTTTCAAAATCATCAGGATTCCTACACCTTGTGAGGGAAATCATTTGAGAATCTAGCCAGATATTTTGGATTTATTTTTACTGATTTCCTTTTTTTTTTTTTCACAGCATTAGCATGTTCTGTAATTTTCAGTTATTTTGCAATTGGTCCATTTAAATTCCTTTAGATTCTAAATTTAAAAGAGACAGAGAGAGAGAGAATTCAGGTCTTTTCAAACAATAGTGTACAAATTGTCATGGTAATCTGTGTGCCTGTCCTACCCTAGACTGCACCGTTCTATAGTGATTGCTATGGTCCTGGGTGGCTTTACAACATGGGGGTGCAGGCTAGACAGCAAGGCCAATTCCCCATGCATTCTGTTGTAACTTTTTTACATTTTGTGGATTCTCTCCAAAAGTATCATTCATAATGCAAATGCTAATGTGCCACCTCTTTGTCAGCACAAGGAAAAATACCTTAAGAATATATTTGCAGGCTTCCTGAGAAACTTGTAAGTGCCTTACTCAACTAAATCAAACAAACTTGACTAATTAAAATGGCCTATTACCTATTAATTCACTTTATTCTGTCATACCGACAGAGACTTTGCCGTAATCAAAGATCTGTTTGGACCAGGAAGTCAGAAATGCCTGAGTCTCAGAGAGTCCACATCCCACATCACTGATCGCCAAGGAGAATCTGACACTGCTGAAGAGTTTCCTGTTTCTTTCCTGTGGGGCAGGGACTCCACTTCCCAGAAGCAATGGAATATCCTGAATTAGCTGCGATAATAGCAGACCCCTTTGGACTTTGCCCAAGGGCTTCGGCCTTATCATGGGTTAGACAAATCTAGGGCCAAAAGGCACTAATTTCTTCCTTTTGGCCCACCAGAACCTATCTTGTAAAGTTATTTGAAGACTGGTTGCATTCTTGTTAGAATTATTTACTCGGCCCATATACCTAGACCTTCGGTTTTCTCCCTGGCAAAAGCTACTCAGGTTAGAATCTTTTTTTGGTGGGGCGCCTGGGTGGCTCAGATGGTTAAGCGCCTGCCTTCGACTCGGGTCATGATCCCAGGGTCCTGGGATCGAGTCCCGCATCGGGCTCCCTGCTGGGCGGGGAGCCTGCTTCTCTCCCTCTGCCTCTCTCTCTCTCTCACTTTCATGAATAAATAAAAAAAATTTAAAAAAAAATCTTCTTTTGGTTGTTAATTTTTATAAAGAGATGTCCATCCTGTCTTTATGCAGTTGATTTTTAGAGTATATGGAGCTAGCCTTATTTGGAAATAAGTACCTGCAATTTACTCTCCAAAATATAACCTCATACTACCTATTGCCCAGTCCATGCAAGCATATAGTCAAAGAGAATGGTCTTCCAGGCCCTGAACCCTCCTAAATCAGTTTTTCCAAAACGTGTTCCCCAGGGAAAGTGGTTTTATAAGATGTCACTTCCTGGTGTCCGGTTAAAAATGGTTTCATGATGAAATATACCAGTTTAAACAAAGTTAAATTACTTTCTGCAGGGTTTCTCTGAGCCTTTCATAAGTGTGAATTTCCAAAAAGGGAAAGAGGATATAGCATTTCCTTACTTAATCACAGAAACATTTCCCCCCTGATTATCTAACAGGACTAGTCTTCTGTGAAGCCAACTGAGAAACTGTCTCTAGATAGTCTCCATACTATTTAGAGATTAAGCCAGAGAATCAGAGTGCATACCTGAACCTCCTTGTTCTGAGCCACTCACCCCATGCCCAAATATTTTTATTGAATTATAATTTGTTGTTATGCCCCTGGTACAGTGGGATGCTATGGGAAACTTGCAACTGAATTCACTGTAGGAATGTTTAATTCATCTACTACATCTTGTAGAGTTCCCTTTATGAGATTTGTATGAGAAACTGCTCTTCTATATCAAGTTCCTGGGAGAAAATCCTCCCAAACATCAGGTCCCAGGAAAAGCTATGCTGGTATGCTTTTACCTTGGACATGACAAATCTTCCCCTGATCATGTTCAGCTCTTTGCTTAAATCGGGGAAGCTCAGGCTATAACTTATAGATCACTTGTAGTAATTATTCAGTGTCTTATGTTTCATATTTTTATGTAGTATCTCTCCCTACCTTTATCATATTAATTAACCTATATTTTTCTCTTCATCAGATTTATCTTTTTATAACTTCAACTGAGTTGAATATTCTTTTATCCACTACTTCAAATCCTTTAGGTAATGCATTAGAATGTAAATGAAAATATGTTGTCTTTACCCACACCCAAATCCTATTTGGACTGTCCCTGAGGAGACAGAAAATGATTTCCTCATGATCCTTCATTCAAATACCATCTATACAATTCATGGTCTCCTATCTTCTTGTATCTTCTTCCTTAGACTTGCCAGTGGGTTCTCATACCTCATGAAATGTAGAGATGAGGCGCAACCTCATGAATGACCTGCCTCCATTAAATCCCAACTGATTTATTGACCTTTTTATAGAGGTTTACCAGAACCCACTTATCATTTTGTCTCTGTCTAATTTGCCTGGGTCATCAACTGGTGTTGCTTAGACTTAGAAGACTCAGAAGCACTGCCCATGATTAGGTGGCTAAGAGAATGAGGAAGCTTGCTTTATAAGAGTGGACCAGGGTCCAGAATTTACACAGAATTAAAGTACTGACTCGGGAAAAGAGGAGGAAAAAAATGAATCTCTATTCACTTAAAGTAATATCACAAAACCCAAATTTGGCAACTGCCTGCATCTGGGATGTGTGTTTATAAAATTAGAACTAATAAAAGCTGTGACGTGAAGTTTTGGATGTCTCAATTTGGTTAAAGTTAAACTCACAACTTTTACGTGTGTACAAGCATGTCGCTCTTTGCTAATTTCCCTCCAGTACTTATTTCTGAACTGCTCACATTTTTAATATTTTCATATGTGATAACTTCAAAAATGTTACTCACAGTTCATTGACTTAATTCACTGAACAGATTTTCCTGTAACTTTCAATTACACAGTATCCTTTGTGGACAGGCCCATCAGTCACCAGTATGGAACAGAAAGAGGCTCTGATTCACGAAATGTGAATTTCTGACAGTTGCCACTTTTTTTAAGAAAGAACTTGAGCAATACGTGACTGATGTATTCTCACCCTGTTTTCGTGTTCCATCTGTCTTTCTGCCAGTTTATCCACCCTCCGTTTCTGAAAGTAGTTGGGTAAGAAAGTACTGAACACAGAGAAAGGGCAATTCCCAAAGAATAAATGATTGTTTAATTTCCGCGGACGCTCTCCAGTTGGTGGGGGGCTCACCCACCAGGATAAGCAAGGCCACCACTTAGGTCAGGCAAATTCCCAAGATGCCACTTGATCTGATGGAGTAATGAGAAAGCCAGAACATCACTAATGGCCCAGTTCCATTCCCTGGGAACATAAGGAAGGCAGTTTATTCCACTCTAGTTAAGTTCAGCTCAGGTGCGATCTTTAAAAAGAGTCTCAGATAAAAAGTCAATGAAAATGCAAATCCAACTTTCACTAATTCCTCTAGTTGCAAAAAATTTTCTACATTCTGTATTTTCTATCAAGAGAAGAGGTCTTTTTTTGTGAGAACCGGGACACACACACACACACACACACACACACACGGACGGACATGCTCTGATCCTTACAGTCATTGCAATAGGCTGGGTACTGCAATAACTCCATTTCACAGGCCTGGACTCCGGAGAAAGAAAGGTTTTTACAAGTTGCTTTATAATTATGGGTTATAAGGACATTTAAATAGTCCACAAGACTGGACATCCTAACGTTCCTATTAAATTGATAACGAGAGCATTAAACAGGTATCAAAGAAACATGTCCGGGTAGATATGAATGACATAATAAGAAAAAGGTAAATAAGAATTGTCTCTCTTCCTTAAAAGAACACCTGTTCTCCTGAATCCTAGAATTTTGGAGATGATGGGAACTTCACGTTTATTTAATCCAAACCCTTTATGTTATAGAAGAAGGAAAGAATGCCCGGAGAAGTTGTGACTTGCCCCAGATCACACAATTAATTAGTGACAGCTGTAGAACTAAAATCTGATTTCCACTTTATCATTTCCTTGACCATTTGTAGAAAAATTATAAGCCACTGATTTATTCCACATTAGAAAGCTGCTCTGTTTCCTTTTCAGCTTCTGTTATTTTAGGTTTAAGTTTCCCCGCTTTGCACACTCTTGTTCAAGGAGTTACTGACTCAACCACAACTTAACCACTCTGGACTTGAGGACCACGAAGAAACCTGAGAAATCACAGATTGACCATTTTATTTTCTCATCAAGAAGCGAAGGCCCAGTGAGGTTCTGAAATTTGCCACAGTAAAAGAATGAGAGTGTCTAAGTAAGAGCCTGCATCCTGGTCTCCTTTTTTTCTGGTTCGGTGAACTTGACTGCAATGGTGTCCATATCATGCCATTTTAAGCATTTAAAATAATTTTAAAAAATAGTTTAATAGCAAGATGAATTCTTTCACAAAGCAAATAATCACATTTACGTATTTTCTTAGATTTGGATCTTCCAAATAGCATGTGTGTGAGTCGATAGGTTTTCCGCACAGTGCACACATCGGCAATACATCATAGCCATCAAATAGTGCCATGAGATCCCAATTCTCCTTTCCTGTGGCCTAACATGCTCTTCTTTCACCTCCCCAGCAGCCTCCCTCTTGTCCATTCCCAAGTGCCTGCTAGTAAGGGACATAAAGACCATTATTATTTCCATTCTCTCTCCATACAATTTCCCCATTGATTCAGCAAGATTTTGGGGTAGGGATTATGGGCAGTATGACTTATGATAAACTTGCACTTTGCAAAACAACACACCATCTTAAAGTTCTCTTTTAAAGGGACCCAAAACTCCAGAACTATAAAGAAGGCTAGAGAAATGATGCATGTTATTTTGGAGCATACCATAAGATGAGCAAGTTTAGATTCATCCTGGGTTTGAGCAACTAATTCTGATCCTATGCATCATCAAAGATTCCTTTATTTCTCCTCTTTGTTTTTCCTTCCCCTGAATGTATCTGCCGTTGAATCATGTCCATGCCATTCAATGATTAGCTCACTGTAATGAGGTCAGTGGGGAGCAACTTACTCTTGTTTGCACTGTTCCCAACAGCCAGGAGAGATTATGATCATAAGTAATAATGCCCCAAATTATATTAATACTATGCTAAATTTTTCTTGAAAGATCAACAGTAGAGTAAGGTAAACAATTTTGCTGATGTTGCTGTCATTTCGATACTGATATGTGAACTACAAAAAATAATGGTGTTATTAATTTAATATGCACGGGTAAGCTTTAATCGAATGATTAGTAAAATAACTTGACATCATGCACTATTGGACACTAACTGTTCAAGAAAGGTAAAACACACAGCACTTTGCTTCTATCAGCGAAATAAAACCTGACTGGAAATCTCATTGTGAGTGACCAATTCTGATTCTGTCAAATGGCTCATTGCGGCATCCTGAGTAGAAAAGACTGAAATGTCTTTGGTATATTACAGACTCTAAAATCAACCACAGGTCCAATACTTTAACACTCAAAAATCAAAAACAGTTTAGTGTATCAAAAAGCATGGGCTTCAGAGTTATATTCAAATACCAGCTCCTACTATGTAACCTGAGAGAGGTTACTTGACCTCTATGTGCCTCTGTTTTCTTACCTTTAAAATGGGTATAATAATAGTTCGTACTCCCGGGATCTTTTTTTTTTTTTTTTGAGGGTAAAATAAATTGAAATATATATATAAGGCTCTCAGAGCAGTGCTTGAGACATTATAAAGGCTCAATCCATACTCTCTACTGTTACAGTGAAGCGATCTAATAATATAGTAAACCCAGTAAAATCGTTTTGCTTCTGCTTTCATAATGGCTTACTATACAACTGTATAATATCAACAAATGACGAGTTCCCAATCACTGGACTGTTGGAATTCCTTCATGCCTCCCTCTGATCTTCATTATCACTCTTAATTTCTAGCCATTCATTGGCTTCAGACATCCCATTGCTCAACACAGAAAGGTGAGAATGCTCACATTTTCCATTTAGGCAAATGAAACATAGACTCAGAGTATACGTTCAATGATCATGCATGTGTTCATAACTTCAAATCCTCAATGGGAATATAACTTTCATCCCAAAAGAACATCAAGAATTTTAATGAAATAAATTATTGTAAATATATTTAATGAGATCTGCAAAGCAACTTCAAACTATTTCTATAGGCAGTGTTTCCAACATGATACACTTGATATGCATGCTGAAGAACATTTACCGAGTGTAGATTATGAATCATCATCAAACATTTGTCAAGCCCCTACATCCATAGTGATGATGGCATCTGATAAAGTACCATTGTCAGAGATCTCTAGAGCTAAAATGAAGCTGGTTTTTACTCTAAGCCTAATGTATTTTTAAATCAAGCCACAGGGAAATAATTACTTTTGTTTCTATTCAATCAAGACCTGCACACAGAGTTTATGGAATGACATAATATCCTTCCTGAAATCAGACTGGTATGTAGGACCAGTATCCTTCACACATAACCAGTTCCTGAACCTTTACAAACAAATCCTAATTTCCAAGGAAACAATCTCATCAACTGCTACTCGCGAGAATACATATTGTTCCTTTTGGAAACATTATAATAAGATTTTCATGATTACAAACCCCAACTTCCCTTCTAAAATTCAATATAATCCTAAATTCATTTATTGAAGTGGAAATTGTATTTGTATAATGGCTCTAGAAATTGCTGGTAAATTCTGTATCACCAATATAATAATTCAGTTATTATTTTTGTTTCAGTCCAGGAGGGTTTGGTCATAAACTTTGTAAACTTATTGTGATCATGTGGGTATTATGTGCTTGTCTTTTAAATGAGCACCACTGAGGGGCTTCCTGGGAATGTTCATTTTTGAGCTTCTACAGACCTACTCTAAGACAAGGAGCATGTTTTAACTATTGTTGGAGAATGACCAGTTTTAGTGATGTCCAGACTGTTGATCTACTTTACTTTTACTTATTAATTTTTTTTTTTTTTTTTTTGCAGAGAATAAAAAGGAACATCTAGCAGCTTGTAATCAATATCCTCTTCTTTCTGCCTCAGGAAGCTGGTTACTTCTAAGCACAGGCCACAAGCTTTGTTTTGAATTTAACAGACACCTTTATCCTTTACCAGAAAAACAATATCAACAAATCAGAGGCAACTACTGGCATAAATATACAAATAGAGGATGCGATTCTGGTTGTCAGCCCAATGGCCCTAAGAACAGAATTCCAACTCTCCCTTGTCACTGAGAGTGTTTAAAGAATCTGGGCAGGGTGCAAGTCAGTCCCCTCCCGCCCTCCAATTAAATAAACAAATGTCCAAGTTTTAAATGTGACAGAGTGTGAACAACCTGCTGAAAAGTTCCTAAAATACACACTGAGTAAACCTGTCTGGTTTATTGCGTCGGCACACACAAATTTTGGAAATAGATGATACACACCGTCCCAGCTGCCGTGAAGTTTTCTGTGCACTTCATGTTGAGTTATGTGGCAGCTAAGTGCTGTCACTGTTTGCTTAAAACTGCTGCCTGAAGTTATTTCTAAAAGTTACATGCAGCGTGGCATAGAAATCCAATGTAGTGTAAAGTGAAAACAACAATGTAAAAAAAAAAAAAAAACAAAACTGGGTTAGCACGAAATAGAGACACAAATCAAAATTCGCAACAGCCTGCCACTCCCGGCCACTCACCTTGTTGAATTTTAGTCACTAGCTGATGGCGTGCTAGAATCCGGCTCATCCTGTAAGGAGAGCGTCTCGCAGTCTGATCAAATCGCAAGTACATCTCCTGGCCCTCAGGTGTCATGGAATTTAGATAGTAGCAGCCTGAAGCTGGGGTCCTGGGGCCCTGACTGAACATCTCGGCCACCTCAGTCTGCCCTGTGGCTGTTTCCGTCTGTCTCCAGTCTCAGTCAAAGAGCAAAGGCACCAAGCCCAGCGGAGCTCCACAGACCAGGCGATTTTTAAAAAGAAAAAGGAGTGCCAAAAGCCACAACTCAGAATTCCAACCCCCCGGCCTTCACGTGACCTCGGGCAGCCAATCCGAGGAAGCGAGGAGAAGGGGAACGGACACAGTCAGCCCCGAGCCCGAAGCCCGGCAGATCCAGCGACTGGGGTCCCCCGCGGTGCAGAAGGCAAATGCGAGCGTTTGCCATGCCCCCGAGCGGACTAAGCGCCAAGAAGCAGCACTCCCTAAAAGAGTTAAAAAGAGAAGGGTAAAAGAAAAGGCACTAGAAGAAAAATAAGCCCTGGCCACAGATTGCCTTTTCGGCTGTAAAAGTTAGAGAGAGCACATTTGCTTTTTCCCAGGCAGCCGCCGCCAGGTAAAAAAATGGGGGTGATAAACGTCTTAAATGAAAAACTACTTCAAATAAGCATAAACAGCTGAGTATGTTACCACCCTGCATTACAAAGAAATGAATCAAATAAAGCTCTTCCAGGGAAAAATAAACTTTCAAGTGCTTTAACACCCGGAGTAAAAACACTACAGATTCCTGACCTGCAGTGGGGAAGCCGAGAGCTCTTAGAGATGACTGGGAGAGGCAAAGGGCATAAGCAAGCATATTGTGAAGTATGTGCTGCCCTGTAATTTTTCTACTTCCCCCATTTTTAATCACCAAGAAACAAAAAAGTTATGAAGTACCTATCCCATTTAAGACACTGCTAGGAATTATTGTAAAGATTCGGGTTTACGCAAAGGTACTGCCGCCAAGCTGAAGTTATACAAAAGCTTAAGGCTTTCATAAACCTTAGGTAAAAGGTGTCTCAAAAAAGACACGAAGACAATGTTGGGGAAGCAATGTTATTTTTGACTCTGGTGATCACAGCAGGACATAAGGAGAAGACATTCCAGTGGGCTTAAAAAAAAAAAAAATGGGTGGGATTCTGACAAGCAGAGGCAGAGGAGGGCTTTGCAGGAGGGTCTCTGCCCACACATGCGGAGATCAGGAGCCAGAATGTGTGTTTAAGGAAACTGTGAATAATTCAATTTGGCCCTATCCGAGTATTCATATGGGAATAATTAGAATTCCCCCCGCTATTTTTCCTCTTTAATATTATTTGATGTGAAGAGAAAAAGTCCTTAGAAAACATTATTGAATTCTGAGCCTGGGGCTAAATGAATAAAGTTCTTTGAAAAAGAAACACATGGCCAAGCTGTTCTTACATTCGGCTGACTTAAACTGAAACATAGCTTGGCCTGCGATTTATAGTCCTCATGATGAAAAAACTCTCAATTAAAAGTTTAATGGGACATAAACTAGGACCCCAACTCTCGTTACTGTGGCTAGCGGTGGTCAGCCCTAACCTTTCCCTGCGGGAACTTCTGCTGGCCCGATTCTGACTGGCAGCTCATCTCGCATAACTATCCTACTCCGTAAATGAACAGAGCCTGCAGTAGAACACACTATCTCTCATGGCAGTTGTGAGGCCGTCCTGATAACTATGTAGGAGTGGCCAAGTGTTAGATTCTCCATAGCATCACAGTAGAAAAGGAAAGATCTCACTGGATTGTATTGTTCTCTTTCCATTCTTATTTAGGGTTTGGTCAGAGTTTTGCTGTTCCAAGGCATCTTTTGTGGAAGGTGACAGGGATCTAAGGTCTAGTGATTCTGGTATACCAACAGCATGGGGTTAGCACTACACTTCAACATTAGATGCCTGTAGGGCTCGTTCCAAGCTCAGATCCAGCACTGGTTGCCATCTGATGGAGATGCTAGTGTCAGGTACTTTGTGCACGTGCTTTTGTTCTGATAGTCCAACATTAGGGACATCCCTGCTGTTACACAAACATGTGTTCAAGCCAGACACCTGGCACTTCCCACTTTTCCACTGGGAGAGCATGGAAGGAGGATGGAGAGAGAAAGAAGACCATGGAACTTAGGAGGAACTTGGGCTATGTTCCAAAAGCCAAGCAAATGGAAGGAAAAAGGCAGGAAATAATATCTCGTTGTTTTATAGCTGTGAATAACACTTAAAGATTTGCCATTCCCAATGCCAATCTGGTAGTTCATTAGCGACTTGGCTACATTTTAAAAATAAATGGAATGATTCTCTCTGAGAAGTACTGCAGTGTATCATGGCCAGTTTAGTATTAAAAAAAAAAAATCACAGTGCCTCCCTTCTGCATTGAAAGTCCTGAGGTGTTTTGTTCTGAAAACGTCAATGACTATGTATCCTTTGACATACAGGTAAAGATGTATCCTTTGATATATACATAAAGAGATGCAACAAAGGAAGCATAGTATTTCATAGGACATTGGCAAAGAAGAACAAGAGTTAAATGTAAGTTAAGAAAAAAAGGGAAATTTCTATTCCCTGATTAAAAGAAAGACAATTTAGAATAGGGCTTAATTTTTCTAAAAATCAGTGTACATTTTAATAAGCGGATCTATGAAGGATTATGTAGCAGCATTTCTGTCTCTAAGTTTTCAAGTAGTAGCTATAAATCCATGCAACTGCTCCCCATGTTTTTGCCATTTCAAATGTCCAAAATACCATATTTAAAGCAGATAAGTAACACTGCTTCCTTACTGGCACCCTTAATGCCTTGTTTTATGCTAATGTATTGCTATGAAACCC
Source organism: Leptonychotes weddellii (assembly GCF_054177405.1). Lineage (NCBI taxonomy): Eukaryota > Metazoa > Chordata > Mammalia > Carnivora > Phocidae > Leptonychotes > Leptonychotes weddellii. The sequence continues at coordinate 113,433,299 of NC_138371.1, forward strand.
ATGCCTTTTTAATGAATGTTTTTTCATTATTTGGTCCTAGTGATCAAATAATAACCACTGGGTAGGCAGTTCTGTTCTGTTTGTTGTAAATGTAGAAGCGAGAAACTGCTGATTATCTTTCCTGGGCTGATAAGGTCCTCCATGCATCTAGTTGAGAGAACTCTTCATTTTCACTGGTGAGTGAGTGAGCACCAAAGAAATCAGAGAGAGGGAGAAAGTGCTGAAAACCCAAGTGTATCTTTCAAGACTGATGCTGGATTCTTTCCTTTCCAATTCCTTTAAAAATGAAGAAAATGGATGGCACTAGCTTTTAGTTTTCACTTCTTTTCCTCTTTCCTACTTCGGTCAAGAGCTATCCTCACTCATATTATTTCAGGGGTGGGATAAACAGATGAATATTGGGACCCAAAGAGAGCAATTAACAGAGAAGGGGAAGGGGCACGCATCCAACTCAATTTCAGTTCAGGTCATGATCTCAGGGTCATGGAATCGAGTTCCACATTTGGCTCTGTGCTCAGAGTGGAGCCTGCTTGGGGTTTTCTCCCTCTCCCTCTCCTCTCTCTCTCTCTTTCTCTCAAATAAATAAATCTTAAAAATACTTAAAAAAAAAAAAACAAGGAAGGGAGAGGTGGGAGGGACTAACAGTGTTGAACACCTTCTATGTGCCAGTCACATCTTTAATTAATGTCCACAGCAAACCCCTGTGGTATCCTATTTTATAGAACAGGAAATTAAGACTCCCAGAGGTGAAGAGATGTCCTAGGTCATATAGCAACCAAGTGTAGAGACACTGTCTATCTCCGGTCTGATGATATTTGAACTCTTTCCACTATCACACAAACTGTGGCACTGAGAATGTGCTGGGGAAACTGGACAGGGGAAAGGATTTTCGTAGGGCATATTGAAAATTGTCTTAATCCTGTTTAATTAGTGCATGTGATACTGGAATGCCTAAATGAAAATACAGTGGACCCTTAGATACCACAGATTTATTTGTGGGGATCTACTTCCATGCAGATATTTTTCAATAAATATATCTGAAACATTTTTGGAGACTTGCAACAATTTGAAAAAAATTGCAGACAAATCACATAGCCTAGAAATAGTGAAAAAAATTATGAAAATATTAGGTATTATTGTAAGAATACAGTATATAACACATACAACATACAAAATATGTGTTAATCAACTGTTTATATTACTGGTAAAGCTTCTGGTCAAATAGGCTATTAGTAGTTAAGTTTTCGGGGAGCCAAGTTATATGTAGACTGCATGCGGGTAGGTGCTCCTAACCCCTGTGTTGTTCAAAGGTCAACTGCATAGCATGGGATGGCTAAATTCTTGTAGTGGTTGAGGTGTAGGTGTCTGGAGAGCAAGCTACACAGCCCAGAGCCTTTAATTAACCAGTGAGAACCATGGACCCCCTTAGAAGCAACCCAAGGCTCAGAAGTGGAGACCCACTCACTCCCACCCCAATCTTAAAGTGCAAAAGCAGCTTGACTGTCTTTTTGTTTAACAACTCCTTTTGCAGGGTAAGCTGTTTGTCCTCTGCTTTCTGTTCATCCTTACGGCTAATTGTGCATATTGTCTTACCTTTCCCAGGGAAATTCTTCCCAATGAAAACACTCCAAATACAGTCAAAACTCTGAAATCTGACCTCTAAACAAAACATTTGCTATCAAGTCTTTTGCTAGATGATCCCGGAGTAGCGCTCAGTGGAATCTTGTGTATATTCAGAAGAAAGCTAGGTGCACGTTACAGAAGCCAAGAATGGCTCCCAGTGCTTTCATCTGTCTACTGCTCCTTCGACTCCTTCACACACATTCCAGCCTCCTTGTCAGCCTGTTCAGAGGGAGCCAAGGTAGTTCTGCCAAGCAGGAAAAAAATGTTTGAGATCTAAGTGGTAGGAGGGAAAAGGCAGAACTGATTTGGAGGGCTGCTTCTGAAATTACTTGAATCTAAAAGTTGTGGGTTAATGGCAAAGCCTTCCTGTGGGTTCTGAAGCTCACTTTGAGGATTTCCACCAATTGATTTGTGGATTATGTGCCCAACTTTGTGCCAATAAGCCTTCCCAGTATGCACGTATCACACGCCCAATGACCAATGCAGTCAAGCCACTAACATTTGTAGCCATGACCAGGACCCTCCATGAAAAGTTTCAGAGTGGATTCTCTTCTGATTCAGCTTACCAGCTCTAGACCAGTTCGAGGCCAGCTCCTGCTACTGGACTTGTGGGTAGTAATAGATTTGCTTTATTTTGTCTCAGCCCTTCCTGCTGTCTTCCGTTAACTTTGCCTCTGTGGGTCTCCAAGAGCACATGCACTGCCCTCATGCCATCCCCTGGGGACCCAACTGTCAGCCCCAGTTCATATGGCAAGCGATCTGGTCTGACTTGTGCTGGGCTCTTTGCCTACACCCATCATTCCAGCCAAACCAAAATTCTTTCATTTTGTTAAGTTGTTTCAAAGATCTGGAACTGTGTGATTTCCTCTTCTTTCACCCTGTCAAAACCTATTGCTTTCAGAAATATTTTCATGACTAATGCGAAAATATTTAGTATTAACAGTCATGTTAATACCTGTAAATAGTCGTTATATGACCCATTAATTAGATTAGTTTGTTACATGCTAATATGGAATCCACTTATTCACTGTAACTCCTATTGGCATAAAGTTTTTACATCTTGGACTTGGAAAGGATATTAAACATCTTCTAACCCAACCACTCCACTACTATACAGATCAATTAAGTAATACTCTACCCACATAAATGAATTATTATATCTCACTGAGGACTGCAAACTGTTTAAGAAACTTTTTCCTTATAATTTTTTTTTTAATCCACGGACTCTAATTCTGCCATTTGGAATTAAATAGGACAAATCTATTCCTTCTTCCATATGCTTGTCCTTCAGATGTTTGTAGAAAGCCAAACTGTTCCTTATAAGAGTCCTTTTTTTTTTTTTTGTAGGCTAAACATTCCTTTACATCAAACCACACACAACTTCAGACAGTCAATTGCTATCTCTTGGATCTGGTCCAGTCTGTTAGTGTCTCTTAAAGAATATGGCTGTTCCCCTAAACTTAGAACTCTAGCCATTGCCAAGCACAGTAGTATATGGTACAAATTGTGCATACCTCCTGCATTCAGGACACTGTATTTTTGCTGATCCAGTCTAAGATAGGGGAGGTCTGATTTTTTAAATCTATATTTACTCAATCATTAATTCAGCATGGGCTGAATGCTTGTACAGCATTGTAGTAAGTATGGAAGACATGAAGGTGAATATGATGTAGTCCCTGCCCTCAAGGAAGAGTCTGCAGGGAAGATAGGAAAGAAACTCACCATTACACCAATGTTAAGTGTTATGTAGCAGGCCATCTCCATTCCCTCATACTGTTTTACAGTCAACCTAAGTGCTTAAGTCATGTGGTATTTAAGTGTCTTCATAAAATCTGCTGTTAAATGACAGTTCTCTATTCTGTATTTAACAGATTGACCTTTCAAACTAAAAAAAAAAAAATATCTTTCAACTTATTGGAATTATTGAGATATTTTCAATTCCTGATTGTCATGTCTGGACTGTGTCTATTTCAATCACATTCCATACTTAGTGCCTATCACAAGGCCCGGCACACAGCAGGAAATCAATAGAAGTTGGTTTAATAAAGGATTAAATAAATACTTGGATACTTGACAATCTGAATTTTTCCAAAGATCTAGAATGTCTATAACGTCTAGAGGAATGGATGCATATTTTTTAGGCAATCATAAATGTTGCTGTTGTTGTTACTACATTTGGATTGGATACAATCTGGACAGTAGATAATTCAAGGTTTTATTCTCCAGAAAAAAACTTAAATGCACATATTTCACTTTGTTGGTTAGTGGCAAAAGTGTATGCTTTGACCAATAAATCAAGGGCAATTTAAGGTTTCTTGTGAAAATGAGGGAGCCTGGAGGGATGAGTAATCCTTGCTCCATAAAGAGAGGCTGAAAGGCATTTAAAAAAAAAAAAAAAAAGCACTCTCTTCCTTAGCTCTGAATCAGCCTCAAATTTTATAAGCATGATTGCTATGTCTTCAATTAAAAGGTGAACAACATGAGGCCAGTTGCTCTTCATGGACCCATACTGCACCGAGGTTATCAACCACTCTGCTTCTCATGCTCATAAATATCTTTTAATAATTCTCACACTAATTTTCCTGGAGATTTTAATTAATTTACTGTCTGGAATTTTCTAGAACCTATGTGTTTTTGCCCTATTTGAAAATAAAGGTAATTGCTCATTTTGGGTGTTTCTTTTCTTTCTTTTTTTTAAGGATTGCTTTGATTACTAGAGGGGATCTTTGGGATTTGTCAGCACTTAGAAATTTATCCTCATTTACAACAGGTTAGATTCTATAAACTCTTTCCCTTTCTTAAACAGGTGAACATATTTTCTTAATGTTGACTCAAATTATAATTTGAATATAAAAAGGAAGCTTCTCATTAAAGAAATCCTAAGATGAGTCCTTTGGAAAATCCTTTATTGATTCTCCACATTAACTGTTTCGTAAATATTTGAGATTGCCCAGTGAAAGGTACACCACTATTTAGATTGCATGCTGACCTGTTGCTCTGCAACCAGATTCCATTTTTTATATATTTGCTTCCCATCTGGGGTCATGCAGCAGTTGGGCACTAAGTAAAGTTTGTAAATAACCGTGGCCCACGAACTGTGGACAAATAAGGATGTGGGATTAATGATGCAATTGCATTTTTTATATATTTAAACCAACAGAATTTCTTGGATAAATTCAGCTCAGTACACTAAGACTATGATAGAATGCTTTCCCTCCTTATTCCTAATAGAAGACCATCAATCTATACTTTAAAGAATGGCCAAGTGGTGTAAGGAGGAGCCACAGCATTAAAACACATCCCATAAAGAGAGAAGCACTAAGAGATTGAGAAGGTAACAAGAGAGCCCTCTAGAGCCCTAGATATCAGTATCAATGGAACTTTGAGGTGATGAGGAAGACAAATTTCAGAGTTTATGGCTGGGCAACAAGGGGAGATTCCACCTTTGAGTTGGGAGGAATGATTTCACCAAAGGTGACTCCGTTATCATGAAAATATGATTTTTATTGGCATCTTGTTTCTCATAAATAGAGACAAAGCCACTAATTAACTCATATTACAGTATCTTTCTTTTACCCTAAAAATAAGGCAGATTTCCAAACCTATCCCATTGTAGCTTCCCTTGAAGATTCTTCATCCTGGTGGTCCTTTGAATTAAGGGAAGAAAAAGGTATTGCTTGGCTGTTATGCCTGTTTCATACAGCCTTTCTGGGGAAGTTCCTTTCTATTCTAGAATATTTGTGTGTGTATAAATATACAGAGACCGTCCTGAGGTTTCTCATGTTATTATCTCTTTAGAACTTGATATTTATTGAAGCACGCAGTGGCCTCTCGCCAACCTCTGAGAGCATCATCATAATCACACTGTCTCTTAAGACACAGACTTGTTTAAACAGACCAAGTACACCGTAGATAGCTGGACGTGATTACCTTCTCTTTATGCTGCTCCACCAAGATGACTCAACACTAATCAATCCCAGGAAAATACAAAGTACCAAAAATGTGTTTGCTGCATAGAAAGATAGAACATAACCAAAAGCTACTCTCCGTCTTTGATAAACTTAAAAAACCCTCTCTCATTCTCTGACTTTGGGGGTCTCAAGGACTATCCTTGGCCTTGGTTTCTTTCTCAATATGGATTACCTTAGAAAATCCAGTCCCATAGCATTCTGTTAATCAATCCATGTATTGTTGCCTTTGGAAAATGTAGGGTGCAGAATGGTGTGGTATCTACTACAATTACATTTTGTAAAAAAAAAAAAAGTTAATGCATAGTAAAAAAAGATTAGAAGAAAACACATCAAAAATATAATTATGTCCACTTTTAGGATGGTGGAATTATGGGTGATGTCTTTTAAATTTCCATTTTCTAAATATTCTGTCATATGACTAATATTTCTTATATAATGAGGGGATCAGGCCTAACCAGTGATTCATGTCAGGAGGGGTGGAGAAGAACCTCAGCCTCGGCTTATTTCCAACTGCATCTGTGTTTCACAGATGAAAGACAGAGAGGAGAAAAATCTGCCCCCAAATGATAGATATTGTCTAATATAGCTTGAACTTCCTTAGGGCTTAACACAGTATTAGGCAAAATCAGGCAATATTAGTGTTCAAAATAAGAGAAAGAGAAAAAGAGAGAAAGAGAGAGAGGTCTATGGATTCCTTTTTCAAAATGCTTCTCCCATCTCTTCCTTCTTGCCTTGCTGCCTCCACCATGTGGGGACCAGCCCTCTCGCCTTGGTGACTCTGACCATCCCACCTTTGTCTCTGTGTCTACCCTTGCCTACCTGAGTACCACCCAAACACCACAGAACCGTTAGCTTCTCAGGATAGTACTTCCATCATATTACTTGCCTGTTCAAAACACCAAATAATGTCCCGGTTCTCCCACTTACTGTGCAAAGTATTGAGTCGCTTCAAGTGTCCTTTCCTTATCTACATATGGTTCATACGTATATGTGTACACATAGATCTCATATATATATATATATATATAAATAGGCCAAGTATATCTGATGATCATTCCCTTCCCATTCTTTGTTTCAACTGGATCAGCATCTAAACCAAGAAAAAAAAGTAACTAGTTGAAAGAGGATTTTGTATCACTTCTTGAATGTAGCCTTTCCGGAAAGATTGCCCTGGGGGCACTAAGAACTGTCAATTGCCCAGACCCACTCTCTAGAAAGGATCTTCTCAGCTATTCTTGTTTTTTTTTTAAGATTTTATTTATTTATTTGAGTGAGAGAATGAGAGAGAGAGAGAGCACATGAGGGGGGGAGGGTCAGAGGGAGAAGCAGATTCCCTGCTGAGCAGGAAGCCCCATGCGGGACTCGATCCTGGGACTCCAGTATCATGACCTGAGCCGAAGGAGGTCGCTTAACCAACTGAGCCACCCAGGTGCCCGCTATTCTTGGCTTTAAAACCTGGGGTAGATAACATGTTATGACTTTACAGCTATTTTCTAAGAGTTGATATTTACTTCAGCTTCAGTTTCTTTTTCTTAGAAATACACATAAGTATCCTAAAGTTCTAGCTTCCCCCAAATGAGCAAAATCCATTTAATATAGCGGTGATGCCAGGAAGCATTTGGACAAAACATGCTCTATACACTTTTTATCCAAATACTTCCTGAAAATTGACTCAGAAGTGCTGTTTTTACTAGTATGTTTCAAATTCTAATTTAAAAAGAAACTTTGAAAGACACCATCCTTTTCTGACATTGGGGGTGGGTGAGAGAGTGATTTTAAAGTTAAACGGCAAAACAAACTTGGCCCATAATGACTCAGATCTGGACGTGGACGGTCCCTTTTAGTATCCCTTGGGTCCCCTGGGGTCAGGGTTGGGAAGTCACTCTGTGGTTCTCCTAAATTTTGCACAGAGGCAACCCGTCTATACTAGATTTTTATCACCCTGCTCTAAGTAATTAGGTGAGCGGGCCCAGGCATTTGGAATCACTTTAATTCAACAACTATTTTTTTGAACTCCTACTCTGTGCCAGGCAATGTTCTTAGGGCTGGGACTGCAGCAATGAATAAAACGAACAATGACCTCGTCCCAGTGAAGTTTCTGTTCTAACCAATGAACATCATAACATGGGTGTATGATTTATGAGCCATCTAAATACTGGAATTTTTCACAAACTTTTGTGCATATTCACTTCTCCAGAGCATAGGGTATTAGATTTTATCAGATTTTCAAAAGATGTGCTGCAACTATCAAAGTATTTTTTAAATGACTCTAAGGTATAGTTCTAGAACACCTAGAACTGTGGCTTTGGAGTCAAGTCAACGTGTATTCAAAGTCAGGCCCTGCTACTTATTAACTATATGAGCTTGGGCAAATAGAAATTCATCCATTTTTCCTCACCTCTGTTTTCTCATCTGTAAAACTGAGGTTAGGCCTTATAAAGCTCTTGTGAGGGTTGAATTAGATTATGTATGTGACACTGTAAGGTTAGTGTCTCCCTCCTCCATCCTCATCTTGTAGGTTCCCATCCAAAATGTGAGTGAGAATTTTGAATCAAGTTCAAAGCACAAAGACAGAATAGGCTGTCTTCAGTAGCTCAGAGGTCATCAGCCCCAGAGGCTTTCAATTTCCATTTCGGAAATGTCATTGGTTAGCGAGGAAAATCCTTTCCAAACTAAAAGTTTATGGTTCCATGAAATCACCAGCATTCTATGTACCTAAAAGGTGGATGCCTAGACTTTTCTTTGGAGAGTATTTTATGACCCAGTGAACAGCCAGACTTTGTTCTTTGATTCCTTGAGTAGAATAGATGCTTGTGTTAAGCTATATAATGATATTTGGTACAATTCTCTTAGTATAACTCCAGAAAGACAACACTCATGATGGTAATGAAGTTGCCTTTCATTTGTTCAGCATTTTATAATTTTTAAAGATTTTAAAATGATAAATGTAAGCCCTTCATTGTACTTGATAATGAACACAACAATCCTTTAAAACAATCCTTCAAAAGGGCATAGAAGGCTCTTTTAGTTTTACCCCTGCTTCCTCCTGCAGCCTCAAAAATCATATCCCTCCTCTTCTCTGTGTTCCAGGGACACTGGCCTTCTTCCTGAGGGCAGTAAACGTGCCATTTCCTCTTCCTGGGCTATAACAACAAATATCCCTAGATTGGTATCATCAACCACTACTCAACGCCCATTCCCTCAAGGATCCTTTCCCTGCCTCTCTATGGTTCCCTGCAGCACCCTGTAACATTTTCCTTGTAGCCTGTCACAGCTGTATTGTGATAAGGGGGGAGTACTAGATGAATATCTGTCTATTCCCCTAGTTTGTACATCCCATGAAGGCAGGGACCACGTGTAGTGTTGCTCATTATGGTATCACAGAACTTAGCCCAGTGCCTGGCACCTAGGAGTGAACACTATATTTTGGGAGAATGGAATGTTGGATGAAAGACCCCTAGGATGGATGGCATTTTCACTCCGCATGTGAGAAAACAAAGCGATTTGCACAAGGGCACATGACCACTCAGTGGGGTTGAAGCCTGGGCACCCAGTGCCCTGACTGTTACTTTATCCCCTCCTCCCACACTGTATCTTCTCTTCTCTTTCTCCTCCTCCGGATTGGACTCTGTTCTAATCAAAGATGGGTAATATGCCTTTTACTTTAGTATGTTAAGCCTTGGTTTATAGAGTGGGACTTAACCTAAGAGAACCCGAAGCTGCTGATACATATCAAATGTCACTCTCAGTCAAATTTTTCTCTGGGAATTTCCACCTTGAGTTTCTTTTTCTTAGAAAACTGGGGCTCACCCACTTATTTTTAAATTGTTCTCAGAATGATAGCTCTTCTTTTATACTTGTGCCTACAAGCAGAGAGAGTGCTTATGTAGAATTAAAGGGAGAAAGACTGATACAGGAACAAAGCAACATTAAGCCAAAGGACAGTCACTGTGCTTCCCTGAAGATACGAAAAGTTAGAGAAAATACAGCACAAGTGAACACCTACCTGGGGGAGGGGGGTGGGGGGGAGAGGAGGGTAACGGTGACCCCAGCCACACTCCTGGCAGTAAAGTCCTCCCACATGCCTGACATTGCACTAAGAGGCTCTGTAAGTGAAGAACTGACTCTAATGTGTGCTAAGTGGAAATCCATGCAGGATTTGGGCTCATTCACCTTCACACCGAGAGAGCGTAAGTAACGATAGCTCACATTTGTTGACACCAAGTGTCAGGCACCATTCTAAGTTCTTTACGTACGTGCCTCATCTAATTCTCGAAACAACCCGTGAGGTGGTTACTCTGTCTTCCTCATTTTACAAATAAAAAAAAAACAACTGACCTCCTATATTCCTGCCTCCTGACTCTTCAGCTCCAGGTTTTCACATTTCTAGTTGCCAGAATAATCCTCTAAAGTATAGTTCTGCTATATTATTTATAAACATGGAGAGGTCCCCCAGTGAGAAAAGGATGGGATCCAAATTCTTTGGTCCGGTGGTAAAGGCCTGTCATAACGGATTCCACTCTGGTTGCCTGAAAAAGCCTTGGAATTTATAATGTTTAGAAGGAAAGAGATTTCCCTCCTGTCCCCCCTGCCTATGAAGCTCTCTTCTCTGCTCCTTTAATTCCCACTCATTTTTTCAAGACCTGACTCAATGGCCCCTTCTGTGGGAAGCCTTTCCAGGCCATTCGGGCATACTTGGCCTCCTCCTTCTTCTGTGTTCCTCTGAAACTTTTTTCTTTTATAGTCATTGGGCACTTCATTCTGATTTGCTTTGTGTCATCTCTTACTGTTCTTATTGGAAACTTCTTGAAGCCCACAATATGTCACGTACATCTTCCCCTAGGTTCAAGGGCGCCTGGATGGCTCAGATGGTTAAGCGTCTGCTTTTGGCTCAGGTCATGATCTCTGTTCCTAGGATTGAGCCCCATGTCGGGCTCCCAGCTCAGCAGGGAGTCTGCTTCTCCCACTCCCTCTGCCTCTCCTCCTGCTTGTGATCTCTCTCCCTCTCAATCAATCAAATGAATAAATAAAATCTTAAAAAAAAAAAAAGACTTAGGTTCAAATCTTGACTCCTCTTACTGGATGGATAGCCCTAGACTTCACTCTTAGCCTCAATGCCCTCATTTGCAAAATAAAAGATAATGATATACACCTTGCATGATACAATCTTTGGCACATAGTAGGGCTCAAGAAATTACTGTTTGAATCTTTCATTGACAGATGATACAATAACTGTTGGCCAAACTCCTAAAGGAGCCTAAATTCACATAAGGCACATTACATTACATACTGGTTTTTAAGTACTACTATGTTCTGAGGCTTGTCAAGGGGAAATTAAGGGAGAAGAGTATACTGCACACCAGTGACATCTAGAGAAGATTATTCCTTTAAATCAAAGGGGTAAAGTAATGATAAGTGCCATGCACATTCGATGAGAAGGACTTCCAGAAGTGTTTGTGGTTGAACCACATTCCAGCTTACGTCTGATAACAGAGTTTTCATGCTAGAAATCTGGAAACCTTACCTAGGATCCTCAGGCAGCAGAAAACCTCAAGAGATTTCCAATGCTTTGTTACTCGACAACCAGCAGCCTGGGCAACACCTGGGAGCTTATTGGAACTGCAGACTCTCCCCCCACAACTCCCCACCTACCCAGTCAGAATCTGCATGTTAACTAGATTTGCAAGTGATTAGTGACCTACTAAAGTTTTGAGAGGTGCTGTTCTAAAATGACCCCTTCTTTTTGTCAACCAGGAAGATGGGTGTGTTGGACTTTCCCAGGTTGTGAAATCTGCTATTTGCAGACACAATGCAGGCCCAGGCCTTTAATTTTGATTTTTTTGATCTTTCTGCTGAGCCTTGGATTCCTACATGATTAGGTGAATGTTTTAGGCACTGTTTTGAATGTTTCTACTCACTTGCATCATATTTTTAATATTACTTATAAGTGAAAGTAAAATTATTTTTCTTAAAGAACTTATTGATTAAGACGGCCTTTAGTTTTAAGAAGAGCTTAAGCCCATTATTTGTACCCAAATATTTGAAACTCTTACAGGAATGTGTTTAGTGCTTAACATTAATTTCACAGAATTAAATTCTGAGACCCCTTCCTTTTAAATTTTTTAGAAAATTTATCAACATTTCATGTGATTAAAAAATTCAGGTTAAAAATACTTGCTTTTCTTTGCAGACATAAAGATAAGTACTTTGTATATTTTTAAAACTCCACATCTTTGAATCAGGGAATTCTATAACTTTGAAGAATGAGGTTTTTTTTTTTAAGTAAAACTTAATGCTCTTCTGGACATCAACTGAATTCTCTCTCTTCAAGATCTACCCAAAATGTTATTAAACTTTATAACTTTTATTTATAAAAAATATTGTACCTCTACAACAAGACATGATCTTGACCACAAGTGAATCCCCCGAAATATTTTGTTTTATTTCTCTTTTACTCTGTGTTTTCTGTCATAGCCATTTGTCTACTTTTGGCATCTCCTCTACAAAGACTAAAAAGGAAATATTAAAAACTTCATTCAGGAAATACTTACTGATCATCTACTATGCGTTGGAGACTGAGACTACAATGGTGAATAAGATCAATATAGTTAGTACCTGCCTTCAAGGATCTTACACTGCAGTTAAATATTTAGAATGTTGACTATAATTGGCTGAGAAAAAGAGCCCATGAAAGATTAAAGGATTTCATTAGGACACTGATAGCTATTAGCCCCAAGCTTTTGATGGCAAATTGACCGCAAGTACCAGATAGGTTCATTTATCTAGTCTTTCACCAGACATTTAATGAGTACCTACTGTATCCTAGTCACTAAGCCTTCAGAGAATTGACAGGTGATGATTCACAGTGAGTTAAAGAGGAGTGTTCCACATTAGCCTGGGGATAAACCTAGGGTTAGGTGGAGTCTCATCTCTGTGCCCTCCACAGTGATTAGCAGAACACCTTATACAGAGTAAACATACGACTTGTTAATCAAGAATGTAAAATTCACCTCAAAGAGTGGACAGCAAACCAGCAGTGAATGTCCCTGGTAGTAAAACATATTAAAACACATGTTGATCATAAATGAGTTACCAATGGGGATATTCATGAATTCAACAACTATTTATTATTATTAGTGAGCGTCTACTATATGCCATGCACGATGCTAAATATTAGGCATAAAGAAATGACAGATGTAGACCCTCCTTCCATGGGGGACATGAACAAGTAACAACAATGATAATACCCTTTAGTAAGTATTATGATATATTAAAGCACAGGATTTCACAGAAATGTGCAGGCAGGTCTTGTCACCCATATAGGGGATGAGCAATTTGGAGAGTGCTTCTGGATCCAATTTACAGGTTGGCATATATTCTCCCCATCTGTATCTCAGAACTAGACCCTGTATCTACTAGAGCCTAAGATATGCATTAGAATTCAGATTTTATGTGAACCTCTCTGTGCTTATGCTATACCTATCACTTCTTCCTCTGGGGAGCACACATAAAAATGTGAACCCCTTTGGTCACAAACTACCCCATATTGTTCATTTACAAATATTTTAAAGAATTCCTGGTAAAAGAGCAATTGTAGTGCTTCTTTATTTGTCAGTTTTACCAAAGGGATTGCTCTTTACAAAAGTCTCTGGGCGGATTTCCATTGTTTCATTCCGTCATTGGATTTCTTGGCCCTCAACACAAAGGGACTATATTTGGAGGGACAATAGTCCTACTCCACATGGAGCTTTATAGTAGTATTTGCTTCAGGACACTTGGCAAAACCCACCCTACTGATTGTCTCTAGAGGAAGAACAATTAAATAATGGCCACCTCCTCCCACAACGATCGTCACTGTGGCTTTAGAATCAGCTCATTTCCCAATTAGCTGGGGTTTTTTTTTAATTTCTTCCTTTGATTATTGCTACCAAAATGTTCCTGAATATATAAGTAATACACAGTGCACAGAGAAAATAGAGCAGGGGACTGTATTAAAGTTCATGTGCCTGCTATTTTAAATATTAGGAAAGTGTCTGTCAATATGCATATCTGCATTTCTTGAAGGCATTAAACCCGGCCCCTGTGATCTGTTTATTTATTTTTTCTAATTTCCAATCAAATGCCTTGGCAAGACATGTTTGCCTTGTAGGACTGCCCATTTCCTCCCAGATAGTGCTTCACAGTTGCCCACAGTAAGCGTGCTGGGAACCTCTCCAGAACTCTGGGGTCTGTAAGACCAGCAAGGATCTCATGATGGTCATGTTGCCTCTTACCAAGTTCTTTCACCAAGAACTTAATTCTGTGATTCTCTAACAAGCACAGCTTCCTGCAGACTTAAACTTGATCTTAGTTGAGAAATTCAGATTTGAACTTCCACACCCACTGGATGTGTATTAAGCATAGGGTTGAATGCCAATAATTCAGTAAATTTTCTTAATATAAAATCTCTATCTGGGCAATTTCGATATAGAAGAGTCCATCCACCAATTACAGTGAGTTTAAGCCCTGCTCCCTCCATGACACCTTCCGTGATGATACACTCATGCTTCCTTCTCTGAGCTCTTAAAGAGTGTGAAGTGAAATTAGAGAGTTGTGGGTCCAGGCGATGGATCAGGACCCCAGAGGAAGACACAGAGCTGGATGAAGTAAGTTGGAGTCTTCACTATAGAGGTCATAGTGAGAGCAGGAGCTGTGGGTCAGCTCTCTGCAGGGAGACAACTGACTAGATAAGAGGAAGGCAGAGGAGAGAAGCTGGCATGATGTCTACATTTACAAAGCACAGGCTGAGCCAGTGAGGCAAATGGTGGGCAGAGAGGAGAGATCAGGAGAGAACAGTTATGTTCAACCATCGTTTCAATCAAATACATTGAACAACGAAACCTCCTAAAAAATACTGACAGGTAGCTTTCTAGGGTAACCTGAAACAACCGTCCTGGGTTTAGGATTTCCTATTCCTACTCGGGATATTTGTCACAATTTCCTTCTAATTTGCAATTATTTTAGAGTGTGCACATAATACCAGAAAAGGCAGCCATAAGCAGATATCAATATCCTAAACTGGGAATGAATGGGACGGGAAGCATTTCTTTTGAATAGAAGGTATTCTCTCTAAGAGGACGATTGAGGATGGGGACAGTGCATGCTCTCAAGCCCTCACTAGCCTATTCCTAATGTTTTTTCCTCCAGCCAGCATCCCATTTCTAGTAAATGACAAGTATTACAAATGATCTACCTCGGATCTCTTTTCTAGAACCTTTGCATGGGGTCCACGGACATTATGCTCCCCTGGGGTAAGGATGGATATGGAGTAATAATGGAGCCGCATAAAGGCCTCTCACTTGTTGGACTTGGACAGTGAGGGAGACAGGAACACACTGAGTGGAGCCATCTCTGCTCTTTTCAGTGCAAGCCTAGGGGGCAGCAGGCACCTATCACTCACTCAGTTCTGAGGCCAGCACGTTGCCGACACCCTCCTGGATGCTGGTAGTTCTTCGAGGTATAAATCCACTAACGATGAGATTACTTGAAAGGAAATCATTATGGGATTGCCAAGGGGAAATATATATTTAAAAATATTTTCCTAGGATTACAATAGAATGTTTTGTACCCACCAGCCTTCGTCTCTATAAGTGAAAGTTACACAGCTGTAAGCTGTAATTCAGTACATCTGCACAAACTGATCAATAGCAGTACTTACATCACTGTGGGCAACCTAGCAGGGCAGGTTAATAAAGTACTGCCAAATCTCTTGTGATATTAAACTTGTATTGCTGGTTCTTCTTCTTTCATAGTTACAAAAAATAATAAACCGAATGAATGTGAGCATTCATAAAATGTTATTAATATTCTGAACTTTTAAAAAATAGAATGCTTTACTTATTTCACCCTGAATAAAATTCAATATCTGAGATAAAATCTTCTCAGCTTCTACTCTTTGTGCATAAGGTCTCTAGAGGCAGCAGGATAGAGTAGAAAGCATACAAAATTTAGGGAAGATCTGGGTTTAAATTCCAACTAAGTGACTTCATTAGCTGTGCTCCTGGGCAGCCTACTTAACCTCTCTGAGCTTCTGTTCCCTTATTTGTAAAGTAGAGATAGGAGATATCTACCTCATACCATGATTTTGAGTATTAAGTCAGATAACGAAAGTGCTTTACAAACTGTAAATTTTAGTTGTAATATTATTCATGTTTCATCACTTCTAGCCTGAGGTTATTCATTTCCTTATTCATTTAGTCAAAAAAACCCGACAACAACAAAAAAACAAAACTTAGTGAACTCCTTTTAGGCTATGGAATACAGAGATAAAATGATAAAGAGTCAGAGCTTCCAGAGAATATGTCAGGCTCAGAGAGACTCGGCAGGCATGGTAGGAAATGAAACCAAAGGTGGTGCCAAGTCCTGGTCTCAACATAAGTGGAAAGCAACTTAATAGGTAAGAGACATTATTTATACTACGCTTTTTCTTGCATGTGGATTCAATGGAAGGATGGTATCATTGTTTCAATCCCGGAAAAACACCAAATGTCATTGCTGTAAAAAAAAAATAATGCTACAAGATATGTCCACCATTGAATATGCATTCCTATCAAAACAAATGGCTACTGTTTTCCTTTCGAACGTTGTGCTTAAAGCATTGCATGAAATATCCATGTTTTGCTTGACAAAATATACATAAAAGCTACAATAACGTCATATCAACAAATCATTTTTACTGTTTATCTTATGGTTTCCTTTGCTTTGACTATAAAGTCTGAGGTTCCACATTTAAGTCCATGCATTTACTAAAGAGAAACAACCCCTTCTGCCCTAAGGAGAAAATGCTATATTCCTTTTTCCCTTTTTCCTTTTCTCTGAATGGCAATCATAGGTTCTAGATGCCACCTAGCTGGGGAAGATAGTCTTTCAAGTTAGAATTCCCTTGTTGGGGCATTTTCCCCCTAAATTCCTATCTTGAGAAATTGCATCCTGCCTTTCCTGCTCCCCTCCTTTTTTGTACCCCCCTCCTCCCACCCCTATCCTCCTATTTTCTATGATTCTACATTTCAGCATCTGTGCTAGAGTCAGGGTGCAGGTAAAGGTCAAGAGATGGCGCATTAAAACAATAAGAAAATGAGAAACCTGTCCATTTCAAGGTTTCTGGCATGCATACCTTCTGATGGATGTTATACTTTCTGCTATGTAGACTTGTTCCTTACAAATGAGTCAGTTTAGATGGCAATGTGAATTTATTTGAGTAGACATGTGGCAACATAGCTTATTTCTGCAAATAAAAAAAAAAAAATTCTGGAGGGGCGGAGCAAGATGGCGGAGGAGTAGGAGACCTGGATTTCGTCTCCTCTCAGGAATTCAGCTGGATAGGGATCAAACCATTCTGAACACCTACGAACTCAACAGGAGATCGAAGAAAAGAAGAGCAACAACTCTCTCATCAGAAAAGCGACCGCTTTCTGGAAGGTAGGACATGCGGAGAAGTGAATCCGAGGCGATATTCAGGAGGATAGATGGCGGGGGAGGGGCCTCCATCGGCCACTTCTGGCAAGTGATAGAACCACGGAGCACAAAATCGGAACTTTTAAGAAGTCGGCTCCGCTGAGGGACGTCACTCCGGTGGCTAAGCGGGGAGTGGAACCCTCGTGGGACAGTGTGGTCTCAGGACCCTCGGGGTCACAGAAAGACCGGGGGTGCCTGAGTGTGGCAGAGCTCCCAGGTATCGGAGCAGGGAAGCCGGCTGCAGAGGCGGAGCCCAGGCGCGGGCTCTCAGCTCGGGGTTGCCATAAACCGTGATCCGCGGCCCAGTTGGGCCCCTGCTCCTCCAGCAGGGACCCAACAAGTGGCAGATCCGGGGAGACTCACCTTCCTCCCCTGGGTGGAGCGGCGCGGGAGCGCACTGCAGGGATCTGCTGGGTTTGGAGACTGCACCCGGGGTCGGGTGCCAGAGATAGAAACGCGCGGTCACAGACCGGGTGAGCACGGAGTGCGGCCGGAGACCAGGGAGACGGGAGTGACTGACGGCTTTTCTCTGGGGGCTCAC
>NC_138371.1:113451426-113522019 GCF_054177405.1 Leptonychotes weddellii
CTGAAACAAATAATGCAATATATGTTAAGAAAAAAAAAAAAAAAAGAAGAAGAAGAAGAAGGTAGCAGGAGGGGAAGAATGAAGGGGGGAAAATCGGAGGGGTAGATGAACCATGAGAGATGATGGACTCTGAAAAACAAACTGAGGGTTCCAGAGGGGAGGGGGGTGGGAGGATGGGTTAGCCTGGTGATGGGTATTGAGGAGGGCACATTCTGCGTGGATCACTGGGTGTTATGCACAAACAATGAATCATGGAACACTACATCTAAAACTAATGATGTAATGTATGGGGATTAACATAAGAATAAGAAATTAAAACAAACAAACGAACAAAAAAATTCTGCTACATAAGTATGTGAATATCTGTTAGGACTCAGGCACATTTTATTTTGGAACATTTCATTCAGATCAAAGTAACAACAAAATTTCTAATAACAAACAACAAAAATTCCATGAAGAATGATCCATTTGTTGAGCCGGACTTATCAGAATTCTAATGAAAGTCTTTTCTTAAGTAATAACACTCTTAGTTCTCCTTTAACCAGTTGTAGTGAGTTACCAAATGTTTATATCCTAGTTAGTAGAACTGAAGTCTGAACTCAAACCCACACTTCCTTTTTTTTTTAATTTTTTTTTTTAAGATTTATTTATTCATTTGAGAGAGCGAGAATGAGAGAGAGTACATGAAGGGGGGAGGGTCAGAGGGAGAAGCAGGCTCCTCGCTGAGCAGGGAGCCCGATGCGGGACCCGATCCCGGGCCTCCAGAATCATGACCTGAGCCGAAGGCAGTTGCTTAACCAACTGAGCCACCCAGGCGCCCCACACTTCCTTTTTTTAAAATTTTATTTATTTATTTATGAGAGAGCGCTAGCAAGCGCACAAAGCAGGGGGAGAAGCAGGCTCCCCACCGAGCAGGGAGTCCGACGTGGGGCTCTATCCCAGGACCTTGGGATCACGACCTGAGCCGAAGGCCGATGCTTAACTGACTGAGCCACCCAGGCATCCCCCCATATTTCCTTTTAATTTCTTAGTAAAATGGTAACTTTGCTGTCAGATATTTTTAAATTTGGGAATATGAGTAAGAACTGTATAAGCATCTAGTAAAAATAGATATAATTTAAAATGTTATTGTTGGGAAGATTTAAAAAAATTTATCATGAGTTCATTGCCCTAGAGACCTGTTTATAGAAAAACAGGGTATTCAGAATGAAGAATTTGCTACCCCAATGGGACATCTCATTATTTTGTGATATAAACAAATTGTTTACTTTAATAATTAAAAGTTCACATAAGCCAAATAAGTAGAAGCCACCAACCCTATTGAATATTTCCATTTGTATGTCCTTCAGGCATCCTGTTCTGGGGTCAGTAATCCTAGATCCTCTGCTTCCCGCTTGCTAAGGCTTCCTGCCTAAATATCTCTGCATGTCCTTGCCAGAGCATCCCCCTGCCCCCCGCTTTGGTGAATTTTTACTTATTCTTGAAAATTCATCCTGCAAGTCACCTATTCTGGAGAGCATTCCACACCCCATTTCTCCAAACTTCCATTTTCATCTAATTTGTTGGCTCTCCATGATACTCCACAGAACACCAAGCAAATGTATTCATCTGTCAAGCAGCTGAATTCAAACCCAGGTCTGTCAGGCACTCAAACTGGTGTCCTTCTTTAATGCTGGCTTGCAATGGTGCTTTATTCCCATGTATCTCACACCTAGTAATCAAGTTCTTGAGACCAGAAAGTATGTCTTTTACAATTACAGTACCTGGTAGTATATTCTGTGTAGAATGTATGTGATTACTAAGAATATTTAGGTTCTAGAAAGAGAAAGAGCTAAAACAAATGACACACTTTTTTTTTTTTTAATTGGAAAACCCATCGTTTCCATTGACAGTTACAAAGGTTTATGGAGGATCTGAATGATGTGTAATCTATAACATCCTTGGGAAGAAACAACATAAAACACTTTCTAAAATATTTTATCAAGGAAAAGACATATGCTTATCTTCTCTGTTGTAAACTAAAATGAGCTTGCTCTAGAACACAATTCTCCTTGGATGCCCGTCTTAGTAACACAAATGTGAGGCAAAAACTACAGAAACTTGATTTAGTGCATGAAGGCTCATGGTAAAATTTAACTTCTCCACTTCAATTCATCAAATCCTTCCACTCAACTAATATCTTTTAAGAATACTCAATATGGGGGAGCTTCGGTGGCTCAGTAGGTTAAGTGTGTGCCTGTGGCCCAGGTCATGATCTCAGGGTCCTAGGATTGAGCCCCGCATCAGGCTTCCTGCTCAGCGGGAGACTGCTTCTCCCTCTCCCTCTGCTGCTCCCTCTACTTGTGCTCGCTCTCTCTGTCAAATAAATAAATAAAACCTTTAAAAAAAAAAGAATATTCAATATGATCTAAGCATGTGGTCAACCTCATTCAATAGAGGCTCAGAGTTAAAATTAAATAATACAAGTGTGAATTTATTCGCATATACCAGACTTCACATTTTGTATGTATACAGAAGCTTCCTTTAGGGACTTTTAAATGGCTACCTCTGGCATGAGAAGAACTCCCGTAAAGACTCCTGATTGGTTCAGCCATTATCTACTAACAGCATGGTGGCAAGACACTCTTTGTGATCCCTTCATAATTAACTGAAACAATGTTCACCGACTTCAGGGATAGCGTACTTTAAGACAGAGGATTCCAGACTTTGAGATTTTATAGACCGGGAACAATTTCAAAAGAAAGTTTGGAAGTAAAACTAAAGTTACCTACCTTTTAATTTTGCTAGTCAGGGAATTCAACACCACCACCCTCATTACCCTTAAAACAAAATTGGCATTTAAAACATCAAAAGGAAAAAAGGCCATCACCTCATAGTAAAGAAAAAATTATCAGTTAAAAATTGTACATAATATGTTCCCTGTGGAATCATGAAAATATCATCAGCTTGCCATCCAGGCACCGGCATTTTGGGAGCAATGGTCAGTCAGTGTGCCCACGGGGTTATAAAATTATCCTTAAAGTGCATGCCAGGAGCTTTTGCGTTGTCTTGTGTTCTACTTACCATATGGTCCTTATAGTTAATAAGTGTAGCTGCTTTCATAAGTCAGGTTCATGAAAGCATTGAACTTTGATAATAAAGTGGAAATAATTGTCATGATGTATGATTTGTATTTTAAAAATTATATAAGACTGCTGGTGGGAATGCACATTGGTGCAGCCACTGTGAAAGACAGTATGGAGGTTTCTCGTGAAATTAAAAATAGAAATACCATATGATCCAGTAATTCCACTTCTGGGTATTTACCCAAAGAAAACAAAAACACTAATTTGAAAAGATACATGCACCTCTATGTTTACTGCAGCATTATTTACAATAGCCAACATATGGAAGCAATCTAAGTATCCATCAATAGATCAATGAATAAGAAGAAATGGTATATATACACAATGGAATATTACTGAGCCATAAAAAAAGAAGGAAATCTTGCCATTCACTGTAACATGAATGGACCTGGAGGGTATTATGCTAAGTAAAATAAGTTAGACCAAGAAAGACAAATACCATATGATTTCGCTTATATGTGGAATCTAAAAAACAAAACCAACAAACAACAACAAAAGAGAAACAGACTCACAAACAAACTAGTGGTTGCCAAAGGGGAGAGAGTGAAGGGATAGGCAAAATAGCTGGAGGAACTTAAGAGATATAAACTTCCAGTTATAAAATAAATAACTCATGTGGATGAAAAGTATAGCATAGAGAATATAGTCAATAATACTGTAATAACTTTGTGTGCTAACACATGGTAACTACACTTCTCATGGTAAGCATTTTATAATGTATATAATTGTCAGATCACTATGTTGTGTAACTAAAACTAATATACCAACTATACTTCAATGAAAAATAAAATTTACAGGGGCACCTGGCTGGCTCAGTCAGTAGAGCATGCAACTCTTGATCTTGGGGTTGTGAGTTCTAGGCCCACATTGGGCATGGAGATTACTTTTAATAAAAATTTACAAAAATTTAACTTACCCAAGTCATACAACTAGTATGTAACAGAGCCAAGATTTGAACCCAGGTCAGTCAGACTCAAAGGACTTTAAACAACATCAAAATCGGGACGTCATATGATATAGGCCTCCATCTTCAGCAAGGTATTATACACTTTAAATGGTACTATAGCAAAGTATTATCACTCTCATTTTATAGATGAAGCAACAGAATTACAGAGATATGGTTACAGCCCAATCGGTTTGGAAAGCAATACAAAAAACAACAATTTACTTATCCTCTCATAGAGAACAGTTATTCATTTTAATATAATAATGAAGGTGTTGGGGCGCCTGGGTGGCTCAGTCGGTTAAGCATCTGCCTTCGGCTCAGGTCATGATCCTAGGGTCCTGGGATCGAGCCCCACATCGGACTCTCTGCTCAGCAGGAAGCCTGCTTCTCCCTTTCGCACTCCCCCTGCTTGTTTCTACTCTCGCTAACTCTCTCTCTGTCAAATAAATAAATAAAATCTTTAAAAAAAAAAAAAAAGAATGAAGGTGTCAACAGGATTCCAAGACATTTCAATTGGGGGAAAAATAGTCTTTTCAAAAAATGATGCTGGGACAATTTGATATCCACATGCAAAAGAATAAAGCTGGATCCTTACCTCACACTATATCCACAAATTAACTCAAAATGGATCAGAGACATAAATGTAGAAGTTAAAACTAGTAACTTTTTTTTAAGATTTATTTATTTATTTGAGAGAGGGGGAGGGGCAGAGGGAAAGAATCATCAAACTGACTCCTCACTCTGCATGGAGCCGATGCTGAGATCACTACCTTAGCTAAAACCAAGAGTTGGACGCTTAACCAACTGTGCCACCCAAGTGCCCCAAAACTATTAAAACTCTTAAATGAAAATATAAGTATAGATTTTTGTGACCTTGGATTAGGCAATGGTTTCTTAGAAATGAAACCTAAAGAAACAAGTAATCAAAGAAAGAATAGATAAACTGTACTTCATTAAAAGGACACAAGAAAGTAAAAAGATAACCCACAGAATGGGAGAAAATACAAGCAATTCATATATCTGGTAAGAGTCTAGTATCCAGAAATATAAAGGAGCCTTATAACTCAACAATAAAAAGACAACTCAATGTAAAAATGAGCAGAGGATTTGAAAATACATTTATCCAAAGACTACATACAAATGCACATGAAAAAATTCTCAACATCATTATTCATCAGGGATATGCAAAGCAAAACCATAAAAAGACACCATTTCACATCCTATAGGATGGGTATAATAAAAAAGTTGGACAATAAAAAGTGTTGACTAGGATGTAGAGAAATTTGAACCCAGAATGTAAAATGTGCAGCCATTCTGGAAAACAGTTGGACAGTTCCTCAAAAAGTAAGACATAGAGTTACCGCATCACCTAGCAATTCCACTCACAGATACATATCCAAGAAAATTGAAAATATATGTTCACACAAAATCATGTACATGAATGTTCATAAAAACAGTATTCATAATAGCTGAAAAGTGGAGACAACCCAAATATCCATCAACTGATGAGCAGATAAATAAAATGTATAATTTATATCAGGGAATATTATTCAGTCACAAAAAGGAATGAAGTACTAACGCATGCTACAACATGGATGACCCTTGGGAACATTGTGTGAAGTGAAGGAAGCCAGGCACAAAGGCATACATCATATGGTTCTATTTACATGAAATGTCCATAATAGGCAAATTCATAGAGACAGAAAGTAGCTTAGTGTTGCCAAGGGCTGGGAGGAGGGAGAAATAGGTGTGACTTCTAATAAACATTTCGAGGTGACAGAAATGTCTCAGAATTAGATAGTGGTGATGGCTGGACAACTTGGTGAAAATACTAAAAACCATGGAAATATACACTTCGTAAGGGTGAATTTTATGTGACTTCTATCTCAATAAAAAAATAAAAATAAAATGTGATTTTAACAATAATTAAATTATCTTCTGTGAAGCTGGACAAGCACACAGTGGAATGGAAAAGTATTGAACCAGGAGGCCTGGGCCCTTGCCTCATTTCCGCTACCAGGATCACTGATGGTGGGTCAATCATTCACCTTCCCTGGTCTTTGGCAAGGACTTATAACAAAAGGAGTTGGACTTATGGACGATCTCTAAAGTCGCCTTCAGTTCCACAGCTCGATGTTTGTAAATCTGTACAAAAACTTAATATTTGTACATAACCACAACAGAGATAAGATACACACTTCTATGCTCCTTACCATACTTCCAATACAGATGAAACTTCGTAGTGTGATGGAGGAGAGCACACCTTTGGAAGGACCCGACTGTCCAAGCTGAAAGCCCTGCTCAGCCACTTGCTAAATGCCTGACCTTAGACAAGTCACTCCACCTCATTCTGCCTCCGTTTCCTCCTCTGTAAAGCTGAATACTAGATGATTTTGTAAGTAGCAAGCACTAATCATGGAGCATATTAATAGATCTTTACAAAATCAGGTGTGGGACACCTGGGTGGCTCAGTCGGTTAGGTGGCTATCTTTAGCTCAGGTCATGATCCCAGGGTCATGGGATCGAGTCCCATGTAGGGCTCCTTGTTCAGCGAGGAGCCTGCTTCTCCCTCTGCCTGCAGCTTCCCCTGCTTGTGCTCTCTCTCTTTCTCTCTCTCTCTCACTCTCTCTCTGACAAATAAATGAATAAAGAATAAAAAAATAAAAATAAATCAGGTGATTACAGCCATTGGCTACTTCTAGAATTAAAGAGCAGTTGTTAAATATCCAGATTGTAGAAAGGGGTGTATCTAGTGATTTTTTTCCAAATGTTATTTCACTCCTTACAAAAGACTAAAGGTACTCACTATACATGAGACAACAGAGTCAGCTCTGAGTGACTTGGGCCAGGAGCTCTTGCTCTGGGGCTTTTCACCCCCAGCCACACCCCCTCACGCCATAGAGGCAACACACCAGGATTCCAGGGTCCTGCCTGGGCTGGGATCAGGGCAGGGCAGGGCAGGGTTTCTTGGAGTAGTACCTGCAGGGATTAGCCAACCAATGTGAGAAAATGACATCCCTCTGAATACTACCTAAGCTTTAGGTCCTTCTCCCAGCTCAACTTAACACAATTTTTTCAGAACCTGGAAATTCCCAAAGCATACTTCTACTATACACTCTATGTATGTTTCTTGAAATCACATTTCTACACGTAGGTAGTTTTTGAAATGATCAAAAGATCGATTTCTATGTGTACTAATCTAGATGGAAAGCTGGACTAGCAAATTTTCAGTAAAAGCTGTGACACCCTGCTTCATTCCTGTGAGCGAACACACAGTCGTTCCTCCATTACAAACCTATTGTTAAGGGTTAGTCATGGACTAGTCATGTTTCTAATTCTGAATGCCTGGAATAATTTCTAGATTTTTAAGGACACTTAAAAGGCACACAATCAATTTATGGAGACCATTAAACCCTGTGTGTGTAAAATAATATTTAATGCATTTTATTTGCTAGAAATAATATTTCCATTGTTTAAAACCAACTGAATACTTCTAGGCAAGAGTAGAAGTTTGTTCCTTCCTTTGTACTTCTGTATATGGCATTCTCTACCTAATAACCCTGATTTCTATTAGTCTATTAGTGAATAAAGATAATTAAAAATAAAAAGTGCCATTTCAAGCACTTACTCTGTGTCATCCCCATTCTCTTACATATTGTATTCAAACACACACACGATTATTTGTCCCATTTTACAGATGAGAAAACTGAGCTCAAGGGGTGAAGTATCTGGCCTAAAGCCACACAGCTGGGAGACAGTAGCAGACAATACCCGAGCCTCTCCTACTATATAGACCTCATTATGAGTGAGCATCAGTTCTTTTTTTTTTTTTTTTAAGATTTTATTTATTTGACAGAGAGAGACACAGCCAGGGAGGGAACACAAGCAGGGGGAGTGAGAGAGGGAGAAGCAGGCCTCCCGCCGAGCAGGGAGCCCGATGCGGGGCTCGATCCCAGAACCCCGGGATCATGACCTGAGCCAAAGGCAGACGCTTAACGACTGAGCCACCCAGGTGCCCCTGAGCATCAGTTCTTATTACTTATCTTCTTCTCCAGCCAAGCCTCTCTTTCCAGAGGCTTTCTACACATGACTCTTGTTGATAGGAATTTATTTTTTTCCTCTATGTTTTTAGTATTTATAAACTGAGTTATTCTAGAGCATTAATTTGTTACCTCTGGTAAATTTTTTTCAACTGTTATCAGAGACATGTATTTGTACATCAGGTTAAACTTATGCTTAATTATAAAGAAGAGACTGTTCTTTCTCTCTTTCTCTTATTCTTTTTTTTTTTTTTAATTCTGCTGTGACCTGTGCATGAAAGAATGTTCTGTTCAGCAGATACCATCAACTCACCGCTCATTAATCACGGTGTTGATATTAGCACGTGTGCAACTGCCTTACACTCTATCTCACTTCGAAATCAAGTTCATTTACCAATTTTACATTACTCCTCACCATTGTATCTAGTATCTTCACTTACATAACTTTTCAAATCTGAAGATGACAATCAACAAGAATGGCTTATATTTCCTCACAATGCACACAACACACAAATAAACAGCCCGAAGTCTTAGTAACCTGAGTCTTCCAAACAGCGTGATTGGTAAAATCTTGACCGGTAGGTGAAAGGAGCCCAGCCTCTCTTGTTTATGCTCTTCTCCACATAGTTTCACAGAGAAGTTGGGCCACCAGAAGTGCATTAGAAAATGTATCTCATATTTCCCTTTCCTAATAAATGAACTGGAAAATATATTTTGCAACTTGGAACGGCATGTTTTCTTCAAATACAACTTGGAAACAACGTAAAAATGTTGAACGTCTTAAAACCTGAACAAATGCGAAGGTTTTAGGAATGATCTAACAGCTGTTGCACACACAGATGTGATGTAAAAGCTGCAGAAACATTATTCAGCTATTCAGAAATAGGATCTAAAAGCCTTCTCTTTTGGTACAGAAGAGTTAATTTATCTTCTTTTTGCTAAATCAGGCCTTCCAGAAGTTAAAAAGAAGAGACTGCTATATTTAAAAACTAAATCAATATATGTTATGATAATGTAATATAGTTCACATTTCTACTAATTTGAACTAATATTCCATTTTTGAAAGATATACAAGGCCACTGCAGACATTAAATTAGTTCAAACCGCCAGACCACTATGGACAAGCAGTGGTATGATTTTCTTATGAAACACACACACAAAAACTTCTTTTTTTTTTTTTTAGAAATTTAGAGATGGAGATAGAAACGCAGGCAAGAACTGAAACAGAATAAGAGAATTAATTTGAAGGCTCAATACTTTTTCTTCCAGTCAGAAAATGGGTACCACCATGGAGGGTACCAGAGAATATAATGAGAAAAGCCCCCCGTCCCCCTGACATCTGCAATGCTGTGTTAGTGGCACCCACTAGCCTTGTCCCTACTGATTCTCTTTGCTCCAACCACACCAATTGCCTTCTGCCCCTGGTCTGACCCAAAGTTTTCCTGATTCTGAGCCTTCACATATGCTGTTCCCACTGCCTTACATGCCTTTTCTAATTCTCCTTTCTAAGGAACTTCTACTAGATACTAGGCTCTAGAATTTAGCTCAAACTCTATTCTTCAGTGAAGCATTCTCCAACCTTCCAGATGCTCTCAGTCCCTTGCTACACTTCTGCAGCACCCTTTCTTCTCCTACATAGCACTTTTCACACTGTAATTACATAATTAAGTGTGCAATTTGTTGTATAAGGTCAATCCACAGCCGTGGGCTGCAAGTTTGATGAGATCTTTTTCAGCTACCTCCACAAACCCGTCAAAGCACCTTGGATACAGTAATGCATACGTTTACACTTCAAAGCGCTATCTCCAACCTCCTGCTTTCCCATCTTCCTATACTTTAAACTTGGTTCTCTGGCCTTCAATTAAGTTAATGCCAGGAAGAATGGGCTTTGGCAACATATGTACCTCACGCTCAAGAAGAGAGCACTAGACTCCACAAAATGACTCCCGCAAGAAACGCTCCCTTGCTCCTTGGGCTGGTTGGATTTTTATTCCAACGTCACTCCCTTTGGTCTGGTTACACAGTCTCCACTGAGAGAAAAAAAATTGCATTCCTTTTGGGAATTTCGTAAGGCTATTTCCACAGCTGACGATCCCTCTGACTCTATGGGGAGGGAAGTTAAAAACAAAAAAAGTGCTATATTTCACAACAGCTGAAATAATTTTCTGCCAAAACCTGTTTTAAATTCAAAGTGTGTTTTCTCTGTATGTACAAGGCAGCTACAGGTCTAGAGATATAATGTGACATACGAATTTAACACTCTAATATGCACAAACAGACCAGATATTTTTATATACTACTAATGATAATAATTACTATTGACTCTAAAGTAAGCAAATCCATATTTGTTTTCAAGTTAAGTGTGTTACTTGAGAATATTTGAAAACATTTGCTAAAGGGGTGTGAAAGTGCAGACTCTCATCAAAATCCATCTGTCTGAATCTATTAACTGGCATTTCCCCAGCTGGGGCATTCCTCAAGTCCTGCATAACAAAAGCTCCTTATGCCAAGGGTGAGGGCTGATACCCAACTTAGAAACCGGGTTTATTTCATCAAGAATTAAAAAATTCTACATAGATTTTGAAATGTCTATCTTTATGAGCCAGGTATACCAAACACAGAACCAGAAATGGATGTTGAATAGAGAATTAAAGTTTGAAGCTCCAAAATCCAGTCATCAAAACTGTTTTTCTCTTTTTAAAAAAAATCTTCCACAACTTGTTCACAAAAACATCTTGAAAATATTCATGTAAATTATTTGGGGAAAGGGGTATTTGATATTTCATCACCTTCCTATCCCCCACTGACCTCATGGTTTTCTATTTTTTTACTCAGTGCTAATGAAGAGATATTACATGTGATTTGGTAATTTGTATGTTTTTGATGGATTAAGATATTTGGATTACCTAATTTTTTTTTTAAACCCTCTACTTTTATCATCTTTTTAAAAAGGTTGTGTCGGGTGCCTGGGTGGCTCAGTCGGTTGAGCGTCCAACTCTTGATTTCAGCTCAGGTCATGATCTGAGGGTCCTGGGATGGAGCCCTGTGTTGGGCTCCACGCTCAGCGGGGAGTCTGCCTGGTATTCTCCCTCCCCATCTTCCCTTCCCCCTGCTCTCTCTCTTCAAATAAATAAATCATTTAAAAAAAATAAAAAAATAAAAAGGTTGTATGTGTCTTTTGAGTACACTGAAGGTGGTAATAAATACATGCAGATTGACCTTTACTTATTGACCTATATCCATGTCGAGTCTGTCCCTAACGCCCTCCCTTCTGAAAATGGGTGCTGCTTCTCCAGTCTATGCAATAAATTCCGTTCCTACTGGCCCACGGTCTGTTTTGCTGCCACTATTGTTTTTCTTCCTTGTAGATCTAAAGTATGTATGGTATCCCATATATATTTTTTTCTTCCTCTTTTTAAAAAGTAAATGCAGAGGATTCCAAACCTACATGTTAGAAAAGCTTGTCATTAGGTTGCTTATCATCGGCCACTTGTCATCCTCTCTGAAAACATCATGAGCATAACTGTGCTTTTAGCAACCAGTACTACCTTGTACTAAGGCTGAATAGTGAAGGTTCACCTTAACTCTTATCTCTCACCTTCATCCAACCCTAAACTGGCTGACATGCCAGGTCTCAGGGGCTCCAGAAAAAAAAAAAAATACGATGAGAACCTCTTCCAGACACTCTGCCTGCTGTTATCAACAGACAGTTCTGCCACAGCTACCTCCTGATTATTCTATCGAGAGGAAAGAAAATGAAAATTAATATAAAGTCTTAGTATAACCTAGGATTTTGACTCCTTTTCTTCACAAAACTTTTTTATGTGAGGTACTTTAAAGAATTCTAATTCTAATCCCTTCTCTTGCCCATTCCCCTATGGGCTGGATTAAACCATCCAAATGTTGCATGCCCAAAGGATAGGAAAAGACAAGGTAAAAAAAAAAAAAAAGCCAAAAAAATGCATATACCACCTCCTGAACTGCCTGACACATAATTTATGAACCTTAGAAATTCATCATCAGTCCTACGAAGCCTAACTCTTTGTTATAGACAGCAGAAAAGCGAAGCTGCAAGAACATAATTCATTAACTCACGAAGACCGCAAAGGAGATTTATCCCCACCTTCCCCTCCTCTAAAAACACAAGTGCTATATTTCAATAGAGTTAAATATAAGAGCTTCCTTTCATAACAACTGTAAAAATCCCAGGATGTATAAAATCATCTTAAATAGGTAAAACAAATAAACAGGAAACCCCCCCCCCCCACATCCCCACCTGGCATTACTTTAGCTGCTCCTTATGCTGTGAGAACCCTGAGATTGATCCAACCAGAGCTTCTGTGAGAACTTTCTTCATCCACCACTTTTGTACACCAAGTTTTACAAAGAGGCCATCAAGGTAAGAGGCTAAATTTGAAATAAAATTTCATTTTGGTGTATTCCGATAACCCGATGTAAACCAGACACAATACCCTATGACCTTGAGCTCTTGTTTTCAACTATTGTTTTTGGTTTTCTTCCTGTATGTACTCAGACATTTAGGGAAAGGAAAGGAAATCATGTTGAGAGCATCTGCTGTGTAATAAAGTGGGGGTTTTTGAAGAGGGTCCCCTAGATCTATAGCCTCACAATTCTCTGGAAAACATCTTAAAAATGCAGGTTCCTGGACCCCTCTCTGTTTAACCTGACTTTCTAACTGGTGGATCCTAGATTAGGTATACTGAAAAGCCCCTCAGATGATTCTTCTGTACTAAAAGTTGAGAAAGTATTAAATGACTTTGTCTAGATGCCTTCACACAGGTTATCTTAGTTAGTATTTGAAGAATGTGTCTCATCTTAGTTCCAGTAGTCCATTAACACCCAAGTGGTCATGTTAATAACTTAATTTGTATGTTTATTTTCCCTCTAGGCAGAAATAACTGTGCTTCTCTTCTGTGGAAGCTTCATGGGTGAGCACGTGAGTCTTCAAGGAAGACAGC
The DNA here is from genome assembly GCF_054177405.1 of Leptonychotes weddellii. Lineage (NCBI taxonomy): Eukaryota > Metazoa > Chordata > Mammalia > Carnivora > Phocidae > Leptonychotes > Leptonychotes weddellii. The sequence continues at coordinate 113,464,517 of NC_138371.1, forward strand.
CCTAACCGTGAGACTCTGCTTAATTCCTAAGCCTCCATGAACTTTAGTTGTATCACATGAAAAATGACTATAATGCTGACTTGCTAGGTTTTTTAAGTATTTAGTTTTAAGTATTTAATTTTAATTTTTTTAAGTATTAAATACAATAACTTGTGTGCCTGGAACGTGGTTAGCACTCAAAAAGTTGTAGCTATTATAATTTTTCTTGAAAAATATGGTGCAGCTAAGAAATACCTATGTATTTATCCACAAATCGTGCTTCAATCTTAAAACAGCACATTAGCTATGTGATTATAAAGCAGTGTTACCATTTAAAAAATACCTGTAAGAGGCATGTATCTGCTGTCCCCATTAAAAGAATTCTTGTAGGAGATCACATTTATTTTTTAAAATGCTGACTGGCTTGCTTGAAATATTTTCAAACACTTTAGAAGTATGTAGTGATTATCTTCAGGTGCTTTTTTATAATCGGCATGTTAGTTTTATAATCAACATGTTAGTTTTATAATCAACACGCTATTTTTATAATTAGAAATAAATAAATAAAATTTAAAAGGGGGGAAATCTGTCCCTTCAAATACATGTTAGTGGTGCCCATTTCTTGCACTGTGAAAATGGACATGTTCTTTAAAATAATTAAGTCTTCGACGGAAAATTCTGGTGAAAAGCAGGTGAGTGGTTTTCTTCGGGAACCCAACACTGAGATCCAAACAAACAGAAGTGAGACTCGTTTTCTTCCCATGTGGTTCATAAGCTGGCAATACCCAAGAAGAGCTTCAAGCTTTATGGGGCTAAGGGGGAAGGCCACTAATGGGAACATCATTTGGATGTAAATATTTCGGGACATTTTCCAAAATCTGTCTTATTTTGGTTTAACCAAGCCTAAAACATCATGTTTATTTTTTATACACTTTCTCTCCACAAGCTTTCTTGAATTAATATACATAGTCTGTAGGAATTGTTTTTCCTACTATAAAGATTTCTACCTAGATTAAGCAGTAGCCAGGTATAATGGTGATGGAGGACATGATGTGATACAGTTTCCTCTGAACTAATATGTACAGAGGTTTGAGGGCTCCTGAGACAGATCACCTGGTCCTAATTCTTTGCTTCAGGATACTCTTTAGCCTTGAGAAGCCAGGCCAAGAATCACATACATTTTCCAGTCTAAATGTCCCCATTATAAAATGAGGACTTTAGGGCGCCTGGGTGGCTCAGTCGTTAAGCGTCTGCCTTCGGCTCAGGTCATGATCCCAGGGTCCTGGGATCGAGTCCTGCATCGGGCTCCCTGCTAGGCGGGAGGCCTGCTTCTCCCTCTCCCACTCCCCCTGCTCGTGTTCCCTCTCTCGCTGTGTCTCTCTCTGTCAAATAAATAAATAAAATCTTAAAAAAAAATAAAAAATAAAAAATAAATAAAATAAAATGAGGACTTTAATAATACTGACACTAGTATAGTTCATTAGGATGAAATTAAAATTATGTATGTGAAGTGCTTAGCACAGTGTCTGGTACATGATAAGACTCAATCGGGGTAGCTGTCATCTGTTTTGCTAGGATCTCCTTCATGGGGAGCAACAGTTTCATCCAGAGTGAAATTCCTCCATCTTTTTGCAAGCTTGACCAAGAAAGGGTGAAGGGAGTTTTTCTATGACCATCTCAACAATCTCCCTAATTTAGCTCACAATCCCCTTGAGGTCATAAGTACAGTATTAATATTTCCCACATTCCGTAAAGGGGCCTCTGGTCACAACGAGATTTCTACGGGTACCAGTAAGTTATCAGTGGAGGTAGGGATCAAATTCAGCATTGTTTCCAGCTGGGTTCTCCAACAGTTCACTCCCTTTCATATGCAGATGATTGGTTATGCAATAATTTAATTCAATGCTTTTCATAAAAAATGCCACAGAGGGGCTGCTTCATGTGTGTTACTTTGTTGTTGCCCTGGTGACATTTGACGAGCCCTCGGGCAACCATGGATATCTGAGGATTCCAGAGAGCAAGGCCATGTGAACAAAAAGGGTAAGTGTTACAATGCAGCTGTTCACTGGAGATTCTCAAGTTGTGCATCATGAATTAGTACTTTTCTTCTGGCTTTCTTTTTTCTTCTCCTCCTTGCTTCTAGTCAGTGTGTTAGATAAATAAATTCAGCTTTCCAGGAGAGGCTGAGCTTATGCATAATCAAAGAACTCAACTATTTTTAATGAAATTTTATAAAACCTTTTTAATCATTGACATAAAACCATTCTGTTTCTATAGTAAAGTCAGAGAGTTATAAGATTTCTTATAAGAATTATAAGAAGTCATTAACAGTTGTAAGTGCCTTGAAAGAAAGAATTTTATCTTACTTATTTCTGGGTCCCCAGTACATGGTATGCAATCTTGCCCAAAGCAGGTCATCAGTAAATGCTTATAAATGAGTAAATACAGCCTTTGAGTTCCACTTCAGATCTCTTTTTCAAGAGGGTCCTTCTAAAGTAACTGTAGCCCAAAAGTCCTCTGAAAAACTGATCAAGAAGTCATATTAATTTCACTGTGAAAATCATAGACTACCAAGTCTCTGTCATATACCACATGTATATTGGACACTCGTTTTAACTTTAAACGTGGAAATCCAAGCAACTGTACCAAGATGTGGAGTGAAAAAGCCCCTACTAGCAATGTAGGAAACTGGGAATTCCTATAGATTCTGCTAATTTAACTAAAGTCATCATTAAAAGCCACGGAGACTTCTGGTTCTTCGCAAACACCTATGCAAGGAAAGAGGCCCTCACGGTTATTCTTTAAAGTTGTAGAGCAAGGTCACTTTAAAAAGATAAATATAGACATAAACAGGCACTGGTGATGCTTACCTCAAACACTAATAGAAAAAGGAAATTGGATTCATGTGATGATAAAGGCCTAGAGCTAGAAAAGAATTTACAGACGATCTGAGACAGCACTGGAGGTCATGGTTCATGAAATCCACGGACTCATCATCTGGCTTCTGCCCACCTCTCCAGTTTTCTTCATCTGCTCTCCTTCTTCTTCTTCTTCTTTTTTTTTTTTTTAATTTTATTTATTTATTTGAGAGAGAGAGAATGAGAGACAGAGAGCATGAGAGGGAGGAGGATCAGAGGGAGAAGCAGACTCCCCGCTGAGCAGGGAGCCCGATGCGGGACTCGATCCCGGGACTCCAGGATCATGACCTGAGCTGAAGGCAGTGGCTTAACTAACTGAGCCACCCAGGCGCCCCTCACCTGCTCTCCTTCTTGACCCAAGGTCTCATCAATCAATATCTAAAAATTATTCATGCAGCTTCATGCCTCTCTGTTTCTTTGCAAGTGCTTGCCTTTTCCCTCCCTTAGAGTGGAATTTCTCTCCTTTAAGGCCCAACTCAAGGGTCATCTCCTTTGCTTGGTAAAGCCAGGCCAAGTTCACTCCATCCTCCGATCTACCTCTACATCCTGTGTATTCTGCTGCTGCAGCTGCATTTGTCTGTAAGTCCTTGAGGGTAGGACTCAGTGTCTTTTTTATCTTTTTATGCTTGGGGCATAGCATAGCAGAGCATCTGGAATATGATATTCATTAAATGAATGTTTCTGAATGAGTGAATGAATGAATCTAACTAATTCCTTCCATTTGTGTAAAAAAAAAAAAAATTGAGGGCCAGAAGTTATTCTCTCCTTTTTAATTAAGCAATGGGTCCCTATGTGACTAGCAACTAAGAAATTTTTTTTATAACTGAGATATTAACTAATTTGATATTTCTAGGAGACTTCTAAAATGTCTTTTTGCTTCCACTCTTGGACTCTATTGCCTTTTCAAGTTTTACATCATAAACCAGGTAACTGTACATAGCAAATTATACCTAAGATCGTATCGGGACTCCTTCCCAGGCCATAGGGCTGCAGAGGACCTGGCTATCTGTCAACCCCTTTTCCTATCATTTTTCCACTCACTCACTGTACCCCAAGCCCCACCGGCATTCTTGCCTTTCCTCAAACACATCCGTGCCCTCCTGCTTCAGGACTGATCCACATCCTATTCCTTCCGCCTAGAACACTCTTTGCCCTAGATGTTTGAATGTCTCTGCTCCAATTTCCTCCTCCCCAGAGAGATCTTCTCTGACCATTGGATCCAAAATAGCACTCCCTTTCATTCTCCAGCTCATTTGTTTTTCTTCATACTGTGTTATTTGTAACACATATTATATATTTGTTCAGTATGATCTGTCCCCCCCAACTCATATGGAAGCTCAGTAAGGGTGTTGATTTTGTCTTTTGTTTACTCTTGAATCCCCAGGAGCTGGGACAGTGTTTGGCATGGTAGGTACTTAACAAATATTTGTTGAGGGGCGCCTGGGTGGCTCAGTTGGTTAAGCGACTGCCTTCGGCTCGGGTCATGATCCCGGAGTCCCGGGATCGAGTCCCACGTCAGGCTCCCTGCTCAGCAGGGAGTCTGCTTCTCCCTCTGACCCTCCTCCCTCTCATGCTCTCTGTCTCTCATTTTCTCTCTCGCAAATAAATAAAATCTTAAAAAAAATATATATTTGTTGAATAAGTTAAGTAAATGAGAACTTGGAGTCACTGTGAAAAAAAGAATCATATGATTTGGGGGATTAAAAGAAACTTTTTTTTTTTTTTGCTATAGTTCTGTAATTTTAAAAAAATGGCCAAAAGGGAACATTTCCATCTTAAATAGATGAAAAATTCTTATTTAAATTTCAACTATGCTTTCTCCATTTTCCTCACCCAACACGTGACAACAGCAGTGTTAGTTTCCTTTAGTTATAAATTTTCCAATTGCCCCTTGGAAGGAGGCTGGAGGACACGGAAAGGTTATCTTGCAGGGTGTGGGGCCACCAGAGGCAAACCTGGAACTTAGGAAGGAGTGATTATATTCCTTTAATATCCCTCAGTCAATGAGGCAGCGAGACAGGCTGCCCCAACACTTATAAACATACTTTATGAGAAAAGCTTCGCTCTTGAGGGCAAGGTGCAATTTTTTCCCTCAAGAAATTTGTGCTCTAATTTCAAAAATGGGCATCTTGCTTACAAATGGATGGATGGCCAAGTATGAATTCACCTACAATCCCCAAAGTCGCTTGGTATGACATGGAGCTGCACTCTAATCTCAAATTTATCACCAATGAGACACATGACCTGGAACTGAATTAACTGAATCTCTCTGAGGTTCAATTGACTCTTGTAAAATGAATGGCCTGGACAAGATAATCTACAAGGCTTCCATATGCTCTAATATTTCATGATTTTTTGAGTTAAAAGAAAGAAGAGCATAGAATGTTGGCTGGAATTTCCTCATAATATTAAAGAGCTTGAATAAGTAAACATCATGTCTCAATATCAGTTCAACTTTCTGAAGCTGGCTAGGAAGTGATTTCACAAAAGAAGAAAAGGCACTCATTCTTTTATTTCTTCAGCAATTAGGTTATTTTACTATGTGGATTATACAGTAGGAGGTAAAAGACTTTTTTTAAAAATGTAAGACAAAATTTCTCAATTATAGTACAAAAGAAATTGTTCTGGTTTCTGAAGACTGAAACACTCAGGAGAGTGAACAGAAAAGCAGAAACTTGCAGCTAAATGAGACTATGTACTCTCTTGGTTGTGCTGGCCTCAGCCAAGTTTCTTCACTTACCCCCTCTTTAAATTGGGGATGATAATCATGACCTCAGCATCTGCTGTGATGGTTCACATGATGACATGTAGGAAAACACTGAATCAGGGGCCTGGCATGCAGCAGGACTTTGCAGGGCTCCCACCCTCTCACTCCTTAAGGGGCACTTAGATATGGAAGGGGGGGATCATCTGGAGGTGGGAATGGGCATAGTCAGAATGGCACTAGCAACAAAATCATGAAGGACTTGACCCAGCCCTTGAAAATGGCTAAGATCTAGGTAGGCAGAAATGAGAGAGAAACGTATTAGACTAGAAGACACTGAATAGCACAAGGCATGGAGCCTGAAATATCCATGAGAGTTTAAAGCCATTTCCATTCACTGGTGAGAGGACAGGCTGTAAACAAACAACAAAAATCACCTAGGAGGCTTGTTAAAAATGTATGCTACGGATCAGCCCTCTCCCCCACCCACAACCACACACACACAGAAGTACATTGTACTGCTCCCCCAGGGATGATTTTGATTCATTGGATCTGGTGAGGAGTCCAGGAGCCTGTATTTTAAAAGATTTTCCAGTGGTTCTGATGCTCAGTCAGGTTTGGGAGCCATGGGTTTCGTTAACAGCAACTGATATGTTACAGAGCAGAGCTCACACTGGACAATGGGAAAGTGACCAAAAGACCGAGCCCCAGTATAGGAGCCTGGATCCAAATCCCCGTCTGGCCCTCACTGGCCATGGGACCTTGGGTAGTCACATCATTTTTCTTATCCTCATTCGTCTTCTTTATGTAGTAGAGATCACAGCACCTACCCCACCTTTCTCGGAGGACTTTTGCGAGAACTGAATGATTTTAAGCCACTGTTATATTACCTTAATGGAAAAGCACTTAACTGTAAAGTCTTACACAAATATTCAGGATCATCGTTAACATCACCTTTATTATCATGGGGACCCTGGGATTCCGGATGCCATGGTCAGCTCCCATCTAATACAACCTTGGGGCAACACCTGTGGTAATCTGAAAATGGTTCCATATTGTCACAATGACACCCCTGAACAGTGACCCCTTCCTAAGCGCTACACTGTGACGCCTCGAGTCTTCAGGGTACAAGTTACTTAACTTTTCCAAGCCTTAGTTTCCTCTTGCATAAGCTGGGGATAATGTTAGTATGCTGGGCCCCCGTGTACAACTGTGTAGGCTGTGCCTTACACAGAGCAAGCAGCCAAGGGGGGCCACGCAGGCTGAAATTCAGCCCAGGGTACACTCCCTTGGCTGCATGCCGTTGGGGCTGCATTATGTCAGAGGAGGCACATTTTCTAATTCATGGGCCCAGAGAAGAAGCCCTTTTCTAAGGGCTAACTGCAAGCTGCTGTGTGTGCTAACAGGGAGGCTGGTAGTCCTTACCTTGCAGCCTGGGCATCAAATGAGAAAATGCATGAAGTCTTTAGTATAAAGCCTCGAACACAATGGGGTCCAGCGCAGGTTTGCTGTTACTATTATAATTATCATTAATTCATTCACTCAACAGACATTCATTGTGCACGTTCCTTGTCCCAGCTACTCTGTGAAGGCAACTGGACTATCCACAGTGAATAAGACACTATCTCTTCCTTGGAGGAGGCTGTGGCTTAGGTGCAAATACAGACACTTGCGTAAATCATTATATTCGAGTATTGATACAGGAGACTCTGTCCAGAGTAATAGTGTTTGAATTTCTGAATTCTGATGACTGTGCTAGGAAGGTTTAATTCACTCCTATAGATTTTTTAATCTGGAAAGTCAAGCTTGTTCGATCTCTTTGATAAAGCTGTTTATATCTCTCACACTTCTCACATGTTTAGAGTGAAACATACAGAAGGAGCTTCCCAAGGCACTTGACTCTCCTTGTGGAATAGCACCTGTGCCCACCTTAGAACAAGGACCGTGCGGTCAGCAGGTCTCCTTTCCTACAACATGGTCTTGAAACCACTGATGAGGGACAGTATCTGCCTACTTATTTACTACTCAGAACTACGCAAACACACTCTTCTTTGAAGTAGCTTAAGAGCAAATGAAAATGCACTCTTTTTTAGTCAATCGCAGAAATACTTTGCATTAAATAATAAACTTAATTTCAAACAAAGAAAAATGTCCTTTTTAAAAAACATCATTAAACGGGAGTTGTATGTATAGCTTCCGTCAGCAAAGAAGGATTTAACCTGTGCACTTTTATGAAACTAGACTCTAGTCAGCTTTAGTGTTTTTCACAGAGACAGATGGACATAATGATAAAACAATGTTAGTAGATACGGGCTGAAAATTCCTGGTGATAAATGATAGGTTCTATTACTACCTCTCCTAATTTCCTTTTCTGAGTAAGTAGCCCTAGATGAACCTACACAGGAAATAGCCTTAATGGTTTTAATAGCAGTGGCTTAATGAATTAATCTATTATGGGTATTGCAAATAAATTTTTAATTAAGAAAAAGCTTAATTAAGAAGTTTTCAAAACATGCCTCGGATCTGAAGATCTAGATTACCAAGAGTTCCATAGTTTGTCCCAATTTCCTATTCCACACCTAGGCACTGCACTACCTTAAAAAAAACTCATTAAAATATTTCCTTCAATGTATGTAATAACTAAAATATAATCATTTTAACTGTGTAAACACCAGGGGTAATGTTATTGCTTTATTTCATAATGATGCTGTCAGAATCAATAAACAATAAAATAAAACAAACATACTTTCTCTCGGGAGATCACCTTCCCCAAGAGCATGGAGCACAGAGCACATGGATTATAGATTGCAGATGCTCAAAGGAAGGCTTCCAAGGTCCCTTCCAAATCTAATATCCTATGATTCTATGCATCCCTTTTATCTTACTCAAACGCCACCAAACCACCAATGAAGGTGAACCCACAAATCAAGGCATGATGCTACAGGAGCCCGGCTTTCCCAGAATGTAGGACCAGCTACATCATTTGCCAGGCACACTGCAAGATGAAAATGGGGGCCCTCCATTCAGCAATTGTTAATAATTTCAAAATTGCAACAGAAGAGCATTAAACCAAGGACGGAGGCCTTCTAAGCTGGGGCCCTGCCTGCGCGTGGTACAGGGGCTGTCGGGGTTCTACAGATGTTTGCAGGCGCAGGACTCCCAGCTGGCCGCCATCCTTCTTCCATCTCCAGTTCTGGCAGGGGTAGCTCCAATTATAGAAAGTACCAATTATAAGCTGTTGCTCTTGATGGAGGCTATGTAAGCAGACCCGCATGGAGAATGGCACTGGCAGGCATCCTGGGGTATGCTTCTGGGCTTCTGCCCTCTCCCCTCTCAGAGCATCCTAGAAAATCTAACACAGAAAAGGAACTCAAAGACTTAGGGCATTAAGTTTCCTTTAGACGCATGGTCTAGTTTTACAGACTCATTGATCTTTAAAGCTAAATGGTTCCTTAGAGATTATCTAGTCTAACTTCTCTCATTTTAATTAGGTCTCCATCAAACTCCATTTAGGCCAAGGGCATGGGAATGAATTCGTGGTTGCTTAGCTCTAAAGCCGTTGGTGATTTTGATGAACAAACCTTAACTGATGATCTTTCAGAAAGACAAAGCATTAATATAATGAATGATTCATGCTAATAACACCAGTGGATTACACAAGATGCTGTCAACCATGCTCACAACATATGTAGTATATGATTTTTTTTTTTTTAATCTCATTCAGGACAAAGAGAGTGAGGCTAATGTCTTAGCACTTGGAAATCCCTGAACATGGGATCTAGAATGGGTTCATTAGATATGGGAAGAGGCTGATGAATCCAGGTATGAAGGGGTGAGTGGGTTAGGGTTGGAGCTAAAAGCATCTCCTTTACCAGGAAATACGTCTCTGTTGCTCTTTTCTTCGCTTGCATAATGTAGTGGAGGGCACGATTCATGGTATTTGGGCATGATGGGAGGTTATTGGCATGGCAACTGTACATGTACAGTTGACCTTTGAACCACACAGGTTTGAACTGTGCAGGCCCATTGTGCATGTGGATTTTTTTTCCCCCAAAATACAGTGCAGTACTGTAAATGTATTTTCTCTTTCTTATGATATTCTTTTTTTTTAAAAAAAAGATTTTATTTATTTGTCAGAGAGAGAGCACAAGCAGCGGGAGTGGGAGAGGGAGAAGCAGGCTCCCCGCTGAGCAAGGAGCCTGATGCGGGACTTGATCCCAGGACCCTGGGATCTTGACCTGAGCCACAGGCAGCTGCTTAACCAACTGAGCCACCCAGGTGTCCCTCCTTATGATATTCTTAATAACATTTTCTTTTCTCTAGCTTACATTATTGTAAGAATACGGTATATAATATATATAACACACAACATATGTGTTAACTGTTTATGTTATTAGTCTGGTCAACAATAGGCTATTAGTAGGCAAGTTTTGGGGGGAGTCAAAAGTTATACCTGGAATTCTGACTGTGCAGGGGTCAGTGGAGGGGGTGTGTATCTATCTATATAAACTCTCATACAATGTTTATTAAGGGGTTGAAAATATTAACCCATTTAATCCTCATCACAACCCTATGAGCTAAGTACTATGCTTTTCCTCCTTTTTAAAGATGAGGAAACTAAGGAACATCGAGATTACTTATCTTTCCCAAAGACCCACTGCTTAAGTAGTGAAGGCAGGATTCAAACCCATGTAGTTTTGGGCTCCAGTAGCTGCTCTTAACCACTAGATCATGATGCCATGCCAATAACCTCCCATCATGCCCAAATACCATGAATCGTGCCCTCCACTACATTATGCGCCAAAAGTAAAACGACACGCGATCTATGCTCCTAATGCTGTAGCCATAGCTGCGGCAAATCTGTGTATCAACATTATGTCTGAAGTGATGCTAATTTCACAGATGCTGATCACCTTCACACAGCTGTGATTTTATACACATGACATCTCAAATAACTTTAATCCCTTTTCTACTTCTATGCTAAAGGTTAAGACTGCTCTTTTTCATTTGTCATTATTGCTTTGATTTAGATTTCAGAACAAAAAATCAAACACTTGGGGCGCCTGGGTGGCTCAGTCATTAAGTGTCTGCCTTCGGCTCAAGTCATGATTCCAGGTCCTGGGATCGAGCCCCGCATCGGGCTTCCTGCTCGGCGGGAAGCCTGCTTCTCCCTCTCCCACTGCTTGTATTCCCTCTCTCGTTGTGTCTCTCTCTGTCAAATAAATAAATAAAATTAAAAAAAAAAAAAATCAAACCCTTGGCACAAAGCCTCTCTTCTTTCTTTCCAGAAAGAATAAAACAGCCTATATTGAAATATGTGAAAGTTTTGTTGTTGTTGTTTTTACTTTAACAATTGCTCGTCTTTTCTGTCTATTGCTTATGAAGTCTTTTCTTGGGACTAAAATAAAGATGTAATTTATTTCCAAGACCATGGGGACAACTCCTCATGGCTAGGAAAGGTGCAATCTATCATTGTTTTTGAAGAGTTCTGGGTTGGGGGTGCCTGGATGGCTCAGTCAGTTAAGCGTCTGCCTTCAGCTCAGGTCATGATCCCAGAACCCTGGGATTGAGCCCTGCCTCGGGTTCCCTGCTCAGCAGGGAGTCTGCTTCTCCCTCTGTCGGCCACTCCTTCCTGCTTGTGCTCTCTCTCTCTCTCTCTCTGACAAATAAATAAAATCTTTAAAGAGTTCTGGGATGAATGCAACTCACTGTCAGGCAAAGGGGGGAAAGAGTGCCTTGCCTTCCTTATGTGTCATCACAACAATGCCTATATCCCCATGTGGCGGTACATTAATGTAACTTATACTGTTAAGTATTTGTACTTTTAGGACATGATTCAGTAGATAAATATCACATTTCAATAGAAAATGCTTTCAAGGATCCTTCAAGGAACCTGGAAATATTTCCATTTTATCTGATGGAAAGAGAATAAGAAGCATCTGATAAGACTTTCCGACTTAATGTCATTGCTAGTAAATGTATTAATTTTCATGGGATTCTAAAACAATTACCTCTTGTATTCATTTAATTTCCTATATAGGAAGGAGAAAGAAAAGTATTCACCAAACACAGTCTGCCATGATGGAATATAAGTGAAATACGCTCTATTACACAAAATGACAGAACCATAAGAATCTGAAAATTTCATTTTGGATGAAGACGTTACTAAGGAAATTGTCTGAGAATACAAAATGGCTTGACACAGCAGATTTGCAAATACAGTAATTGTGTAGTTATGGCACATTCTATACTGTCCTTTTGCAATTTCTGGAAGCTTGCTCTATTTCTGGTTAAATAGATGAGTTAAGTGATTTGAGCAGCATAATAAAATTCATGTGCTTTGCCAGGATAAAAACCACAGTACTAAATTAATATCCTGCACTACAGTCCGAACATGCTTTGACAAGGATGCTATTTCATGGCTCAATAAATACTTATTGACTAACTACAAACATGACAAAAATGTTTGTTCTTCAGCTCGACTGTTTTAGGACTAAACATCCAAGGATTCTGAAAAAAGCCCGGGAATGTTGTAACACCTTTCAAACCACTTTTGTTTTCATTTTGCAACATCACTAAACTTGCAAAAGAACAGAATAGAAATATACCGTTGGATAAACTCCCAGTAAACTACAAGGTCTTCTAGCAAATTTTTCTTTATAAGTTGTTTTGTTCAACACAAGATTTAAAAAACACAACGAAGGCATATATATTAATTTCATTAGATATGTGCTTCATGTCTAAATGATCAAGTTGTTGAGTCACAAAAATTGTACCACATGGTCTTCTAGAAGGAATTCCAGTCAACTAGTGGGGCTTGTGTGTCTTATTCAGAGCAACCACCAGCAATTAATGAACATGATCATTTCCTTGCTCCAATTCTGGGAGGAAATGTGTTGCTTCTAAAGGTGAGCCAGTATGCTATGGATAGTTTAGGCCAAGTTTAAGTTACTCTCCTTACAAATGAAAAATTTAAGACATTATCTATTTTTCTCTGAGAAATTTCCCTTTGGTCAACTTTATCATGGACAAACCATAACTGATAAATGTCAGTAAATGGATGCGATCCTGGAAACTTCAATATACAGAACTTTTCTTACAAGTTAAGCATTGTTTGATTAGATTATTTCTGGAGATCATGACACTGGAGAAGCCATCTTTCCAATATAAAGTTTTACCTCATTATCGGGGTGGGCACAAGTTATAATAACCATAGAAGTATTCCTGCTAAACCACTTTTATTTAATTAATCATATTTTTATTTTTTGTGTATGAGGGCAAACTTGAGCAGTCTTCCCTGCAAATGTTATTTGAAATTTTCAATTTTTACTTTGCAATGACATATCTAAATTTTAAAAAAGGTATATTTCATTAGTGAGCCATATTTTTATATTAATTTTTATTCATCAACAGTTCTGGAACCAAATAAACCTGTCATAAAAGATTATTCAATATAGTATTACTATTCTTCCGCTATAAGAACGCTGAATTTAGAAACAGTATTGCTTTTTCTAATTCCCCAGAAATTTAGCACACGTATATATATAAAGAGCTCACATCCAAATAGTGTGCTTTATTTTTTTAAAGATTTTATTTATTGGGGCGCCTGGGTGGCTCAGTTGGTTAAGCGACTGCCTTCAGCTCAGGTCATGATCCTGGAGTCCCGGGATCGAGTCCCACATCAGGCTCCCTGCTCAGCAGGGAGTCTGCTTCTCCCTCTGACCCTCCTCCATCTCATGCTATCTCTATGTCATTCTCTCTCTCAAATAAATAAATAAAATCTTAAAAAAAAAAAATTTTATTTATTTATTTGACAGAGAGGGGGGGAGAGAGAGAGAGAGAGCACAAGCAGGGGGAGCGGCAGAGGGAGAGGAACAAGCAGGCTCCCTGCTGAGCAAGGAGCCAGATTCGGATTCGGGGCTCATCTCAGGACCCCGGGATCATGACCTGAGCAGAAGGCAGATGCTTAACCCACTGAGCTACCCAGGTGCCCCCCAACAGTGTGCTCTAAATAAAGGATCCCCTAGGATTCTGTCCGTGGCCGCTCCTCTTATTTATATCTTTTTCCTACGTAACCCCATCTAGCCCTAAGGCTTTATTCTATAGTAGTTACATGCCAGTCACTTCCGGATTTATCTGGCTTTGACTTTTCTTCCAAACCTGTACTTGTGTATCCAACTCTTTGACTTTTACTTTTGGGTGTCTAAGAGGCGTTTTTGGTCTAGTCTGGCTCAAGCAGAACTCCTTACTGCTCTTCTCATCTGTCTTATGCCAAAAAACCCAAAACCAAAAAAATCTTCCTTTTGCAACTGCAACATGCAAATCTGGCCAGTGGTCCCCCTCTCAGCCTACAGCACTACAAACCCAGGAGTTCTTTTTTTCTTCTTTAAGATTTTATTTATTTATTTAGAGAGAGAGAGTGAGCACGAGTAGGGGGAGGGGCAGACTCCCCGCTGAGTGTGGAACCTGATGCTTGGCTCCATGCAGGGCTCAATGTGGGACTCGTTCCCAGGACCCCAAGATCATGACCTGAGCTGAAGTCAGATGCTTCACCGACTGAGCCACCCAGGCGTCCCTGAACCCAGGAGTTCTTGATTCCCCCCTCACCTCCAGCACATCAGTCTCTCTCCTTTCAAGACATATACCAAATCTATCCCTTTCTCTCCAACACTATGACCCTCGTCCCTGTCACTGTTTATCTCACGTAGACCACTCTGGTGGCAATTTAACAGGGCCCTGCCACTCCTCTGCTTAAAATCCTTTGCTTCCTTATCATATGTAGAACCAAATCCAAATTTCTTGCCCTGGCAACAAGTCCCAAACCTTTTGTTCCCCTATAAAATAACAAGCTCATTCCAACTCTGCTTAAGCAAACCTCTCCCTAGGGGCCTAGAGTATGACCTTGTGCTAGACACAGACTTGGGCGAGTAGTTAATGTAAGTCAGTGGCTCCCAGCCCAGGCTACTCAGTGGAACCCTCTGTGGAGCTTGAAAAAATGCTGATCCCCCGGCCTTATCTAAACGGAATCAGAATCTCTAAGAGGCAGCCAGGGCACTGATATTTGTGAAAGGCTCCAGATGATTCTATGTGTAGCTAAGAACCCTGATATAAGTGATATGCTTTCCTTCTCTCTGATCTTAACTGTGTACTTAGATTTTTTTGTCACTGTTAATATAAATCACATCTAAATATATTCTCCTTTCAAGAGATGTTAAAAAAAAAAAAAAAGACTGACAGGGTAGGATGGCCTGTTCCTCACAGGCAAGTGATAATAAAAAGGAAGGACTCTGATATAAAACACATGAAAAATATCAGCTAGCATCATCCTGTACTTTTTGATATCAAGGAACACATTTAGATTTTAATAAGGAACTCTTTTATGGCCCATGTTCTATTCTTGATCCCACTCTGCATTAAAGTCCCAATCTCATGTTTACATCACATCACAGGATGCTACTGTTGACTCTGAGAATGAGTGAACCTGTTTTAACATGACTAGAACTCACTGAAATTTGGTGGAATTAGTGTTTCTAATCAAAACTCAAACTTTTCAGTGTTTAAGTTAGTTTAGTCTTTAAGCAATAGAACTTCCTGTGTCTAAGAGAAATGATTTAAAATGAGACTATAAAAGAGATCAAAAGACTTGGACATCAATTAGTTCACAAGCTACCTAAACACTGTTATGTGAGTATAAAGGAATCAAACATATGGATTACATTTCCATTAAAATAGAGTAGGGTTTTAAAATAAAGGAGCAGAAAGCTTTAGAAAACTCATTTGGATTTTCTCAGACCTTCACATTTGAAAAGTAGTTCAAGCTGCTTACAAACACTGAAAGCTGAAGGGTATGTTGCTACCTACAGAACTTAATGATGCTATAAAAGTTAAGAATTGTCATCAGTGGTGGCTGATTGGAGATCTGGGGAAGCCAAAAGAAGCTGTCACTCACCCACCTTGAAGAAACCTACATTTAGGCTTTATGACAGCATCTCATTCTTGCAGCCCTTGGCTTCTTATAGTGATGGTAGTGGGCAAGGCACACCACATCGGGGCCCGGGACAAGCTAGAGGTATGGCTGTTTCAAATCTCCATAAGCCCATACACTAACCAGTCCAACAGGATGACTAGGGGGCCAATAATTTTAGATGTAGGGCTATCTTTGTCACTCCAAGAGTTAAAAAAAAAAAAGAGCAATTTTTCCAGTTAACTTTGTTATTCTTTTTTAAAATAACTGCAAGTGACAGCCTTGGAGAAAGGATTTGAGGTCCATGTGTCTCCATAAAGTGTTGTATCAGACAAAATGGGCACAGCTGGCCTTTGACTTCTGACAAACTGCATTAGAATCCTGCCTTGAACACTAACTTTGTCAGCTTGGGAATAAATAATAATCACCACCATTATTAGAATAATCAATATTGAGATAGCAGGTGAGAAAGACTCTTGCTGACCCCTATGGGGTTTAGGGTCTTGGAAAATTAAGAAGTATGCATTGGCAAAACTGCCACAATCTGACGAAAATCTAGCAGCTACTATAAAATCGGAGGCCCAAGAAAAGCTCCCAATATCAGTCCTTCTTTAGCTTACCCCTTTTTAAATTTTGTAATAACATGGACATATTTGAACACCATTCCCATCTTGTCCTTCTATTGGTTTCATTACCTGTGTTGTGACATGTGTTAAGAAGTGCTTTTTCTGATTATATATAATCTTCCTTCCTAAATGTGGCTCCACAGCACAGAAATCTACAGGCTTCAGTATCGTTACACAGTTCTATTTTTTGTCTTTCTGTCTCATTGACAAGACAGTCTTTCATGAAGAGAAGTAAGAGTGAGTTAGAATGAGGATTTCCTTCCTTCGGGTGTAAAGGAGTAAAAGGGAGACTCAAACACCTTCAGAATGCTCTAGACAATAAATGTGAGTTTGTTATAAGGCACTCTGAACACTGTCCTATTGACTAAAGGTAATAAGAAGAAAATTTTAGGGAAATTAAAGAAATCCCAGCACACAACTTTTATCTGATAGAAAAAAAAAAAAACCCTAAAAAAAAAAAGGCCACTATCATGTTTTGGCAGGGTGGATCCTCTCTGGGGGTACATTCAATAGTTGGTTATTCTGATATTGTGAACAGAACCATATAAAGAACACTTTTACAAATGAAGAACACTTTCACCTAGAATTGATGCCAACATTAATAACTTAAGTATTTCAGTGTCTCATGGCCAAAGTTCCATATTTCAGCTACCTTAGCAAGAAAACCCAAGAAAATCAATTTGCATCTAAAAGCTCCTTCATGGAGTTGGCTTGGTTTTGTGGCAAGCATCCCAGCTTGCTTCGAGAAGCAGAAGCTGAAGTCTGCTTCACAGAGGATTGTTTGGTGCTAGTTGAATAACCCACTGGCATCCACTGTTAGCAGAGTGGTAAGCAGATTATGGGTAAGCAGATATTAATATTCTGATTAAACATTTTAAAACCTCATACCACTATTTAAAAAAATAATTGCACTACTCTGGAGAACTTACCATTCTGAAGCCACTTCTAGCCTTAATATCCCTATACTCATGATCTTAAAATCTCTACCACTGGTTTATTTCCCAGAATCAAAACTTTTTCTCTCCACCACCTTAACTGAACTGCAGTGCCTAAAGTTCGTGTGAATAGATGACTTTCTTGGACAGCCTTCATGGTTTTCAGTCTTTACATTTCACTCTCTTCCTTCCCAGATCTCTTTTTGAAAAAGACAGGGCTGCAGTCATCTTTGGCCTCAGCTTCTATAAAAACCCAGCACAGCCTTGGCAGCCCTCCTGGAAAGACTTGTTTCCTGAAGATCCATTGATTTAACAAACTTAACAAACTTAACAAACTTAAATAACAGAAGCTATGAAAGAGACATTTGCAGTGAGCATTCTGAAGTTATGAAGCAACAAACATTTACTAGACCACAAAAATTTCTCTGACACCATCCATCATGTAGATTATACAATTTAGCACGGTAACAGGGAAAGTTACTAATGGTTATTAATTGAGGTCTGCAATGTACTTACAGGTCTTTAAAAATCAACCGTCAAACCTACTAGTTACCACAGCTTATTTCTGGGTCCAGACCGAAAAGTCTGTTTCTTTCTTGGGTGCTTACTAAACGGGGCCACTCTGTTGGACAGGAAACATAGGATGAACATTTTATGCTGACAACATTGAGTGTTGATATCATCGGTGATCCCTAGATCTGATTTGACCAGTTAGAGTGATAAGGACCCAAGGATCAAGGATATACAGACTCTGGGCACCTACTCCAGAATGCCCTCAGGCTGATGGAGAGAGGTGGCTGCAGGAGTGTAGGGGCAGAACATCCAGCAGACTAGTTTACAGTTCACTTTAAGGAAAAGGGGAGGAGCCCAGAGAAGGTTGAATCTCCCATCTCACCCTTGGCATCCCTTCCCTCTGTCCAGACTTCATACCTTCTTCTTCTCTAGAACCCTCTTCCATCCTTGTGGTCACTGACCAACTCAGGAGATATTACTGGAGAGACAGGAGGCAACAAGGTCCAGAGACTGGGCTGGTAGTCAGCCCAGGGACCCTTCCAACCACACTTCCCCCAACCCCGGAAACATCTTCTTAGCAGCCAGCCCTTGGGAAAAGTGATCCTAAACCCTCCACTGCTCTGCAACTGTGCGTAGGGCGGCTTTCCCTTATTGGGGCAGGTATGATGCGGTGACTAAGTCGACCTACAGCTCTGAATGAGGGCTCTGAGAAGGCTCAGACCACTCACTGCATCCGTGGCCCTACAAGGAGATGGCTCCATGGAGCAAGCACAGAAGTAAGGTTACAGCGTGGGGAGGCTGGGGGAGGTGCTAAGGAGGCTGGCGTTCTGACCCAAGCAAGGATTCTTAAGGACCCCCTAGCTCAGAATAATCACCTCTTCTCTTCCTCGAGTTCCTGGGCAATAGATTCCAAAAGGGAGGCCCCTCTTCTGAATCTCAAAGTCAGGACAGCCCGATTCACAGCAGGGCAGAGATTGTGGGCAGCCACCTACTTGCACCAACAGCTGTCCACCTGTCTCCCCAAATCCTGCCCCTCTACCCCCCAAACATCTGTTCTCCTAGAACTTTGGATATTCTCCCTTGCTTTGTCCCCCCCGCCTCCACCCCGACACGCAGTGGAGGTGCCCCGCGTGGAAAAGTCGACGTTGGAAGAGAGGTAGCCCTCGTGGAGGGCCCCTTGGGCTGGGCACTCATTCATTCCCTGGGCGGAAGGCGGCGGAGCAGGGGCCAGCCGGGCGGAGCGAACGCCCGAAGGCGGACTCGCCAGGTAAGCCCGGCGGCGGCTCTCGGCCCCGCGTGTAGCGCCCCGCTGGGCTGTCAGCGCGCGCGCCGGGTGGAACCCACACCCACCGGGCAGCGCGGGCGGCGCGGGCGGCGCGGGCGCTCGGGCCGGGCCGGGAGGGGGTGAGCGCGGCCGGCTCGGCCCAACCCTTGACTCGGAAAAGCCTGTGCGGGGGAACCCAACGCGGCGGCGGGCGGCGGGCGGTGGGCCGGGCGGGCCACGCCGCCGGCGCCTCTTCCTGCCCCGCGGCCCCGGAGTCTCGCGGGCACCGACCTGCCAGCCGTCTCTCCCGGACGTTTTTCCACAGCAGATCCCAGGCTCTGACCGTGGAATCCCGCAACTGCTCACTGATGGACCGCCTGAGCTGCGTCGGGAAGGGTTTCCGTTTGCTGGTCATTTTAGATCCGTCCTCATAACGACCAGCGGGCTCGCCACCGCCACTCCCGCGTGACCCGCAGCTCAGACTCCCGGAGACTCGAGACGCCCGGCGCGGGACGCCCGCTGGGGTCCCGGGACCCGCCGCGGGCGCGACATGGGTCCGCCGCCGTCCCGCGCTTGGGGGGGGAGGGGGGCTGCTGGGCGTGCGCCGGCCGGGATGCGCCGCCCGCCCGGGAGCCGTGCAAGGTTAACCTCTGCGCTCGGTCTACTCCTCTACTCCTTTCCCACTTTCCCTCCCTCCTTCCCCTCGGCTCGGCGCTCCGCCGCTCCCCTCCCTCCCCCTCCCTCCCCTGCTCTCCGGGACTGTCTAGCGCCCCACTCCTTCCCCCAGCGAGCGTTTCCTCCCTCCCTCCCTCCCTCGACTAAACCTGACAGCCTGGCCCCGATGGCCCCCACTCACGGAGTTTCCACCCCCTTTTCAGTTTCACTCGGAGATCAGGGGCTGTACCATATTCCTATTTCTTGATAGTTTCCATTTTTCAGTTTCAGAATCGCCACCATCACAACCAGCGTAACACAAATTTTAAACTATGCCACAGCTAGTGCCATTATAACTCATCAGAGTTTTCCTGAATTCAAGTCACTTGAAATCATCTAATCAGTTTGGCTGACATTCTTCTGGAGTTGGATAATAGTCGTTCTTGGATTTTATGTTAATCCTTCCTGATTTCATCAATGAAATGATTACCTGGCCACAATCAACAATCAAATGATTTAAAGAGTCAAAGTATTACAGCCCCTGCACCTGAATTCAAGTCACTTGAAATCATCTAATCAGTTTGGCTGACATTCTTCTGTAGTTGGATACTAGTCGTTCTTGGATTTATGTTAATCCTTCCTGATTTCATCAATGAAATGATTACCTGGCCACAATCAACAATCAAATGATTTAAAGAGTCAAAGTATTACAGCCACTGCACTGGAGGAAAATGACTTGAAAATCTTAAGGTCAAACCGCGAGGAACCCACATTAAACAGATTTACATACCGTGGAAAAGCATTAAAATCTGCATGCACTTTTAAAAAAGTAGGTATTATGAGGAAGTGAAATATGAAAATTGAAGAATTTTAAGGTATTTTTAGTCAATAACATGAGGCAGGCTTATAATCAGAAATTAACTGATCCCTGCAGGGAAGAGGGAGGAAAGGCGCTGGCTCTTCTAGAAATACCTGAGAAGGTGGTGTCCACATCATTTTACTGGGCTCCAAAGCCTCACTCATAAGATGACAACAATGCTAGTTCAGGACTTAGGGTGTCCTGCTATTCTGTGTTTTGCTTCTAAAGTGCTTGGTGGACCTTAGAGAAAGTCATTTTGACAACATTTGATGTAATTCAACGATGTGATTAATGTCACACATTTCAAGTTTGGTGAGAGGAATTGAAATATTTCAAAATAGGGGCGCCTGGGTGACTCAGTTGGTTAAGCGACTGTCTTCAGCTCAGGTCATGATCCTGGAGTCCTGGGATCGAGTCCTGCATCTGACTCACTGCTCAGCAGGGAGTCTGTTTCTCCCTCTGCTCCTCCCCCCTCTCATGCTCTCTCTGTCTCATTCTCTCTCTCAAATAAATAAATAAAATCTTAAAAAAAAGAGAAAGAAATATTTCAAAATATTTCAAAAGAGAATTTCTGAATTATTCAAACAGTAAAATTTCTGAAATCTCATTTCTTTTTAAATGTCTTTGAACCAGACTGCCAGAAAACCAGGTTAGTCAGCTGTTTTTTTAAAAAAGTTTCAGGTGCTCCACGTGAAGTTTGAAAATAAACTGTCGAATCCTTTATCTACAATACAAATTGCTACTGACTTAAGGAGTGGAAACTATCAGCTACCGGAAGTACTCCTGCTACAATTTTATACTTTTAGTAAATATTCACTCCACCATTTTCTACTGTTGGTAGAAAATGGGGGGAGAAATGACGGTAAAAACAGTCTTTAGTTATCTTATTTTGTTATCTTAAATAACGAAAAATGTACACTAATGAAACACACTTCAGAATGAGCTAAAAAGTTATGATTGAGCTCTTGTGCGCCATCCTGGTAAACCTTTGAAATTGTCAGTTATGAAGCAATAAGTCATGGATCAGAAATGGACTGGAAACTATGGCAGCCAGTTATAGACTAATCCAGATAGCTTTCTGGAGCCACGCCAAGTACCCTTTTGATTACATCCTCTGTTTTGAACAGCATGTAGTTGGCAACGAAATTCTCTGCAAGGAGAAAGATGTCTTATCTTTAAGTGACTGCATACAGTATAACAACAGAATGTTCCACAATTACATGCCCAGGGAAGCTGTGTGTTTTAACTTTTTAAAAGGACCTAATTGAATCAAACTAGGCAGTAGTTGTAACAATGTTTGCACTGGAATAGAACAATACAAGGAATAGTCCAGCTATTTCACTGATCATTTAGCTCCAAAGATCCTGGAACCCTACGACTTTTCTATTTTAATACACATTTTACATTCAGATGGCATGGATTAGGGGTTTTCTTTCAATGATGAATTTGAAGAAAAATTCTTACAGTGCAAATTTGTTTAGTTCTGGTTGTGGAAGAGTCCCTGAATTCAGGATGGTCCAAGAGAAGCCAGATGAAAGACTCAAGTGATCCTCCCGGAACAGGTGCTGCCCAAGCAGCTTCTGCCACACAGCTCAGCCCAGCTCCCCGCCTGGCCCGGCTGCCAGCCTGGCTGTAGGAAATCTCACAGCTGTGCATAGGCTGCTGCCACAAACGCAAGGCTTCCAAACTCACAGGAACCTCAGGGCTACTGGGAGTCTTGTATACAGGCCCTTAGCATCCACAAGCCCTATCTCAAAGTGGAACCTTCAGGAAAACTCCTTTAAAGACTACCGCTCCCCCCCCCGCCCCCGCCCCGGGGTCTTCACCTTGACCAGATGACAATAAGGTCTACTTCAGAGAAAAGAAATCCCCACACCTGCTATCTAAGAGAGGCACCTCTTCCTACTAAGACCTAGTCCTCCACCTGTGCTCTGTTTACTCTCCTTCCTTGTCCCTATAAGGACTTTGCTACATCAGTTATTGCCTCTCTCCCTTACCCTCAACCTTCCTCTAAAAAGGCTCACCCTTCTTTAAACCAAACCAAAACCCCCATAGCAAGGTGCGTTGCCTCTATCCCGTATCTCTTGGAAAAAGAAATCTTCCCTTATCAACCCTGCCATCTGGCCTCCCTCACTACTTCACTGAAACCTGTCTTGCCAAGGTCACCACTAATTGTCTGGTTGCTAAATCTAATGGATGGTTTGCGTTGTTGTTGTCCTTTCTAGGTCATGTGGACAATGGGACACTGCTGACCATCCGTTTCCTCATGACGCTGACTTGTCTCATGGCTGTCAGGCCACATGGCTGAGGTGTTTGTCCTCAGAGCTTCTCTCCCACCCCCTCAATGTTGGCATTCCCCAGGTTTCAGTTTTCAGCCCCCCTCCCCCCTTTTCCTCGTGCTTTCCTGTCCTTGGGTGATTGTATTCCTTCCCATAGTTTCATCCTTTACCTCTCAAGGCCCAACTTGGTACACACAAAAGTACTTGTGTTTAAGAGTGTGGCTGGACGCAGAGGATCATAGGGGAAGGGAGGGAACACTGAAGGGGAAGAAATCAGAGAGGGAGACAAACCATGAGAGACTCTAGGAAACAAACCGAGGGTTGTGGAAAAGGAGGTGGGTGGGGGGATGGGGTAACTGGGTGATGGGCATTAAGAGGAGTGATGAGCACTGGGTGCTATATATAACTGGTGAATTACTGAACTCTACGTCTGAAACTAATGATGTACTATATGTTGGTTAATTGAATTTAAACCATTTTTTTAAAGATTTTTATTTATTTGTCAGAGAGAGAGAGAGAGCACAAGCAGGGGGAGCGGCAGGCAGAGGGAGAAGCAGGCTTCCCGCCGAGCAGGGAGCCCCATGCGGGGCTCGATTCCAGGACCCCGGGATCATGACCTGCGCCTAAGGCAGACGCTTAACCAACTGAGCCACCCAGGCGCCCCTTGGCTAATTGGATTTAAATTTAAAAAAAAAAGAAAAGAGTGTGGCTGGAGGCAGAGTTGTGTTTGACTCTGGCAAGTTTCTGCCCTTCAACACCACCTACCTATGAGATTATACTGTGGATTTGATGAAATAATCCACTTGGCACAAAGAAAGGATTCAGTCAGTGAATGCTACCTCACTGCTGTCCTATCCCTAATCTTTCCTGAGCCCCTCCAAGGGGCCTTTCCTGACACCCAATCTAAATAACTGCATTACTTCCTCTCGTGGTATCCACGAGTGCTATAATTTTCTTTATAGCATGTATCACTTTGGACATTTTCTTGTTTGTTTGTGGTCTGTCTCCCAGGCAAACCTGGGGCATTATGAGAGCAGACTTGGAAAAAGAAATCTTCCTTGCTATGGGGGTTTTGGTTTGGTTTAAAGAACCTGACTCACTAGAGCGTATTCGGCACCTAGAACAGTCCTTGACAGAAGTGTTCAATAAAAACTTGTAGAAAAATGATTATACTCAAGCACTGTGTATCATTTACCTTACTAATGGATATCTCTAGAATTTTCTCTGCGAACCTGCTCTTCCATCTCTGTTTCCTGTGTTAGCCGGTGATGCCACCACCCATCACATGTCCAAGAGAGATACCTAAAAGACATTCTAAATTCCTCCAGAATTCCTAACATCGTTTCCATTTTTCTCTGCTTCTCCATCTCCAGAGTACCAGGTTTAGTCAAGTTTTCTTCTTTCCTCCCCTGAATTTCTTCTTATTAGATTCACTTTGGAGAGCTATTGCCCTCACTCAGCTCTGTCTTCATACATTCATTCCCTCTACTGAATGACCTTCCCCTACTTTTTTTTTTTTTCACTTACCCTTCAGGAATCAAGTCGATGTCAGCTCCTTCTGAAGCTCTTCCACAAATCCCAGTGCCTGGGGTGTTCCTCCTCTCCTGTGTTCCTATGCGACACCCTGGGCCCAGCAATCACAGAGCATTGTGGGTAACCCGTTTTCTCTCGGGGTCCCCACCCCCTGCCCCAGTCCTGAGTTCCCCCAGCTGGGACTAGTACTTTTATTTCTGAATCCCATGTGCCTTTTTTAGTGAACAGCCCATAGTGGGGTCATTTTTTGACTGAATAAATATTCTATTGTAGTTTTAGATGACTGGTTATTACTAGGGTCTGCTCCTTAGTATAAATATAAATTTTAATTAAGTCTGTGGCTGTGCTGCTTCATTGTCACTAATTACCCCTCTCTTTTCTTATATCAAGTTTAGTAATAACTGGTAACATTTGAAAATTTTCCCTTTTCAGTTTTTTCTTTGCATGTTTAAAAAAAACTGGAATAGGGGCGCTTGGGTGGCTCAGTTGTTAAGCGTCTGCCTTCGGCTCAGGTCATGATCCCAGTGTCCTGGGATCGAGCCCCGCATTGGGCTCCCTGCTCAGCGGGAAGCCTGCTTCTCCCTCTCCCACTCCCCCCTGCTTGTGTTCCCTCTCTCGCTGTGTCTCTCTCTGTCAAATAAATAAATAAAATCTTTTTTTTTTTTTAAAGATTTTACTTATTTATTTGAGAGAGAGAATGAGATAGAGCATGAAAGGGTCAGAGGGAGAAGCAGACTCCCCGCCGAGCAGGGAGCCCGATGCGGGACTCGATCCCGGGACTCCGGGATCATGACCTGAGCCGAAGGCAGTCGCTCAACCGACTGAGCCACCCAGGCGCCCAATAAATAAAATCTTTAAACAAAACAAAACAAAACAAAAAACTGACATAACTTTCATACCAAATTTTGAAAAATTTTTTCACTTAGGTACTAGATTGTGAGAATTTTCCCAGTCTATTAAGGTTTTTTAAATATAGTTTTTAGTGAATACGTACATTTCTGTTGGATAGACACATCATAACTTATTTTAAAACCTTCCTAAGTTTGGACATTTCATTCCAAATTTCTGAAATTACAAATAATCCTATGATTAACAACTTTGGTGAAAAAGGGGAAAAATATGGTATTTTTTCTTCACCTTCTCTTAATGCTATATAATTAAGACTCATCACCACTGCACCCCCAACCACAAGCAATATGCAGGATTTGCCACCCACCCTCCTATATATACTATATATAAGAATGCCAATGAATCTGCAAGTCTATTAACTTCTTATCTCTCCTATTCCCCCTTCTACGTTCAACCTATCCTGTGCCATCACCCCTTATGCCTAAGAATGGAGAAGCATAAGGATGCCTGGGTGGCTCAGTTAAGCCTCTGCCTTCAGCCCATCTTGATCCCAGGGTCCTGGGATCGAGTCTCACATCAGGTTCCTTGCTCGGTAGGGAGCCTGCTTCTCCCTCTGCCTGTTGTGCTCTCTCTCTCTCTGACAAATAAATTAAAAAAAAAAAATGGAGAAGCATATTCTGTTCACATGCTGAGTATTTTGTTGTCAGAAGCCTTTGCTTAAAAAAAGAATTCAGTTTCTTTTAACTGTACCAGGCCAGCAAACCTTTGTCAGGAGCCCATGGTTATGATCCATTATTTCATGTTGTTTTTCAGCTTTATTGTAGGAAATTACCTTCCTTACAGTGACCCATTTCCCATCACTGCACAACAGAAGGGTAAAGAGCTCACTGTGACTCTGCCCATGCATGCTCTTTCCCCAAGAGAAACATGATGTGGCAACCATTCCTTCAGTGCTCCCTTCAGGCTATATTTCAGGGTCTTGTTATGGAGATTCTGAAATGCAATCTCATATTATTTATTTCCTCATAAAAAATGCTCCTGAAATTTCTGGAGAAGCTGGCTTTCATGCTGGATCCTTAGCTCATCGTCACCGATTTGTACCTGTCCCAGTGGGTGTGTCTTAGTGCCCTACTGCCAAGCTCTGAAGCTGCCAATCTTCTAATGCTAACAGTTGTGACTGCTTTTGGGTTTTGTTCTGTTAACTGAAATATTGATGGGCTCCATGCTTTCTTGGAAGCAAATTTAGTGTTCGCTGTGAGCTCTGCATTGCCGATCAAAATCTTTGGTTATGTTTAGTATTTTCCTCATGTGCACTGATAAATGCCTGGAATCTTCAGCCTTAATGTCATGTCATAATATTTTACTGACTTCACCCATATTGTAATTCTTTTCTGTATTTTTCATGTATGCTTTTGGGGACTATCATTACCACACGAGAGATCCCAGGTCAGTGTGTCACAAATCACTTATCGTATTTACAGGCTACTGGAATTGAAGAAATGTCTAGTGATTAGAATCATCTTGATGCCTGCTTGTGGACACCCTGTGGCACCCTTCAGCCTGTTTATTCAGCCATAAAGTTTGAACAAATGTAACTTCCTACCCAACCATGCTTTATTACATTGATATAGGCAAATCGGCTAGTTAAGATTCATCCATTTTGTGATGACTGCCTGTATACAGAGGCTAGTTCTAGACCTCAGCATGTTTTGGGGACACTCAAACATACATTGTGAAGCACTGTCTGGGTGCTACCGAGCTCTTCAAGGTCAATAAACGTATCATCTGAAGAGCTGGGAAAGGCAGCTCCCTGGCTCACCTGGGCAGTAAAGTGGTGAGGTAGATAAAGGAAGCAGACAACTGGGTTGATACCCTGCCTCCCACTAACTGGGTGTGTGATTTGGACAAGTTACCATTCTTTTCTGTTCCTCAGCCTTGGCATCTATAAATTGGGAATAACAATAGTGCTTCCCTCAGAGGGTTTTTGGCAAGAATCCAAAGCAATAATACATGGAAAATACTTAGAATGGTTCCTGGCATATAACGAGCATTCATTAAATGTTAGCTATCATTATTAACATTATTTGGCCTACATCAATTCTGCAATTCTCATGAGATTCCAGTCCAGCTAAATTCTGCATAGCATAATACCAAATAACAAGAAGACACTAAAGAGTGGCAGAGAATAGCGATGAACTGGGGAGGAATAAGAATGGAATCCAAATCTCAGCTTGGAGAATTATAAGCTGCAGGCAGGTAGAAGCTACTTAGCCTCCCCAAACATCAGTTTCCTTACTTGTCAAATGCAGACAAGAACATTTGTTCTACTTACCCTGATCAGAGTTAAACTATATGTAAGAGAGGCTTATCAAGTCAAAATGCTATCCAAATGGAAGCTGTTGTAGATAATAGGAAAGATTGGGGACAATCTACATTTGGAGATAGTACATTGCCTACTTGCAATTAAAAAATTTATTCATTCAACAAGTGTCTTTATCTGGAGCGACACAGGTTTCCTCTGGTGGTGGCCCTGTGTTCCAACTGCTGACATGATTTAAGGGCAGCTAAGTGTGTGGTGTGGGCACTCAGAGGGGCTGGGACCCTCATCCCCTTCCCTGGGCTGACCTCCACTGCCATTCTATTTATTCCACAAATACATATGGAGCAAACCTCGGGCATCTTGAAAGACAAGCACATTCTAGAGGCAAATCTTTTGGCAAGATCTCAGCAGTAGCTCCCAACTTATTACTTAATCTGAGTAGATATGGTATTTTCTTTAGGAATTTTTTTCACTCACAAGCCTTTGCCCTAGTTAAGCACTAAGATTACTTAATATAACAAACCTAAGAAGTAGGCATTCACCAAAAAAAAAAAAAAAAAAAGACAAAAACAAAACAAAAGAAAAACCAAGAGGCAAAGAAACAGGCTCAGAAAAGTCATATGACTAGATTGTCAACTAAAAAATTGCAGAACCAAGACTCAAGGCTGATCTCCTTGGCTAACTCCAGCTCTCACTTGACTCCCCCACAGCTCCCTTGCCCCTCTCCAGAGCCCTTGTCCTTCTAAGCTGATAGTGTTTTTCCTCCCTTGTTTGTAGAACTTCAGCGGTTGTGAGACAATACATTATAATCATTAAAGAAATGTCATCTCTGTCAGTCATGAGATTAAGCCTGTTTCATTATTTAAAGTAATCTAGAGTTGACTTGTAGTCAAATCTTTCATTAAAGCCGCTGGAAAAGTTCTGGTTATCTAATAAAATCTCTGGGTTTGAACCCATTTTCATGAAATGAGGACCTCAAAATAACTTTCGGTCTCCCAGTCCCTGATTTTTTCAGATGTAATGAGGGGCTATGAGGACAAAGGCTAAATTCTGTCAACACCTGGTGACACTCTCTTGTTGTCACTAAAAACACTATAAGGAGTGTAGACAATATTATAAAGTATATTTCAATTTCTGATAAGTGTAAAGTTCAAGACGTATCTCTTAAACAGAAATTGTTCAAGAGTAGCTGATTTTTACAAATGTTAAGTGTTTTCCTGTTAGTGCCTTATAATGATGGGGAGTTATGTTTAAGAGTTTCTGGGGCAATAGAAATTACTTTTATCATGTAATATGTATTTTTCTCCTGTCTTCTCTTAGTTGAGCATTTTTTCCTTTGATATGGGATAATGCTGTATTTTCTTTATCACTTCAGTTGTGCCCCATTGGCCATTCATTACTAATAATATATTTTTGGTATTATTTATTTCTTAGTAAAATATTTTGCAGGCATCATTGAAAATAAAAACTCCTGATATTAATTAGGAAAAATTACAAATCAAATCCATCGTTGAGTCCTGGGAAATCTTTCCGGATTTCATGGATATTATTGATATCGTGTGTGACCAGGGCCTCTGTTTCATGTATCTTTGCATTCCTTGTGCCTGGAACTGTGGTTGGCACATGGCATTCTCAAAGAAAATAAATAAAATGGATGACTGAACTTGATTTTCTTAACTTGTAGGTCTCCGCATAACTCTCGCTTCTTTCGAGGCCCTTCCTGACCACCTCAGTGTGCCCCTCTTATGTGATCAAGCCTCACTAACTCTGACCATAGCGCATGCCCACGTGACATTTTGTGTCTGTTTATTTTGGCTATTGCCCAGCTTCCCTTTCACTAGATTGTAAATTCCAGAAGGGCAGGGAATCGTCTTTCTTCCTGGACTCTCATGCCCAGCACTAGGGCAGTGTCTGTTACAAAGTGGACACTTAATGGATACATGTGACAAATGAATAAACAATACATCATTTGCTAAGAAAGCTCATGTGACCATAAGATCTTGTCCCGCATCTTCTGGAGAGTTTAGTTCCTTCGACTGACAACTGCTGGGGTCTCTGTCTCCAGTATCCCTTAACCCACCCACCCCCATGGACACGCCCTGGGCTAAGTCACCGCCCGCAGTGCTGCGCTTCTAAAATCTCAACCTTCATCTCAGCTTCTATGATGATCTTGGGTCTTTCCAGCATTCCTCATCTTGTCTCATGATCTTTCGCTTTTGCTTTTCCTTTACTTAATCAGTCCCTCTCTCTGGCCTCACATCCTTCCAAGCCTTGGCTCAAAGTCCACAAGACAGCCTCTCAACCATTTTCTCATTACACACACACACACACACACGCACACACACACAGAGCTGTTTCAGTTTCTAGCTCTCCCACGCTTGTCTGACAAAAGCCCTATATCCACTTTTACCTCCA
This sequence comes from Leptonychotes weddellii, assembly GCF_054177405.1. Classification (NCBI taxonomy): domain Eukaryota; kingdom Metazoa; phylum Chordata; class Mammalia; order Carnivora; family Phocidae; genus Leptonychotes; species Leptonychotes weddellii. The sequence goes on from NC_138371.1 coordinate 113,494,329, forward strand.
GGCCACCACACACTGCGGATGAAATCGCAGAACCACACAGACAGGTGACACAATGCTGATGGACTGAGAGTTGCCAGCAAGTTTGCGCCATGTCTCTGGTTGGCTCTCATTCCTGTTCTTCACTGTGGCTGTCTCAAAACTTCCCCATTCTCCTCAAAGCCATGTACACTCAAGATCATTTTGTTATTGTGGTAAATTACACATAATATTTATCATTTCAACTATTCATTGTATACGATGTGGTGACATTAATCACATTCACAGTGTTGTATAAACGTCACAACCATTTATATCTAACACTTTCTTCGCCCTCAACAAAAATTCTGTATTCATATAAAGAAACTCTCCCCTCCCTGCTGCCCACAGCCCCTGGTGACCTCTGTTGTACTTTCTGTCTCTTTGAACTTACCTATTCTAGGTCCCTCCCATCTGCCATGCACGCTTTCTTCCCTCTTGCTCTTGGCATCAACACTTGCCTGATGCTTCACAGAGGAAATAGAGAAACTAGCAGTTCCTTGAATGCACCGCACCCTCTTTTGCCTTAATACCTTTGTACTTATTCCTCCTGCCTGGAACATATTGGCTCTTCTCTCGATAGAGCTCCCTAAACTCCAGAGAGTAACTATTCCATGCCCCCATTGAATCGTGTCCCCCTTGAGGATAGGAAGTAAGGTTTTAATTTCTCCATCTCCAGTCTGGACTATGGTGCCCAATACATGGTAAGTACTCACTATATATTTATTGAATGAATACAAATCGGAAATTGGGCCTGAAGAGGGGGTGTGTCCATGTGCTTGTTACCCACTTAAACATTAAAATATTTAGCATCAAGCCATTAGACAGAAATGAGTAGATATGCATACAAACATATGTCCTAAGTCACAATTGAAAAAATTGTCAAGAATGACAGGAAATTATAGTAATAAATTATGGGTTAAAATTATTAACTATTTTCAAATATTTTAATCAAGCGGATTAATTTAAAATATTACTTAGGTTTTTTTTTCCCCTCCAAATTCTGCATTTTTATACTTGAGAATGTTAATCTTGTCATAAATGAACTCCCTCCCTTCACCCAAACCAGGGTTGGAATCTAAGGTTTTCTGTATTAAAATACATATAAATGTAGATAGTTAAGAAAGTTACCACTATCTCAAATATATAATAGAAATGAAGTGGGTTAGCTTTAATATGTAAGAGTATACTGTTAATTTAACACATAAACCTTTTGGGACTCTCTGACTAGGAATCCAGTATTGTAAAACAAAAAATCAATAATGTCTCATCTAGGGGAAAATATGACTTTCTTGTGGGTAAAGTACGAGTGGTTTAAAAGGAGAATAGAATAACAGTTAAGAAAAAGAAAGAGGACAAAAAAAACTGTAGGATGTGGATAAGAGCAGGAAGGTAGCAGCTAAATAAAACCAGAAGGAACAGAGAAGGGTTCCAATATGACATACCAAAGTAGTGTGCCAAGAACAGAACGTCCTAGAATTTAACTTGGAGACAAAAACTCCAGAGTAAGAGGCAGTTGGTCACCTTTCATGATAGCAGGAGGTAATCACAAAAACAACTGATTTAGGCTCATCTGAGCCTCAAGTAGGAAATGACCCTGGTCCCCTTGGAGAGAAGGAAAGGGGACTGAAGGGAATGGAGGGCCTGGGTGCTGGGCCAAACAAAAAGTCCATACCCTCAAAGAATTCAAATTGAGAAATCTAGAGAGAGACTAACAGGAATTGGGAAAGGTCTTGTTCAGCACCTTTAATTTGGGCAAAGGGCACGAAGCAATATCAAACTGTACTTCTGATGCAGAGAACTGTCTTCAGGTTTCAAAACTCTGTTCAGTTGTCTGAGCTGGTGTCCTGCATTTCATTTCCCTGTTACAGGTTAAACTGCATTAGAAGGGCTCGGTATCCCACATGAGAGCTGTCAAGGCTGGAGGAGAGAGCTCTGACAGGGAAGTGAAAGCAAGGTGGCAAGGGTAGAGATTCTTCTCACTGGACCCTTAGGTGGTGGAAACAAAAAGTGATCACAAGATTTTCTAGCAGATGAAATGCCATGTATTTCATCAAATGCGCTTTGTAGATGAATCATGGGCAAAACCAAATACAAAATGCAATCCCTCAGCTTTCAGTACCTTAAAGAATCAATCAAGCTGTCTGGAACCCTCATGTATGAACTATAAATTCACTGCAGGTCAGGTGTCTGACCAGGAAAGCATGTTGCTCTGTCTACTGTCCACTCAGTATACTTTTCTTGATATAACTACAAACCATAATCATTTTCACTTGAGACATTAATTATCCCTGCTCACAAATTCTTTCCATTATTTTCCTAATTTCTCTTTAATGGTTTTATTTTATTTTTCCACTTTCATCGAGATATTCTTGGTGTGACACAATATTCACCCATTGGTTCTTTTATTTTAAGCAAGTGTTTTCTTAATACTATTGGTTGGAGACTCCTGTCAGAGGGTAAATGTCTTTTTCTTCCTATGAACAGTATCATAAGTACAGAATAGCTTAAACTTGGCTCTGTAAGCGAATTATATGCACGTATATATCACATGGCTACAACTGTTAAAAATTCTTGCAAATGATGTTTCCTAAGATTATATGGTTTGCTTAAAAAAGGCAGGATAGAGGACAGAACTCTGTCATAGGGATTTAATAAATACTTCTGAGGCTGATAAATACGTTTGTTCTTAGATTTAACAGGATTTCCCTGTAACTAATCTAGACACAATTAATCCTGAGAGCAGGGCTATTTCCAAAGCATTAATTCATTCTTCCAAACCAAGATTTCTTAGAAAGAATTATTTTAATCTGTGTTCCTAACGTTAGCTCTCTCATTATTTCTAGTAAGGTCATAAAACCTAAGCAGGCACCTGCTTCTGATTTTTGATTTCTATTTTCTCCTTTAAGTGTCCCAAGCACCTGCCTAACCAACTCACCAAGCTTTGCTTCCTTCACCACCATTCGCTCCTGCCATCTGAGGCTGTGAGGTTTCTCCTGCGTTCACCCAGCTTCTGAAACACCTGCAGTTCACAACAAGGATAGTATTGTCTGGCTGTTTTACTTAGCAGTGGGTTGATTTACCTGTCAAGATAAAGTTCACTGTACAGATTATTAGATCTCTGGATTAATGCCTTATAAAACAGCACATTTGCACAGTTCTATGCCTTTCATAAGCATTAAACACTGATTTCTCTTGATAGGCCGGATATTATATCAACATTTAGTGAAAGGAGCCTATTGCTGGGGGTTCAAAGATGAACTAATATGAAAGCTAACCTTTTGGATTTGAGCTAAAAGTTTATTTTTTATGAAGGATTTTTAGAGGTTATGACAGGAGTTATCCAGGTCCTATAAAAGAATACTGTATAAGTATCCAGTAGTCCAAGTTTGCCTTAAAAATACATTAAAATAAGTATATAGCAAAATGATTAATGACAGCATTAACAGCATGAACACTCATCACCCTTGTGTCACTATGTAGATAATATATCAAGAAAAAGGGAAACAGAATTTTCATCAAGTCAGCGATGTGATATATCATAGTCCAAATGACTTAACTCTTTTACCATTTTTATTTTACAAAATGTATGTTAGACATGAAAAAGAATGTTTCCAGCTGTTTCTGGATCTTCTTTTAATTTATTTCTAATAAGGCATATATGTGGGTAACAACTTTAAGCAGAGTTTTGAAACCTGAAGACAGTTCTCTGCCTTAAACAGTTAATCAATGCCATATCCAGGCTGGCTTCAATTAAATTCAGTCCAAGAGAGCTGTGTTCTGGTTAACTGCAACAGAGAAGAAAAGATTGAAGCTATCACTTCCCAAAGGTGACTAGCTCTTAAAAAAAAGGAAGGACAACAGTTTTTTTAACTAGTAAAACCAACAATAAAACTTCTTCAAGTGTTAAAAACCACTCTTTATGGTTTAATATCCATTTGCTTCAGTCCTGAGTGTGGTATTGTTAAATTTATTTTAGCCTGTTGTATGTGTGCTTTTATCCTGGTGGGAAAATATCCCAAGATAAAATGGCAATGAGCTACCTATCCGATATGCTTTTACCTTATTGTAAAATGTAAACCAATTAGAGACGATTTGGAGGAAAACTCAGTTGTGACTCACAGTATTTTTATCTTGCCCGTATCAAAGATTTCAGTGGAATGTGATAAGTATTTCAAATTGAATTACATTTAAGAGGGTTTGATGTTTTATGCAAAAATAAGAATTTAGTGATCTCTCTGACTATGGGTAGTCCCTAACTAATGCATGTTGATTTAGATCTGCCACTTTCAGATATACGGCCACTTGGCAAAAGGGCCCAGAGGACCTAGTAGCTGTAGGAACCCTCCTCCCCTTTCTGATAACAGGGTTTGCGATTTCCTTCCCCTTCCTCCTTCTATCACTATTGTTCGGTACTGCCTAGGTCCCCAGTCTTTCCTCCTACTTCAAACACTTCTTATCTTAGGGGAGTAAACCTAATGAGTAATACCTCTCCCCACTTCCTCAAGGCACCCCTCCTCCAACTCTTCTCAATATGTCCCAAGACGAGTAACATCTAACCAGCCCCCTCTCCCATCCTGGCCCAGCTCCTAATATACAGAAAAGCTCTTTCAATGAAAAGTTATTTCTACAAAATGCAGATAAAATTTATGCCAGCCCTCTTTGTACTCAAATATCATAATTAGCATTCATTCACTCACTCACTCAACAAATAGTTTACATCCTATATTCCAGACACCGTGCTGGGCACATGATACAATGGTATTGTGTGCAATTCTGTCTTTCCTTACAAACTTTTAAAAATAAAGAGAAATAATGAGGGCTTAGGAGGGAATGATTTTTTTTTTTTTAAAGATTTTATTTATTTATTTGAGAGAGAGAGAATGAGAGAGAACACATGAGAGGGGGGAGGGTCAGAGGGAGAAGCAGACTCCCCGCCGAGCAGGGAGCCCGATGTGGGACTCGATCCAGGGACTCCAGGATCATGACCTGAGCCGAAGGCAGCCGCTTAACCAACTGAGCCACCCAGGCGCCCTAGGAGGGAATGATTTTATGTGAGCTTCCTCCTTACCATTATTCACAGGAGAACATCAACAACAATAAACACGTTTGAGAACCTCCAGTTTAGTAAACATTTGCTGGCCCTCTACTATGTCCTGGGCTCTGTGGTTGATGCCGGAGATAGCAGTGTAAGTACAAAGACCCTGGACCCTGTGCCATGAAGAGTCTTCCGTGAGAGTGCGGACTAGAAAAAACTTGAGACTAAGAGCCATCCTGAACAAAAGTAAGGGGGTGGCTGTGGACATGAAGGTAGGCTGACTAATCCCAGGGCCGAGAGAGAGGCGTTATGAGGAGCCAGCCCAACATTTAATGTGTCTTCCAAGGACTTCTATAGGCAGGAGTTTCCAGCTCCCAACTCAGGGGCCTTCTGGGAGGCCTTCCCAGTAGTCCCTGGTAGAGACACCATCCCATTCCATCCTTTCCCATCACCGCAAATATCCCCTCCTGGAATCTCTGACCAAGACAATGAGAACCACCGGAAGCGAGGAGCCAGAGTAAGGCTTGGGAAGTCAGTAAGGCTTCCAGAATTAGTAAATAAGAATGCAGGATTCCTAGTTAATTTGAATTTCAGATAGACAACAAAACATTTTTTAGTAGAAGTGTGTTCCATGCAATATTTGTAATTGTATTGTCCTGTATTTTATCTGACAACCTTTCAAGTGAGCTTATATCTTTATTTCTATTTAGTCTCATTGGGCATCTCAGACACCAATTCAGAAGTACTTTCTCCCACTTGTGGTTCTCAGCTTCTGAAAGCATTGAGACATTTAGCAGGGGCCTCTGTAGGTGTTTGTTTGTTTTGTGTGCTGACGCAGCTGAAAGCCTACCTACTTCTCAATCTTCACAGCCAAATTAAATTTGGTCTTTTCCCATTGAAAATGGTTATTTCTCATACTGAGATTTTCTCCCTTCAAATGCCTTGAAAAATTGTCAACTTTATTCCATTTCAGTGCACTTTATGGTGGCTATCAAAAAAAATATATAAATGCCCCTTCCAAGAAAAAAAAAAAACTTTCATGGAAGTCAAGAAACTTTTCTTTCTTTCTTTTTAAAAGATTTTATTTATTTATTTATTTATTTATTTATTTATTTATTTATTTATTTGAGAGAGACAGCATGAGCCAGGGCAGGAGCAAAGAGAGAGGGAGAAGCGACTCAGTGCTGAGCGCAGAGCCCAACGCGGGGCTCGATCCTGCAACCCTGAGATCACCACCTGAGCCGAAATCAAAAGTCTGACGCTTTACCAACTGAGCCACCCAGGTACCCCAAGAACCTTTTCTAATGAATACTTTTTAGCTGTCCTGAACAAAGTTGGAAACAGGTCTAGTAGTTCAAGGCAAACTGAACATAGCCTGGGAATGTATATGTCTTCCAATGAACTGCCACTTGTTCTAGGCTTGTAAACAAAGAAGTATCTTAAAGCTCCCTTTCTCTTTGTTTAAAGAATGTGTATCCATGTTCATACCCATAGACATACATGATATATATTTTAGGTAAAGTTTGTTCTGAAGGCAGTTGGAAGAAAAATCTCCCTTGTTTTGGGAGCTACTTATCATTAATGAAGAGAATCCTTGGTTTTAGCACACAGTTGGTCCTCAGTAAATATTTGTCAAGTAATTCAAGAAATATCAATAGATTCATAATCTTTTAATTTCTCCAGATGTTTCTGATTTTGTACTCAAAAGATAAACTATCATGACAGCTCAGATTACTACAAATGGATATAAGCTGCAGGATAAAGTATATAAGCATATTGCTCATAGCCTTTATCTTTTCTAGACTAGCTCTGCCACTTTCTAGAACAAGTTACAGCTTCTCTGCGTCTCCTCTGTAAAATGGGGATAACAATGTACTTTACTTCATTGGACTGTTGTAAATATTAAATAAGGCCATATTCATAAAGCATTTAGAACAGGCACCTACAACTGTCACTATGAGCTCTTGTATATTAATTGGTTATAAATAATTATACTGACCACTTTTGATCCTTCTAGAAGAAGAAATTAGTTTTTGTATTTATGAGCCAATTTTGCTGAATCTTGGCTCCATCTTTCATTCTTAGCTGAGTTTGGGGAATAGGAGACACTGATCGCATAGCACAAGTAGCTTCAGAAAGACAGCAAGAAATTAATATACAGTAAAAGTTACAATAAAGTCACTTAGGCTGAATTTTAATCTTGCTGTACCCTTCTCATGTTCAGCTGGATTTGGGCGGTAGGGAAATTTTCCACACTAGTCTCAGCAACAGGAAATAAACCTACAGAGAAAACTTCCTAGTACTATTTTTTTTTAATGTCCTAGGATGTATTTTAATGTTTAATTATAATGTAAGAGATTACCTGGGTTTTTGTATAGCATTCATATGCAGAACAAAATTATCCCTTCTGAATGTTGCCCTGCTTTAATTCGGTACATTTTCTTTAACTAAAGTGCTAATAATTAGTTTCATCTAAAATCTGTCTCAAAGTTTAGGATCAATACATCTTTAAACTGGTATAAAACATGTTAACATAACTCTTAATAGGAGGAAGGATTTCATTAACTCTCAGTTCTTTCCTTTTTCATTGTCAATGCTCCTACCATCTGAGCAAAGAGGAATTCTCTAAGGCTAAGTCTTGTCTATTTTCACCCTCACTAGCACCTGAAAGCATACCATATAGAAAAGGTCAGCTCTTTTTTCTTTCCACATCTGCTTTGCTTAAACATCTGTTAATGCTATGTCCTTTCTGAAAAACTGTTAAGAAAGCATATGCTCCTTCAGTCTATGTATGTAGATATCAACCATTCTGCATTTCAGACTGACGTCATTAAGGATTTCACACTTACCTTGTCAAAAATATTTGCTACTTTAGCATTCTTCTTTCAGTAGGAAGGTTAGGACAAGAAAAATTTCAGTGTTAAATAAAGGAACAGCTTGTTGATTACATCAACACACATGGTTTACTCTAATTAAAAAGGTGAGAATTGATTAATATAGTGCTTATCAAAAGGATTAACTGAAGGAAGATGATACTTAATAGTGAGGACACTGAGCTATGATGCCTCCCAGTTCCTGAGTCTCAGCCTAGCGCTGCCCTTAGTGAGCTATATAACATTAGGTCAGTTCCTTAAACACACTGGGTCTCATTTGCTTCAATTGTAAAGTGAAAGAAACAGAACAGGTACCCTCTGAGGTCTCTTTTCTAAAACTATATGATTTCAGGTACATGTTTGATACTCAACACATGAACTTCTCCTTTTCAATTTAAGTTGTTTATACAATACCTATTGTCGTTGTTGTTTTTTCCAGAACTGAAATTGGGAAAAGGTGGTCACAAAATGTATTTGTTGAAACTCCAACTAAGGTTCAAAGAGCCTTAAAACAATAGATCTTGTCTCAGAAATACCTGTCACAGTTTAGACTTACATTACAACTAATCAAAGTCAGAAAGGTCCACATATTCCTGGCTTTAACTCTCTATTCCTGTTAACCTATTTTAATGTAAACAATCAGATAAGTCACTTCAGAGCACAGGTGAGTGAATGAGTCAAGAATAGTCAGGGGAAAATGTTTAAAACATTAAATTAAGCAGTTGGGGGAAATGTGTAACCTTTATATATCTGAAAGGACATAGAAAGTTTGTTCCAAATGGATGGTTCATCACAAAGTCAGGGGTTGAATAAATAGAGTAAATAGAGAGTTATAATGAAGGCTAAGTATGACCCTGGTTAACTACCCACACATATCCTATAAATATACCTACATATGTGCATGAATGGGCCTTTATTAGCTCTCATTTATGTTAATCCAGTAGAGATCTTGTCATTGAACTATGGTTGCTCAGTAGTAATGTTTTGCACCAGAAATACTAAGTGCTTGACTCATGCCTTTGAAGTTGTTTCATAATTCAGAATAAAAATGACCCCAGGAAGGCAATCTCTTCTGCCTTCTAAATGACTTTCTCTTGCTTGACCTTTTATTGTAAAAAATCAACTAACTCTTTGTTGGGATGCTGTGCTAATTACTCAAAGAAGTTTTATGTAACCCTTTCAAATGTGAACCAACCAGAACAATCAGAATTTCCATTAAGCTGTCTACAGAGGGCACATGATCTAGCAGTATACAACTAATGTGCCTCTATAGCCTAAAGATAATTTGTGGTAGAAAGTTTTTCAACTAAAAATAAATCACAGAGCAGAAAGACCAGAATGTGAGAAAGTAAAAGAATCAGAATTGTTAACACAGCTATTATTAGTAGCTTTCTTGGCTTATAAATTAGCCAGGTAATGCAGTTCAGAAATAATGAAGAACCTATTATCTCTTTCATTTTACCATTCACTAGCTTTTTTAATTCGCTACTGTCATATTAATGATGCATCTGATTAGAGCAAGACCAACAGGAGTCATGCTTCAGGGAACATTCAGAATTTTTATAAACATCCTTACTTCCCTGAAAATTCATTCTTTCAGAGTTACTTTCTATTTCCCATCTGTCTTTGATCATGGGACAGCCCCTAGCCAAACATAAGAATTTAAACTTTCATCTGATTGTCCCACAAATAATTTCTCATCTCTTTCTTGTCAAATAAGAGCAATTAACTTTCAAAGCCTCCCTGTGGAAGTTGCCAAAATTCTAAATCTAGGGACAGTGATGGGAAATTTTCAGTACAGTGTTTTGAAGTCTCCTTTATATATCTTAGCAGAGTTCAAGCCTGAAAATGTTCACAATTATATTTGAAGTTCCTCAATCTCATTGGATTTGTCCCAAATAACTTTAAAGCAGAGTTAAGTTATATTTAGTTAGATTTTATCATAAATTTAAGGTGATAAATCATTATTTAAGCATCATTTAAGCACTCAATTCAATTGAAAATAAAAATATTGACCAGACACCATTTGAAGGCACTATAGTAGGGATATAGAAACAGTTCCTGTATCAAAGGCCACAAACAACAGAATGAAAAAGCAACATACAGAATGGGGAAAATATGTGCAAATTACATATCTGATAAGGAGTTAATACCCAGAATATACAAAGCACACCTACAACCCAACAACAAAAAAACAACCTGATTGAAAATGGGCAAAAGACTTGAACAGACATTTCTCCAAAGAAGACATCCAAATGGCCAATAAGCACATGGAAAGATGCTCAACATCACTAATCATTAGGGAAATGCTAATCAAAACCACAATGACATACCATCTCATAACCATCCCATTCGAATGGCTATTACAAAACAAAACTCACCCAAAACAGAAAAAAGCAAGTGTTGGTGAAGATGTAGAAAACTGGAATCCTTGTGCACTGCTGATGGGAATATAAAATGGCACAGCTGTTATGGAAAATAGTATGGAGGTTCCTCAAAAAATTAAGAGTAGAATTAACCATATGACCCAGCAATTTCACTTCTGGGTGTACAACCAACTGAAAGCAGGGACTCAAACAGATATTTGTACACCCATATTCATAGCAGTATTATTCACCATAGTCCAAAAGCGGAAGCAACTCAAATGCCTATTGATGGATGACTGGATAAAGAAATGTACAATGGAATATTATACAGCCTTAAAAAGGAAGAAAATTCTGGTATGTGCTGCGACATAAACTCTGAAGACATCATGATAAGTGAAATAAGCCAGACACAAAGGACAAATACTGTCTGATTCTATATATATGTGGTATGTAGAGTAGTCAAATTCAGAGACAGAAAGTAGAATGGTGGTGGCCATGGTTTGCAGGGAGAGAGGAATGAGAAGTTGATGTTTAATGGGTATGAGTTTCAGTTTAAAATAGTAAAAAAAGTTCTGGAGGTGGAGAGTGATGGCTGCACAACAATGTGAATGCATTTAAATGCCACAGAATGGTATGCTTAAAAATGGTTACAATTGTAAATTTTATGTTATGTATCTTTAACCACAAGAAAAAACGATAGTCCCTGCTTACATTGGGCCTATCATATAGTGGGAATGCAGATGTATGTAAACTTAGTACCTGAGTAACTGTAACATAAGGTAAGTGAGACAGTAGTAAGAGTAGAAGTGAAACACTATGGTATGTTCACAGAATGCAAAGATAATAGTTGTTTCAGAAAAGATTTTGTAGAGTATCTAGTGGCTGATACCTACCTTTGAAAGATTAATACAATTGCAATGAGGAGAGAAGGTGTGAGCAGGTATCCTATAAAATGAGACCAGTGTGAACAAAGCATGGAAGTGAAATTTGGGGGGTGTGATTTTAGAACCGTGATTCCTCCCAGTTAGGTTAAAATTAGAGCAGTGCTTCTCAAACTTTAATGTGTATACAGATCGCTCAAGAATCCTGCTAAAATATAGATTCTGATTCTGCAGGTCTAATGGTAGAGTCCGAAAGTCTTTAGTTCTAATAAGCTCCCAGATGATGCCAATGCTGCTTTGCATGGCTCAGGTCTCCAACATGTATCCCTATGAGTGTAGGTTAGTTAGTTCAAGGTTGAGAACTTTGAAAACCAGAAGTCTACACTTACTTCAGAGTTAACAGAGAACTGATGGAACTCTTCTGAATAGGGACATCATATTATTGTAGCCAATCCTTAGGAAGATTAATCTGGCAGCCACATGTACTGGGAATAGAATGGGAAAAGACAGACACTGCAGAGACTGGTTAGGGATCAACAAAGCCAGTCAAGACGCTACTAGTAGTAACCAGGCTGGATGTGGTGAAGCTTGAAACAGGCAAGTGAGAGCAAGTGAGGGTGCAAAGGGGAGACCAAGCGAGGGGAAAGCTCAAAAGCAGACAAGATACATGTCTTGGCAGCTGACCTGTAGGGGAACATAGGAGGAGGAAAAGTTTTTTTTTTTTTTAAAGATATTATTCATTTATTTGACAGAGAGAGAAAGAGCACAAGCAGGGGGAAGGGCAGAGAGAGAGGGAGAAGCAGGCTCCCCGCTGAGCAGGGAGCCCGACGCGGGGCTCAGTCCCAGACCTGGGATCATGACCTGAACCAAAGGCAGACGGTTAACCGACTGAGCCACCCAGGCGCCCCAGGGGGAGGAAAAGTTAAAAAAAAATGCTGGTGATTTGAATAAGCATTCAACCAGGTTTTCCCAAGACTTTCCAAATTTATGACTATTATTAATCCCAGCATAACAATAGTGCCCCTTTCACACTAAAAATTAACAGTGCCTCTTTCCACCCAGTGTAGGTGATAAATAATATGGTTGCCTAAGCTTTAAGCACAGGTGACTACTAGGATATAGAGGAGAGTTAGGCTGGTTTGTAGTGGGTACAGATGAGGTGATATTCAGTCATTGATTCATTCACTCAACATCTACCAAATGTCAGCTATATTCCAGGCTTTATTCTAAGTGCTGAGGATATCTAAGATTAAGGAAAAATGACAAGAACCGAAAAGGTTGTCCTAATAGAGTTTATGATCAAGAGGAGACTTACACGTTCCAGAAGTGGGGGTTGAGGAGGAAATGGAAAGGGAGCAAGTTGCCAGGAAGGTGTCATCAAGACTTATTGCTGCGGGCAATATAAAACAGAATCAAGAATGGGGGATTCTAATTCAAAAGGGACGTGGGTGCAGGTTTAGATATAGATCTGGTCTTTATGGAGGATAAAGCTTTGAGAGTGGGTGAGATGCCTCCTTGATGGTAGAGACCAGGGCAGCGCCTGCACTCAGGCAACACAGGGAGGAGTCACTGAGCCCATGAAGGAACAGTCAGAGCGGTAAAGGAAGTACCAAGGTACTGCCCTATCATGGGAGCCAGGCAACCGGGGAGGTCATGGGCCCTCCAGGAAGCAATACCAAATGTTGCTGCAAGGTCAAGGAGACAGGTGGCCGCCGTGAACTTTGGGAACAATGCACCGTGCCATGGGCGGAGGGGGTTGCCCAGTAAGATGCTACGTGGTATTCTGCATACGAGAGAAAGTACTGAGACTCTAAAGGGGTTCAGCTTATTCTTAGATGATAATTTGCTGCCATGACTTATTTCTCGTTGCCACTTGTTTATTGTTAATAACAACAACCTTTTTGTAGTTGTTATTTCTGAAGATCTGGAACAAAATAAAGCAGAAGCTCTAAGCATCTCAGTTTTCATCAATAACCAGTGCATAATTTTTCTCAAAAGATTGTTCTGAGAACGGGTTATAAATGGCACCTGTGTGCTTTAAAGATCTAAAGTAGCAAACAAGAACCATCTTCTGGTAAAAATATTTAATTTTACTTTATGTCTTCTTTCTGATATTAGGGGACATTTGGGAAGAAAGATTGAAGCCAGAAGTACATGTGTGAACTTAAGGACACCAGATGAAAAATACTGGGCTTTCTCTGAAAGGTAAAAGCAAAGTTATCTAACCAGAATTGTCAGTACTAAGGCTCTTAGTATGCATATTAATTCCAGTAGTTCTGCATGACAACAGAAAAAAATGTTACATTAGCCTCATGGGGTTACATGAAATCTTAACAGAGGATTCAAATCATTCTCACTATGACCCTTATGCTAGCCTCCTCCCCTCCCCCCCAAACCCCACTTACAGAAGATGAGAATGCATCTTATTTGTAATGCATCCTACTTTTGGGGAAGACTCTACAATATCCCTGAATAATCCATATCAGAATTGAAAATCCTAACTTAGAGCAGGAAAGTATATTATTACTTTCCATGATTATCTTGTAATTCTTTTTTTTTTTTTTTCTTCTCGTCCTGAACCCAGGGGGTAGGGCTGGGCGCAGTTTTTCTCCCCAGAACAGGAAATAGAAATCAATTGAATGGGTGAATCAGTAATAACACATCTAAAAACCAAATGAACAAAGTCCTGTTATTAAAACCATTCTCAGTAGCCAATACAATTCTGGTAGGAATGTTTGGTAAATTTCAGTGGCTGAATGACTTTTTTTATAGTGCTGGAATAATGACAGTGCTGGTTACTGTTTGTTGAATGAAGCCCTTGAGCAAAGCTTTATTTTAATGGGGGAAGCCAGTGTCTGGCTGTAAGTCCCTGGGGGTGGGTGACTCCAGACCTTCCTTGGCTACATACTTGTAATTCATGGAGCACATCAGCCAGTGGTGTTTGCAGGGAAGTGGACAGTTTAACTTGGGGAATGTGCAGGGCAGCATGGCATTCCAAAGCCTCTATACTCTAGTGTAGACCACCAGACTCAGCTTCCAGCACCAGCCTGAGCCTCCACTGCTGCCATATGGTGAGCTCATCACCCTAAACATACCAAATGCTTGTCAACTTCTGTCCTTTCTGCTTTACATCTGCCTAAATCTTACCTTCCAATGCCCACCTGAAACTCTAACTCTTCTATAATATCTTTACCCCAACGGTGGTTCTCAGGAATAATTTCATGCTCTGAAAAAACCTGTGTTTATTACTTAAAATGTGCATTTGATACTTTTTATAATACTATGCCCCTTGTCATTTATGTGCACCATCTCCCAGCTGGACTGCAAAACTAGATCTGGTTTTCTTTACAGAGTTCCTATGAGAATCATCTAAGACAATATATATTTTGAAGTACTTTGTAAAGTAGTACAAATACAAAGTATGTCCCATAGTATAGTACTTTTTTCCTAATATTTACAGAATTTTTCATAAAAGCTATACAACAATGTTTAAAAGTTGGGAAATAAGATCACTTTATAATCATTTTGGTTGGGCAGATTATAATCATTACACAATGCAAATCATATCCTCATATTCCCTCAGGTAACTCCTTTATTGACACGATCCTCATCTCTGATTTGACATTTAACAGAATTTAGAAGGGTAGAGATTTTCCCCCGTATAGTACAGCACTTAATTTTTCCCTCACTGGGAAGGCTTGGGACAGACTATGTAATTAAAATAAATAGAATAGATGAAGAAATAGATATAAATATAGATTAAGATTAAAGCAATAGCCCCAAAAGTGGACAATATGATCATTCTCTTTTCACAGATGACAAAGCAAAAGACAAAATGGTTCGGGTCACACAGGGGGTAAAAAGCTAGGATTGACACCAAGCATTTTGATCCCAGAGTTCACACATTTTGTCACTTTGCTGTGACAGTCTTTACATCAGCAGGGGTAGGAGCAAGGAGTAGAGCAAGATTCAATTCCATTTAATTCAAGCACCATTTAGTGGCCATTTACTAAATGCCAGGATCTATGCTAAGTGCTGAGAATGAAAAATGAATATGCTAAGATCCCTGTGCTCAAGGACAATGTTACCATATGACTCATAGAAATACCTAATTTTAATACATTATAAGTGCAATAATGCATGCAAAGACAGATGAATTGTGCTCCTCGTCAGAGAGATTTTTAATAGTTTGACTTGTTTTATTTATTTTTTTATTTTTTTTAATTTATTTATTAGAGAGAGAACGCAAGAGGGGGTAGGGTTAGAGGGAGAAGCAGACTCCCCGCCGAGCAGGGAGCCCGATGCGGGACTCGATCCCGGGACTCCGGGATCATGACCTGAGCCGAAGGCAGTCGCTTAACCAACTGAGCCACCCAGGCGCCCCAGTTTGACTTGTTTTATTTGAAGTGTGGAGAGTATCCTTGTCACACATATGCATGCACGCACAAGTTCAAGTTCATGCACTCAACACCGGTATCTCCTTTGTGTGCTGGATGCTGTGTCAGGTAAGACTGTATACAAACTGGAACACTGTCTCTGTCATTCCTGGGGCGAGAAATTCAGCCAGGGGAAGGCAGAAGGCAAGGAAGGGTCCAGAGAAACAGATAAATAAGAATATAATGGTGAAAATGTTTTAACAGAAGAAAGAACAAAGGTCCCAGAGAAGATACTTGCACTTGATTTTGAAGAACAGACTCTTGACAAGCAAAAGTGGGGCCAGGAGCAGAGGGAGGTAACAGGGGGTACCAAGGGCTTTCCAGCAGAGGGGAATGTACAAGGTAGAGCAGGGAAAACGGAGGTATGTTCACGGCAAGGGAGAAGTTCAGTGTGGCTAGAGCAGAAAGTGCAAGTGCTGGGGGGGCGGGGGGGAAGATGGAAGAAAAAATTGGACTGACTCCAGACAGTGAATGGTCTTATCTGCTCAGCTCAGAACTGTAGATATAATTACAACGGCAACGAAGTGGCAACAGATTCTAGAACCAAAAAATAGTAATGACTTTTTCCTAATTTTAGATCACCTATATGAGTATTATATAGGAAATATTTGGTTCTCAGGATTGTGTATTTCAAGGGGAAAAAAGGATTCTCCAAAAAAAAAAAAAAAAAAAGTTTGGGAGTTGCCAAATACTATATTGATTACAGGAGTTTTACAATTTATATTAATATAAAAATATTAAGTACTTTGATCAGTCAGGCAGTAAGGAAGTATGTTTAACTTTGTTTAATCCAGTCCCTGCTAAACTTAATTCATTGAACCTTTTTGATGTGCCTCTCCCACACAACACCTATTAAACACCTCACGGTGGGCCTATGTTCATTCTCAATACGGGTGTGACCCAGGCATGTCCCTATACATAGGGATTACACATCACTTCCTCAGAAAATCATTCACGAAGAAACACTCATGGAATTTTAGAAATTGTAATTCCTTGATTACATGATATGAAGGATCTCCTTTTAAATTTCTCTCCAATGTATTCATTACTTTTTTGGAATATAAGAAATTTATTTCTCGACAGGGTTTTACACAATGATACACCATCCAGGAGTTTCCCACAACTGGCCCCTCTATGGGGCCTATGCTTTGAGTTTCTAACATAGAGAGAACAGACGTGTCTATGGCCACAGAGGAGAGCAGTGGTCACATCAAACTCCACAAGCATGCAGATGGTACCAGCCCCTAGTGCAAATGCACAGACCCAAGGACAGGCCACACTGCAGAATCATAAATGCAGCGTGTCATACCTTATGGACACTAAGTCATATGGATAGAATGTTCCTAGTGGAATTATCTGAAGTTCTGGATTCTCTAGGGTAACTGCAGGTCATGTGCCCTGCATTTTCATTTTTATTTCTTCTGAGGAAGGCAGGTCTCCAGTTAAATGAATCCGGTTATGCAACTTGCACGCTGCTCGCTGGTGTAGCTGGGCTTTCGCAGAGCTGCCTCCTGCCCCTTACTCTCTCTCCTTCGACAGCCTCTCTCCTCACAGGTAACTCCTCCTCAGGCCTCCGCTGAGATGCCACTTCTCCGACCACCCTCCCCAGACTGGGAAGGTCACTGCTGTCAATTCTTGGAATATCCTCTGTCTTTTCCTACTTAGCACTGACATCAGCTGTAATCTTAAGTGTATCTAAGTGGCTATTTGTTTATCGTTGGTCCTCTCAGTAGACCTTGAGCTCCGGGAGGGCAGGGGCTCTCTTTCTGTTCAGTGTTGTACTGCAGCATCTAGTACACAAGTGCTAAATAAACATAGATAAAAGAACACCAAACACTCAGAATTTAAGAGAATGGAAACAGTGAGACTCTTCATGAATTGGCTACAGCCCAGACCTGATTTCTAGAATTTAGGCTCTTTTTGAAATTATAGAGAAATGCTATTCCACTGATGACTCTTTATTGATATAATAGCTTTCCTTTCCTAATCATAAAAAGGTATTAGTGGGGCGCCTGGGTGGCTCAGTCGGATATGTGTCCTACTCTTGGTTTTGGCCCAGGTCATGATCTTAAGGTGGTGAGACAGAGGCCCACACTCAGCTCCACGCTCAGTGGGGAGTCTGCTGGAGATTCTCTCTCTCTCCCTCTCTCTCTGCCCCTCCCCACCTCACACTCTCTCTCTTTCTCTCTCACATAAATAAATAGATCTTTAAAAAAGTATTAGCTATTAATATTACTATTATATTTGGTGAACAACTTAAAGTTGTCTGTCTTTAATTTTGTTTCATGATGTCTAGCTTTTAGGGAGTATTTTCTCTTTATGTGACAGAATTCTTCACATCGGCATTCATGCACTTCAAATACTTTTGGCTTCGTGTTTTCTATTCACCACCACTTAAATACACTACACATGGTTTGTTCCTTTGATATGCTCCATAAATCACTCTCCCCTATTACTTTTATTATTCCTGTGGATCTTTCCAAACTTCTTCCAATTTATCAATCCTTTTGTGGCATTGGAGCATTAAACCAAAGATAGTATTCTGCGTGTTTAGTTCCCAACAGATCTGGTCTGGGCTGGGCTGGTGGGTGACAACTAGTTGGATCTTCCAGTATAAGAATGAAAAAAAAAATCCAGGAAATCAAACTTTCAGACTGTATTTAGATTCCTTCAAAAGACACATAATATTTCTCCCACATTTCTATAGGTTGTTCCACAGGAATGCCACAGGGGTGATGTTATGCTTGCTTTGAGGTTGAGTTCCTGTGGAATGCCACACACTGAGAGGACTCTGACAACCACCAGTGGACACAGCACGCCTGCCATTAGCGCTTCATTTGAAAAACAAAACTGCACATCCTCTTTCTAGTCATCTTCCTCTCCCACTTGCCTGGTACTTTTGTCTTTTGTGAGCTTGTTTTCTTATCAGAGGATTACTTCCAGTGGTGGTGGTGGGGATGCCGTTTGGACAGATAAATGTATACAGCAAGCAGCTCATCCAAGGGCACACCATTAGATGATTAATTTGACCTGACAGATCAAGACAACACAGAGGCTGGAATTCAAACTTTGACTATGTGCTTCTACTTAATGTGTCACCTGTAAGATAAATAAGCCCTGGAAGAGCAACGTGGCTGGCTAACCCGGCTCTAAAGCAACGATGCTGAAGGCCTTAAGAACGGGGTCTTGCACAATGTGGTCCAACCGCAGACCATCTTCAGATGAAAGGGACAGCGAGGTTGCCTTCATATAAAAACACTTTGAATCTGACAGCTATAACTGCAACTAGATGACCCTTCCTCCAGCTTTAATCCGAGCTGTTTACCACGTTGTAATGGTGAAAGGAAATACTTCTCTTCAGTTTTCTAAAACAATGGTTAAAGCACTGTAGTGTTGTCAGCCAAACCAAGAATCAGGGAGGCAGACCGCTAAACCAAATCACATAAAATCACTCGGCCTGGCTTGTTAAACACTGACCAATCAGTACTTTAATACTCCTTACGAGTAGGCTGAGTCCATTGGCCCGAGAAAGCGAATGTTTCTGAATCAAATGACTTGATATTAATAAACTGCAAAGAACTTTAAAAATCTACCACTTAGTACTATAGCACAGAGTAAGTAAGCCTGTTAGTACAACAGTATAATAGTGATTTAGCACAAAGATATATGTTAAAATATCCTAAGCTGAATTGTAAAATAACAACTCAAAATATAAAGTTTTGGAGCTATCCTGATGGATAATCAATCATACTGTTCACAGGGATGTAGTCCTCAAATTCTTTATTCCTTTCATCTCCTGGGGCACCCATATCTTACCTCTGCTTAATCCTTTCTCTACCCTCAAAGAGTCTGCTGTGCTGAGGAAAGAGGAAGTTAGTTAAATATGCCCATGGCTCTGTGGGAAGACCTAAAATAGTGAACTGTAACAGAGGGCAGCTGACCTACACATGGAACCAAAGTGATGGCAGAAACGAGAGACTCAAAAAATCATATATAACCCTCTTCCCAAATCATGTCTGGCTTGATAACAGTTCCAGTTTCTCTGGTACCCAAGTGTCCAATATGCCAGCAAATCCTGGATTTTTACTTTGGAAAAAGGGAATCTAAAAAGCAGGAAAGGGATACATGTTTTGGATACATCCATATAGTAGCAAATTAGTAAAGTTCTGGAAAAGAAAAAAAAGGCAAAGGCTTACTTGGTATAGCTGTCCTGAGCTGTGAGCAGAAGAGTAAAATTTCTCTAAAAATTAGGAGAGCAGAAGCCAGAGGAACTGGCAGCTGTGAGGAAAAGAGTACTCACCTGAAATGGCCAAAAAATAGAGGCCAGAATTTTGACCTGGTAAAGAGCAGAGATAATAGTAAACTAGAAGGGGGAACTGGAGATAATTTTAAAAGTCTAATTTATGGTAAGTAATGTCTTGAGTCAAATTGAGTAATATGACTGAATTTGCAATTATTTCCTTGTTTGCATTTATTAATTCATTTGTCAGTTCATTATTTATTTCTGTTATATTTATATCAGCTGAATTCAACTGCATGAAACAGAAAGCAGCTTCCCTTTCTTTTTCAGCATTTGGCCTTCAAACCCACTGTTAACCCATTTATTCCTCATTCTTCAGATGAAATCAGAAGTACCGTGGCTCTTAGGATCACACAGCTGATTTAAAGTAATCTGGTCACCTTGGGTGACCAGAAGAACAATCTCATTTTAGCAACTGAAATATCCAGTCCGCTGTAATTACAAAAAGGTTCCATTCTGATCCCAGATGAAAGCTTTTCTGTTTCCCAGACTTGCTCTTCAGCCTTCCTTTTGCCCCCACTTCCCTCCCCCTCTCATCCAAACACCCTAGCCTCCTCAGGGGTTGCAATGAGTGGAAGGGGCCTGAGGCTGAAACAACAAAAGGTCTTATGTGTGAGCTAGCTGGTCAGATGAGATCCATATCAGCGCCCTCTGGATGTGGCAGATTCCCAGGGTCGATCCTTTCCAGTGAGGTCACATGCTGGATTTCTTTCTCAGCGCTGGACATCTGGTAGCCTACCTACCTGTAGTGATCAGTTTCCCCTGCAGGCAGTTCTCATGCACACTTTCGGTATAGAAGCCACATCCGGCCCAGGGCAAGGGACCTGTGCCTGCTGCCATCAATGGGAGAGCAGTTCTCTCCCAGGTCTCCCTCTTTTTGTTCTCCTATTGTGGCAGGTAGTTCAAAACACAGCCTTTTGCCTTTCTTCCTCCCAGGAAGGAATTAGGCACCATTTTCTGGACCTTGATAAAGTCCAGAGAATATTGGCCAAATTTTCCGGTCCCCTCACGCAGTGGGGCCCTAAGGGTCCCCCTATTTGACTTACAGTGAGAGAGAAACAGCATATTGACCACTCCACCAATAACAGAGCTGTCTTCCTTACTCTTCAATTTCAACCCTTTTAAAATTGTGAGGTGGATGATGTGCTGAAAACGAAACAGAATTTTGACCACCCTCTTTGCAAATCCTGCATAGTATCCTGGTTTGGAATTTGGGCAAGGAGTGGAGGGGCTTGGCACCTAATGTTTTGATGTCCATAGCAGGGAATCTCAGCTGAAACAGACTAAAATGGTTCTACTTTATCATGGGGTTATAATTAAGAACCATCTAGCTAGTGCCCGTTTTATTCCACGCTCTGCTCTAGGAGCTGGAGATTCAAAATGAAAAGACATGGTCACCTGTCTTGAGGAGCTCACAGTGGAGGGAACACTGCCCTCTTCACCACACTCTGTGTTCAGGTGGTCTTTATTCTCTAAAGCACTTGAGTGTTTCCTGGGCTATGGGGCTGGAAAGGGAAAAGCACAAGTGTGGGAGACTGAGGGGGTGCATTTCTATAAGGCTGGACCTGCCACATAGAGTTTCTCATTCCCTACCAAGAGAAATGCCAAAATCAGGAGGTGAGAAGAGCCAGTGGAGTTGGAAGCCAAGGGCCAAGAAGGCTCAAAGGACATCTATTGGGTTGCAGAAGTGTAGGAACTGGAAACCAGTATCAAGACTGGGTTCTGAGAACTACAGGAGAATTGAACATACATAGCTGTGTTGAGAGTAAATGGGCAAAGATCAAGAACAGTTGCCTAGAAGAGGCCATTGTTTGTGGCTTGTCTTCACTTGCCAGGAGAGGCATAGAACGGAGTGGGTTGGCAGAGTTAAGGGGCAGCTATAACCACAGGGCTGCGTCCTGCAGGAGGAACTCTGTGTGGGCTGGGAGGAGCTCTCCAGACCATGCGGTTGTTGCCTGGAGTCTATAGAGATGGGGTACAGGCTGAGCACCCCCAATAGGGGAAGCTTGCTTAAGAAGGTGCAGAAGCTTGAATCCTACTGGTGAGATTCCTGCTTTCCTCTTGTGTTACTTTATTTAAATTCTACCCTTTCCTCAGAACTCACCTAAGATGTATCTTCTCTAGAGCCTCATTGTGATGTCTGCTTCCTTTGAACTATGAGAGGAGTTTGGAAATTAGTAGCATGCTGCTCTGTATTGTCAATTCATCTTTGTAGACATACCCTATCCTCTGACTTGGTGAAGCACAGGACCTGATAGAACCTACTTGGTCCCCTGCCCTGCAGCCTGGCAACTGTATCCATGTCACACGTTGGCCGGCTAAGATCTGCCAGAGCCTCTGACATCAATCCCCATATTGTTAGCCTTATGGCAGACATTTAACATTGTGTCACTTGTGCTGCTGGTGACTTTGGTGTCCCAAGCTCCCAGTACCTTACTGACTCTTCATATTTTTGCCTCATATATCAGGCGTTCAGAGGGTAGAGATGCTGTTAAGATAATGCCTGATACATAAAGCAATGCCATATAACTGATACATAAGGAAGAATGACCCCACTAGTCATACAATTCTGGGAGGAAAAGGGGTCCTTTCTCCCCTGACTTGGGGCACTACGGTGGAAGGAACTCTGGTGGACGAAGGCTGAGGAGCTTTCTGGTGAAGGAGGCAGGGAGGTGAGCTGAGCCAGGGCAAGCCTGGGCTGCTTCTCACCACATCCTCTCCATCACCTACAACCTTTAGCTCTTTATTTTCTTGTCGTATGGTAATAAAATGGGTTTGCAAATATTTTACCTATCATAAACTATAAAGAACAACAACAAAAAACCACTCTACTAATTCACTTGAAAATTAATCATTCTCTGAAATTCAAGCCATATATTCACATTTCATTACTTATAGGTATATAAATACAAATTAAAACTTTATGCCCATTACATTTATAGTATATGGTCATATAGTCTAATAGCAATGTCATTGCAATTAAAATCCATTTTTTTATATTAAGTTCATCTTTATCTTCATTTGTATTGTTTTTTTAAAAGATTTTATTTATTTGATAGATAGAACAAGTAGGGGGGAGGAGTAGAGAGAGAGGGAGAAGCAGACTCCCCACTGAGCAGGAAGCCTGACACAGGGCTCCATCCCAGGACCCTGATATCAGGACCTGAGGACAAGGCAGATGCTTAACCGACTGAGCCACCCAGGCACCACTATTTATATTGTTCATGTGTAAAATAATTTGGGATATATGCTTAGAAGGCAAGACTGTCCTGTAGCTTTGATCGCAATATCTTGACAAGTCTGGAAGTAATTATAAAAAAAATTTTTTTAAAGATTTTATTTATTTATTTATTTATTTATTTATTTATTTATTTGAGAGGGAGCGCACGCGTGCACATGTGCATGTGTGTGAGCAGGGGGAGGGGCAGAGGGAGAAGGAAAGAATCTCAAGCAGACTCCATGTTGAGTGAGGAGCCCGATGCAGGGCTCAATTTCATGACCTGGATATCATGACCTGAGCCGAAACCAAGAGTCAGACGCTTAACTGATTGAGCTACCCAGGTGCCCCAATTATAAAAAATTTTCAGAGTTATAATGTTAAAAGTCTGATTTATTTTCTAGTCTTATTTAAAAAGATCAACCGATTAAACAAAAACAAGAGTGATCCACTCTTTTGTACAAGGATACAGTGATCACTTTTGTATAAGGGTAAAATGAAGGCATGGAGGTCACGTTCAAGCAGCAGACATTTCATGCCCTGAATGGAGCCTATGAAATCTAGAATAGAAGGAACAATGTTACAGGCTGGAAAAGGTAAAACACTCAGAAAAATCAATAGAAAGCATGTCTTAAGTGCTTCCTCTACAAACTACATTTTACAAACTATTGTTAACAAATACAAAAGAAAAGGAAGACTTAATCCCCATGTTTGATAATTTTATAGAAGCCAGAAGAATTGCTGAGCTTAAATTCACCTCCAAAATCAGAACCTTTAAAAAGCTTTGGTTATGAGGTTGCTTTGCCCAGCATCACCACCGGAATGACCGACAGGATGACTGCAACAGCATTCATTCCATCATCCACACTGTGTTTTGACAGTGAGCTTGAGTTTTGC
Source organism: Leptonychotes weddellii (assembly GCF_054177405.1). Classification (NCBI taxonomy): domain Eukaryota; kingdom Metazoa; phylum Chordata; class Mammalia; order Carnivora; family Phocidae; genus Leptonychotes; species Leptonychotes weddellii. The sequence continues at coordinate 113,518,352 of NC_138371.1, forward strand.
TATCCTGTGCCCTTGTCCTCTTGACTTTGTTTGTTAGAACAAGTCGAGAATTCCAAGGGCACCAGTCCTAACCCTTTTTGCAGCTTGAGCCTTGTTCTACTTTACAATGACAGATGGCACTTGTGTGTCCAACCACTTCATAAATTTACATCATTTGTCCCAAAGCAGAAACAAGAGGATAAAGATGGATCAATGCAAATAAGCGTTATTGGAAATGTAACTCAAGGCACACACTTTGCTCATGTCAAGAACGGTACACTCAAGTATGAGGAGGGTGTTGTTATTCCTGGCCCAAGGAGAGAGTGAGTTCCTGGTCTCGCCCCTTTAAAGAATAATCCAGCTAAAGCAGACAGCTTTAGCTCTGGTGAACATCATGCTGGGGTCTAGGAAATCCCATCTATCACCAAGATGCAAGAGTTCTTTTCATTTTTTATACTGGCCCAGGAAGAAAACAACAGTAAAAGTATCACTGAAAAGTTGTGTCCCTTTCCACCTCTAGATGGGTATATACAGTATTTTCAGGTGCAGTTTCACAGATTAGTCACTACTTCTGTATTTCTTTTCCATGACATATTAGTTTTGTCAGGTAGCACTTGAATTCTCCTAATCACTCAGCAGGTAACTTTCTAAGCTTGTGTGTGGCACAGAAAAAAATAGATTTTTACTCCTCTCAATGACTAGAAAACAGCAGTCTGGGTTATAGTAAAAATATAAGAAGAAAACGTCCTTGATTCACAAAGAATGTAGTACCTCATTTTATTTTAAAACAAATGGCTATATCTTAAGAAACAGAAAACGATTAGATATATTTTAACATTGTTATTACCTGCTCCAGGTAAGGAACGCCAGAGCAAACAATTTTCACAATGGGCAAAACAAAAACCACTACTATAAAGTCTTCAAAATAAGCAGGTCAGAGGTCATCAGTTTTGCCTTTCAACCTTCACTGCATTTACCAAAGTCTTCACTAATTGAAATGCGTGCAATTTATTTTTAAAGCAGATTCAAAGTTTTGTTTTATTTTGCAAGCCAGAACAACACTGTAAATCAATGTTGCAAGAGCAGTGTGGCTTTAGCAAGGTAAGTGAGCAGAGTACACACAGGATTGGTTTATAGGTCAAGTACACTCCATATTACTTTAACACATAATTTGGAAACATTTCTTAAAAATCTTAATACATATAGGAAGCTTATTATGGATGGGACAGAACTAGTGTAAATGACTCTTAGCTGGACTTCCCAAATGATGGAACAGGAAGTGTGTTGGTAAAAATGCTCAGGGCAGCTCAGGAAATCAGTTGGGAGCAGAGACCATGTGTTGTCAGTTTGGGGTCAGTGTTCCTTTATCACTCATCGCTCATATGTCTATTCTGAATTGAGTCATAAGCTGTAGGTACCCCTCAGTGGAACTACAGAGCAGCATTTACCCACTATGTGTGGGGGACTTCCTGGCAGGATCCTAAAGAAAATTCCTCAATACTTATATGATATTCTGGGAAGAACCCAGCCAACTGTAAAGCAACTGTCTTCTGAAAAAATCTTTATTGTGTAACATCCTAGAATACTGCTGTTGTAAGAGGCCTTAGCTGTACTACTCCATTAGACAGTTTCTCAGGATAGGCCCCTTCTGGCGTAATGTCAAAGAGCCCGTACGAACTTGATTCTGTTGTGGGAAGTCTTTCCTCAACTATTTTGTTTTACATGTAGAGAAAAAGACACAGAAATTGAGTTGCTCATGATTATATAGACATCCCTATAAAGCAATAGTCTAATTCCCATTTCATTAAGCAGAGAATTAAAACGCATAGAGGGCCCCAAGCATCCTATGATATGCTTTGCTTCTTCACCCTGCTGTTTTTCCTGAAACCCCAGTTGTATTTGATGGTGCATTCTTTGCTCAGTGTTCATGCCCAGTGACCCCAAGTCAAGCAGGCTGGAGGTGTGGATGGGAAATTATTACACAGAGTGAAGAGACTCATATTGCCTTTGGATGTGAAGGATGCTGTGCTCATTTGGCCATATCATCATGTTTGGTCTGATGTGGTGGAATGAATGCAGTCATCGAGTTTTGCATTTATTTAGCCACATTGTATCCTGTCTAATTAAGAAGAGAAATCATGTCTTAATACTGCAAATATGCACTGGTAGGAACACTTTTTTGAGTATGGGTTATGAGTCTAATCCTCTAAATCTCATGTGAGCCACCTTTCAGCTAACTTCCATTTAAGTTTTGCTGGCATAAAAAATACAGGATAGGGTCCTGAGTAAATAAAATGTAGAAATTGTGCTTTGTTTAATTATTCCAAAGCCCTTTGTCTCTTACTTGTAAGGTACAATATGGCAACGACTCTTGGTAGATGCCTAAGAGCTTTTATAACTGATGTTGAGATCAGCTGGAACAAAGACACATTTGTTAAGACCCAGCTTCAGATGCTGGCCTGGCTTTTCAGAAGTAAACCATAAGTGTTTGTTCTTGGATATGGATAAGAGTTTTTAAAAAAATTGATTTGCCAATGCTTACACAAGGCACTACCACATATTATGAAACATTTGCTTGCCTAACACATAAGAAACAACTTTAAAACACAAGAGCAGCATATGGCTGGAAAGAGAGGCAACCCTCTCCATAGGGTTGGGAAGCAGGGAATATTTGCTAAAACCCAAATGAAGATTAAGCACTTGGAGACGAAGAAATGCATAAGCATCTCTAAAAAGGCAGCAAGATGAGTACCAGTAACAAAGGCAGCACAGCATAATGGCCTGTGCGTGGGCTTTGGAGTCTGTAGACAGCTCTGACTTTTGTTGCTTGGACAAGTTGCTTAAAGTCTCTAAGCATCATTTTTCTTTTATGAAGTGGGACTATCTACCTGCCTTGAAGGCTCTTTAGAGGGTCAGATGAGATTACATTCTGAAAGTGTTTTGTCAACTGTAAAGTTCTACTCTATGAGAACACTAATAAAATAATAATAGAATAATCATTATTGGGGCGCCTGGGTGGCTCAGTCAGTTAAGCGGCTGCCTTCGGCTCAGGTCATGATCCCAGGGTCCTGGGATCGAATCCCACATCGGGCTCCTTCCTCAGCGGGGAGCCTGCTTCTCCCTCTCCCTCTGCCTGCCACTCCACCTGCTTGTGCTCTCCCTCTCTCTATCTCTGTCAAATAAATAAAATCTTTAAAAAAAAAAAAAAGAATAATCATTATTGCAGTAATATCAACTAACATTTAAACACTTGCCCTATACCAGACACTAACCTAAGGGTTTTACATACATTATATCATTGGGTTGCATATTATTATTATCCTCATCATTTTACAGTATAGGAAACTGAAGGTTAGACAGGTTGAAGCACTTGACCAAGGTCTATCTGGTACCCCATTTGTGCTTTGTATTGCCTTCCCTATTATAACCATCATGAATGCTAACTGAATTCATTTAGGGATGATTTTATGTTTTCATGTATTCCATAAAAGCAATCTTTCTTGTCTAGTACTTCGTTGACTAGTCCAATCACTAGCTCAACATCATCTAATACATGTTGTCTATATGCAGAACATTCATAAAGGTACAAAGAAATAATGAACAAAATAGAAAATCAACATTATTATTCCAGAGTGGCAAAACTTACATACAAAGGTAAGGCTGTAGAATATTTATTTATTTATTTATTT
>NC_138371.1:113522119-113531510 GCF_054177405.1 Leptonychotes weddellii
ATGCAATTTAAAGAAATTCAGTTCCTCTGTCACATATCAAATACTCAATAGCCATGTGTTGTTAGTGGCCATCATATTGGACAGTAGAGATACATTTCTATCATTGGAGAGAGCTGTGCTGGGCAGCTCTGCTCAAGAACATACAATCAGTAAGTATCCTCTCTCCCTGCCTTGGTCTGGTGGGGTCAAAGGGAATTTTGAGTTACATATGTAAGCATAACAGGGGACTTGCAGGGATGTTTAGGGTGGCAACTATTGGAAAGAGGTGGTGCCTATTGGGAATCAACAGAAGAGAAGATTAAAGCATACAGGTTGGAGAACTATCTTAACCTGATTCTTTCATTCTCTCTGGTGGGTAAAGCATGAGATTTGCCGGTGGTATGTTTACTGGTGCAATTTAGCTGCACAAAGGTGAGAAACGGGTGAGGAAGAGTGAGCAAATAGGTCTGGCCAGAGCAGTCAGTTTTCAGAGAGAGCTTTTTAGGCAGATGAAATGGCCCAAAGGCACCAAATCTTGAAAAGGCCTTGTGACCTGGTTATGGTGTAAGGTGATTTCAGAGTGGTAGAATCCCAAGGTGAGACAATAGCAGAAAAAGTTGTTGAAGGTTAAAACAAGGCTCAAATTGTAATGGGTCTTGTGTACCCTAAAATGTTTCAATATTATGTTAGGCCACAGGGAGCCACCACGAGTCTTCAAGCTGTGGATGACATGATTGGCATAGCTTTGTTTTTTAGGAAAGTGATCATGGAAGAGGCAAAGGGGGTGTCTTAGGTCAGAGGTTAAGAAGCAACCTCTGGATTTTCTCTTGGTCATATAAAAGGACACATTAAGTGCTTTGTAAGTATGTGCTGGTAAAATAGATTATTAGCATGGCCTGAAGAATTCAGTCATCTACTGAATAAAGACAACATTTGGAAAGCAGCTTAGGTCCACTCTTGGTTAATATATTTATAAGGCTACCAACTGGTTTTATAAGATTAAGAAATGAAAGAGTTGAAATGATGGACCATTATCAGACTGGAAATAAAATGGGAAGATGGATGAAATACGAAAGATGAGACATGAGTCAGGGCACGCTCACTGTGCTGGCGGTGTTTTGTTCATTTTGAAAAAAAGATTTGGTAAAACGAGTGACAGATTCTTCCCTCATTTTTTCCCATTCTATGAATTCAGTCCTGACGTAAATAAGTGAGGGTTCAGAAACCACTTTTCCCCAGATTAAGCCTGAACCTGTGCAATATGTCTAGCCCAGGAGATGGCTCCAGGCCCATAACTAGCAGTAAGCTACCACTCTTCATAACCAATATGAGACTGCAGGCCCTGACTTAGTAGTGGAGAAAGAAACATTTCTGGTCAAGACTAAAACATTTACTATGAAGTACATAACAACATCAAAAAAATCAATCTGACATTTTCCCAAAGGTTTGGATGAATTGCCTTCTCAAAGAAGGGGGAGGGAGCAGCCTCCAGGGGCATCTCTAATTTCCCCTCCTGTCTCTTCATTCACCTGTCTGGCCTCAGTGAGGACAGACTGACCCTCCGTGAAAGGCAGTCTCAGACTGTATCTCTGCCTGACAAGTGTTTCATGCTTCAGTATAAGTGTTCCCTTATTCTGTTCCATTTCAGGTCTGTGATGAATTTTAGTTTTACGTATATGCAACTTAAAGCCTAATTATTTTTAATGACTGTCTCAAAAACTGTTGAAAATTTAAAAAATTTTCTGGTACTGGTACTGGATTTGTAATCCCATTGTAAAGGATATAAAATTGGGTAAAATGTACAAAATAATTGCTTTTATCATGCTGAGGTAACTGGTACTGGATTTGTAATCCCATTGTAAAGGATACAAAATTGGGCAAAATGTACAAAATAATTGTTTCAGACATTATAAAAGAGATGGCATAGGACTGTGATCCCCGAGAGAAGGTAAATAGATAAGGTGAGCCCTAAAATTTCCTCGGCTTTCTGTCTGGAAGCACTTTCTGAATTAAGGCACAAAGAGGCAGAACGCCAGCAAAACACAACAGTCGTATTAAATCGAGGAGACGAAGATAAGAATTCAGGGAAGCTGAAATGACTGGAATTTACAGAACAGAGAATCAGAGAGAAGGGAGTTACGCAGACAAAAAACTATAGGAATCTGCATAGGGGTCCTTGAGTCTGTTGCAAAATACTAAACTGAGATGCATAAGAATAAACTCCATGAAGCCATAAAAGAACAACCAGGAGCTTAATTATGAGTGACAATTCTCCACTGGTTGTTCACATTTCCAGATACCTTGCAACCAGAAGTACTGCCTGCATTTCTTCTGGACTTTTTTTCCCCCCCACAGATTATATAGCAAACTGCCTTGGAAGATAGAGATACTGTCTCTCTCAGGAACAAAGGGCAGACAAACTTTATTTCACGTTATAAAAGATTCCAGTTCCTAAACTCAGGGTTCCCCTCCTTTACCACACTGTACTGCATGTGCAGATACTGCCCTGTCGAAACTGGGGCTCAGGAAGCTAGTGCAAATACGGAGACTCTCGCATCAGCTCCTCCCATGAGTAAGAAAGTTCTTTGTCTCTGACCCAGGAATCACATCTTCTGTTGACATCCTTGAAACTACGGCAGACTAAGTTGTTATCTTGCAAGAAGGGTAAAAGCTCAGACCTTTCATAGTTTTGGACCATTTTAGTGATAAACATAGCAAATTGTTGACCAAATTGTATGGTCAACCGGGCAAAAAAATGGTTCTCCCCTTTACTGCCTGATATTGAGAAGGATTTAGGAGGTGGTTACGGGCTGAGTACTAGAAAGTAGACTCATGATAACTCCTCTGATTGTTCCTGACTCTCCTTTGAGGAGGAGGGGGGATGTTCCTCACCAGCTTTGCAGTCAGCTTCAGGTCTGTCCTATTGTAACAATTAGTAATCATATTCATCCTGGTACAATTTGATATCCATATGGAAAAAAATTAACCTTGAAATTACTTTACAACATTCACAAAATTGATTTAAAAAACAGCTAAAGCTATAAAACTTTTAGAAGGCAAGATAAAATAAAATCATCAAGATTTTGATGGTAGGAAAATGATCCTTAGGATACAGAAACATAGACTGTATGAAATTTAGTTGAATTTCATCATTAAATAAAACACATTGTTAAGAAAATGAAAACCAATCCCTCAAGTGGAAAAATATTTATGATACATATATCCAAAGATTCATATCCAGAATATGTAAAGAACTACTCAGCTCATTAGTTAAAAAGACAAGAATCCAATTTAAAATGGACAAATGATTTCAATAAACACTTCACAAAAGAAGGTATGCGAACTGTCACTAAGCACATTAAAAGATGCTCAATATCATTACTACCAGGAAAATGCAAATTAAAATCACAATGAAATACTACTGTGCACAAGTATTAGTTATGATGTGCAGCAATTAAAAGACTCTTACACACTGCTGGATAGGATGTAAAATAGCACAAGCACTCTAGAAAGTACTCTGGTAGTTTTCTTAGACGCTTAACCATTTAACTCAGCAGTTCCATTCCTTGGTATTTACCCAGGAGAGATGCAAACATATGTCTTTGCAAAGACTTTTATGTGAATGTTCATAGCAGATTTATTCATAATAGTCCCAAACTAGAAACTCAAAAGTCCATTGAGGGGTGAATGGATAAACAAGTTGCAGTTATCCACAGAAGGAAATACTTGTCAAAAATAAAAAGGAATGGACTTCTGATAGATGGAAAAACACAGTGGAGTCTCCAGAATGTTATGTGAATGTAAAAAAGCAAGAACTAAGAGAAGGGCACATTCTATATGGTTTTACTTGTATAAAATTCTTGAATAAGTATAATGAATTACAGTGGAAGAAAGCAGATCATTGATTGTCTGGGGCTGCAACTGGGGGGCAATAACTGCAAAGTGGCACAAGGCAAATTTTAGGATGATGGCTCTTCTTGATTGTGAGGGTGATTATATGGGAGATATATTTGTCAAAGCTCATCAGCTGTAAACTTAAAATGGGTGCATTTCAGTATAAATAAATAATACTTTAATAAAGTTGATTTAAAAAGAAAAGATCAAAATGACCCAGAGGCAACATCAAAATAGTTCCGACTGGCAAAAGTTGACAGTGTAAGCATCAAAAGGAGAATGATGGCTATGGATGCTTAAAATACAACAAATGTGTAAAAAGGCATCATTCCATAATTACATGCATGTGCACACACACACACACACACACATCAAAGACCAGAATTTAATTCTATTTTTTCTCTCTTTTTTTTTGAAAGATTTAATTTATTTGAGAGAGAGAGAGTGAGCACGAGCAGGGGGTGGGCAGAGGGGCTGAGGGAGAGAGAGAGAATGCAGACTCCCCGCTGAGCAAGGAGCCCAACACTGGGCTCAATCCCACAACCCTGAGATCATGACCTGAGCCAAAATCAAGAGTTGGACACTTAACCGACTGAGCTACCCAGGCGCCCCTAATTCTATTTTCATAAACATCTTTTCTGTGAGTAGTAACTGTTCTGAAACTAGAAATCCTAAGACAGGATTGCACTTTTAGATCTCAGGCTTGCTTGGTTTTGAATTACTAATTTAAGAAATATTTTTGTAATATTTTCTAAGAAAAACTTGGATGGAATTTTGAAAACCCAAATTACAGTAGGCACTTGTCTTGAGAATGCCTTGAGAATGTACTTTGTAGATTTCCAACTACGGGGACATTGACTGACCATATGCCCCAGCTGTCACACTCTGAAATGCACCGCTTCATTTGTACTGAAGCCATGCTTCCCATAGGCTGCTCCTAGTTAATGACTGATTGCAGCAGACCTACTAAGGCAGCTTGCTCCTGAGAGCCATAGGTCTTTTTCCAGAAGGCCAATTTTGGCTCAAGAACACCCCAGTGGCCTTGATGAACTTTCGTTAGACTTCATGGAGGTCAAAAACACTGTCACCTAACTTGCCTTCCTTTCTCTCCTTTACTAGGAGTCAGATTTGCATCATAGTTGGATGAACCTCCAATCCTATCCCAGCTCCCTCCCCATTTTTCTTCATAGGCCTTCGCCTCAATACAATCCTTGCAAATTTCATATCATTTTGATGTTGATTTCTTGGAGAACCTGAACAACTACATAGTCTAATATTTGATTATCTTTCAGAGCAATAGAGGTCCACTGATGGCTTTTATGCTTTTATATTTATACCTATTAAATTCCATCTTGTTGGTTTAAGGTCCATTATTCCAACACATTAAAATATTTGTGAATCACAATTCTATAATCTTTTACTATATTTCCCAGCTTTGTAACATCAAAGATTGGTGAGTATTTATATGTCTTTTTCAAGTTGTGATTAGAAGTATTAAACTGGAATAGCCAAATGACAGATCTTTTTGAGCATGTGATCAAAATCTATAATAGGCTTGATAGTACAGAGAAGTCCATGTTCTCATAAATTGAATAAATATTAGAGAATTATAGGAATTGTAAATTATATGTAGCTAGAGGGTGGATAGCACCCTTACAATCAAATTGTACACCTCCTCCTACAATATTTTGCACACGTGTTTATAATCACAGTTTGCTTTAGAAACAAGCTGTATAGTTCTTTTGCTCTGATATTAGAGTGGGAACCACAGCACAAAAATTTCAGCTCTCAAAACATCAAGACCTATCTTCTAAATGAAATAACTTATAAAAGCAATGTAATTGGATTCCCTTAAATAGGGATTTGTTGGTTTGCCACATTACGTATTGTGATAGTTCAAAAAAAAAATACTTGGTTATAATAATGGCAAATTTCATTTGTGTGTAGACTTAGGAATGATTATGTGGGAGTTATGGATTTTCCAAACTAATTGTTTCAAAAATATTTTGGGTGAAGGCCAATGGAATGCCTGGTAAGTAAGCAAGAGAATAAATTACTCTAAAAATTCTTTTTCATCATGGATATCCATGCTAATATTAAAAATAATTTTGGCACTACATACTTAAGGGAGACTTAAGAGGTAGTACATACTTCTTGCATTAGCTCATAGAATTCAGGGGGTTTTTGATAAGAAATCAAATAGGCCAGAAATAGATATTTCATGATAAATATTGTGATTAATAAGAGGATGAACCTAGACATGACTTCAAATATGTGCCCCAACATGACACCATTAGAGAGCATTATCACTGTATGAATAGTCGTCTTGCCTAAGGTTGTTATCTCTTAATAAATCTTTGGTCCAACTGGGTACCAAACTACAGGATAAAGACTATTATTTTCTACTCTATACTTTTAGAACTCATGAACATAGACAGTATTTCATAAAGGGAACCAAAACACCATTAACCTTCATTTACTATAAGGAAAGGAAATCGTACCAGCTCAGTGGTTCAATTTTCCCCATAAATCTTGGTTAAAACTTTTATCCTTTTTTTCCCTTGGATTCTTCTATTACTCTAAGTGCTATTAATAGGAACATTCTATTACACGTTTCTCTTTAGACCTCTTGAATCATAAGCAAACTTTCATCTTTAATGAGTTTGACAGCTAGTGTTATTGATGATCAGTAATATGCAAAGAGGCTGATGATCATTGGTTTTTTGTAACTGAAATAAATAATAATGAGATATGTTTTCCATAGATAGTGGGAAAAATGTCTCAATGGCCACTGGAATACAGATAAAGGAGCTAGGGTACTATAAAGGACATCTTGAAAAGAAGCAGATTCAAAGGGAACAAAGAAGGAACTGGATTATCTGCTGACATAAATCTTTTCTTAACTATATGATATCCTACTGAAGTCTTTTTTTTTTTTTAAGGCAAGAGTCCGAAAAGGATGTGTTTTGCCACAAACAAGGAAGATCAAAGTAACATGCTGTTCTGTTATTCAACTTAAAAAGAGAGCGCGATATTAACAGAAGAAATCATGGACCATAAGCAGAAATGGTACAATGATCTTATACAGGAATGAGTATTTCTGATATTTACAATGCATGAGTAGTGACTTGGGACTAGGTAGTGATCCGGAGAGAGAATCTAAGATATGTCCCTTAAGCTACCTAAAGGCATGACTAAGAACAAGTCACTCTAAACAGTAAAGTAAGACCTAGAGCTAGGAAAACACCAAACATGGGCACCGAGTTAGAATTGGACATTTTGTGAAATAACAAAGCATGTTCTCTCACCAGACAGAAATGTGAGAAGGAAATGTCACACCCTGCTGAGGGGAGGGAATATGTCAAAAATCACCTCTGGGATTTTTCAAGTTACATTTGCCTCAAAGAAGTTGTGACAACTCCTCCCGACCCCACCACCACTGCATACAATCCTACCTCCTCCTTAAGCATTAGTACCTATATGAGCCACTGTTACTGACAAGTGGGTTATCATATCACTTGGGTCGGGTAGGGCAGAAAGTAAGCTGAGAACCACCATCTCAGTGAGTTTACTTCTGGTCATACTTTGTGCGACCATCCATGTTGTGGGGAGGGCTCCCAGCTCTGCCTGGAAGAGAGTAGACTGTGAATATGCAGAAGACAGTCCCACCTCTTCATCAAACCTCCTCATTCTCCACATGCAAGGGTGCTCATGCAGCAAATACTCATTGTGTTCACACTGCTCAGAATACTACCATAGAGGCCAGAGAAGACACAATCTCTGCTCTGAGAATTGTTGAAAGCTCTGTAATTTCCACATTCTGGTACTTATCTAAATAAGGTCCTCCTTGTAAGGCATTTGCTGGCAGACTGACCTGGGTTTAACTCAATGGATTTAGAAATTTAATATAAGTGTTGTTAAGTAATTTGACAACCTTCCAGTCCCATAGTTTTGTGTGCATAACAAATATTTTGAATGAATGATAAATACAAAGATGTGGGCTATGCTTTCAACTAGGTTGATAAACAATAGTTCTCATTATTCATGGTAGTTATGTCCCATAAAGTAACACTGAATTAGTGAATACTGAGCCCCTGCTTCTAGAGAAAATATGAGGTTAGGTTCTTGTCAGCCTCTGGTCAGAACATTTTCACCAACCAATCAATACATAATCTTTTTTGCATGTGTTTTCTATTTAAAGACATCTTATTTAATCTATATTGTTGATTCATTAACTTGAACTCATAGCTCACAGCACTAACCCTCATGATTGAGTGAGCTTATCTAACACACATATTTTCTCTGAAAGGCACATCACAGCCTTCTTGCACTTAGGAACACTAGGCAGCACTTTGGCACTACACATAATAGCCATTTTAAACATTAAAATCAGCAATTAAAACACAAATATGTGAAAACACGGTACTAAATAGACCATGAAAAGGAAGGACACTCGTTTACAGAAAAAGAGCTGAAACAAGAGAGTAGAACCTCTTGTTCAACCTCAGTTGGGGATATGTATCCTTGCTCTGTGCATGTCCATGAGTGACCACAAAAGCGTCTCAAGTATTAACTTTTGGGGGCAGCACATAAGTGAAATCACAAGTATTGAATCCATGAATAATGAGCATCAACTGTACATATGAATCACTTGAAGGAAATCATGGCAATCAAGCTGAATGAAGGCAATGTTGTACTAGCTTATTCTATGAGACCACAGCTCAGAATATGGGTTCCCATGTAATTTGAGCCAGTTACAACCATTCTCCACAACACATACGGAATAACTTCTTACATTCTGGCTACAAAGGCCAAAGATGCCTGGTCTTTGAATCTGCTTATTCTAACTCAGATGAGCAGTGGGCTGTTCTCCATCACCCAGGCCTCCTTCCAGTTTGCTGGTAAGTCCTGTTACCATGCTCCCTTCCTACTGAGGCTATGTTCATGGTCACTCTCTCCCCGTCACAGAGAAGCCCGAGAGTTCTGTGATGCAGTTGGTGGCTAACTGTCAGGGGTAAAAAAGGCTCAAGCACCACGAGGATAGGACGCCAACAGAAATGGAACACATGCCCAGTACTGCCTGGGCTTTTTGCACTTTTGTTTTTGTTTTTATTTTGTCATCTCTCCCTATTGTGAGAGCATTTTTCTAAGCAATAGTGGGTAGAAAGAGTTTAATCATAATTGTGGAAAAATACTATTTAAATGTGTCATTTCAGGTGGAAATTATGATCTTTGTAGTGGCAGGTATTTTTATTTTTATTTTATTTTAAATTTTTTATTGTTATGTTAATCCCCATACATTACATCATTAGTTTTTGATGTAGTGTTCCATGATTCATTGTTTGTGCATAACACCCAGTGCTCCATGCAGAACGTGCCCTCTTTAATACCCATCACCAGGCTAACCCATCCTCCCCCACCTCCCCTCTAGAACCCTCAGTTTGTTTTTCAGAGTCCATCGTCTCTCATGGTTTGTCTACCCCTCCGATATCCCCCCCTTCATTCTTCCCCTCCTGCT
>NC_138371.1:113531610-113565714 GCF_054177405.1 Leptonychotes weddellii
TACCCCTTAATCTTACTCTATTCTCACAGAATTTACATTATTATTTTTTTATTTAAAAATTTTAATTGTGGCAAATTATATATAACACAAAATTTACCATCTTAACTATTTCTAAGTGTAAGTTCAGTACTGTTAAGTATATTCATATTGTTGTGCAACCAATATGATGAGGAGAAACACAAAATGGGAGGGGATCACATAGCCGTGAGCAGATCATTTATCTCCAGGAAATAGGCTGAATTTTTAAGTTTAAAAAGAGCACAAAATCAACTTCATTCCAAGGGCATGTGTGGTCCTATCTTTGTCTAAGATTTTAACTACTTTAAAGAAATGGGTAGAAGTAGCCCAAGTATCCATTGGCAGGCAAATGGATAATCACAATGTGGTATATACATTCAGCTTTAAAAATGAAGGAAATTGCGAGACACATGTTAGAATATGGATGAAACTTGGGGACGTTATGTCAAGTGAAATAAGCCAGAAACAAAAAGACAAACACTGTATGATTCCACTCATATGAGATACCAAGAGTAGTCAAATTCATAGCAACAAAAAGTAGAATGGTGGTTGCCAGGGGCTGGGAAGGAATGAAAAAGGAGAGCTGTTGCTTAATGGGTACAGAGTTTTCCAAGTTGAAATATTTCTAGAGATTGGTCGTGCAATAATATGAGGGCACAGAGATGTCAAGTAACTTACTCAAGGTCACCTAGCAGGTATGGCATGGAACCACGGTGCAAATTCAAACAGTGTGGTGCCAGAATCTTAACCATTACACCATGAGTGAAAGAATAAAGAGGACGACCCTTGAATTACAAAATGAGAGCAAAGAGGTTGCAAGTTTTCTCCTTCCCATTATGCATCACAATGGTCTTGTTCAGTGAATTATAGATTCTATGGGGCAGGGGATGGAATAAGCAAATTTTTCTATTGCCTTTTCTCCTCTGTTGGTGGACAAAAGCCCTGGCACACGAAGTTATGTTTTTCTCCACTCTGAGTATCAGAGCTTGGGCAGTGGAAGTAAGCAGAGTACCTGCCTAACTAAATACTGTCAAATTTGTTTGAGAACATGGCAGGTCACACTAACATCCTTCTGGGAATAAGATTTAGTCATTTCTATTTACCAGTCTTAACTGGAAGTTCAAATACCTTACAAAGAAAGGGAGACACTCCATAATTTCAGCTTCCCTTTATGTTATACACAAATGTCAACCCTGAGCCATAGTTTCCCCCAGCACATCTTCCTTATAGTTTAATTTTTCCCCATTTTTCTCATTTAGTGTCCTCTTTTTTCTGTCTTCCCTGCTCTGTGTCCTTCACCATGTAGTGTATATTTGATACAGCATCTCAAAATTCCTCTAATACCACTTCAGTTGAACTTGAAAAATACTGAGGTGATTACTAATTTATTGTTGTCTTCTCCTAAGTGCTTAATGCAAGCTTAATAAAAATCAATAGCTATTTATGCCTCTCCATTGTAGGAATATGCTTGTGATATATGACTAGGTGAGGCAGTTGTCGGGTGATTTATTGGAAATCTAAGATAATCTACTACCTCCATTTTATTGGTGTCATGGAAGATGTTAATGGTCAAATAAATGGAAGTAGAAGCAGGGAGCAGATGGAGAAGAGCAGGTGCTATACAACCTCTTCTTCAAAAGTCATGTTGAGAGCAAAGAGGCTAATATGTAGAATGGGGACATCTTGCCTGATCTGAATAACATCTCAAGAGAATTAGAATTAGGATGCTAAATGCATTTCCAACCAAAAGGCCAAGGTTACAAACTTTTGCAGCCATCAGGCTTTATCTCCTACTCCCAAAATCACTTATTTCTGTTAACAAAGAAGGACTTGTCACCTGCAGCACCCACCCAGAATGCTTGGCTTCCTACCTTTTCTGTGTTGGAGAAGAGCCTTACCTTACAAAAGGGGACCCCTTGTGAGAGTTGGTTAAAACCAACTGCCTACATTAAAATAGAACTAGACTCTTTCAACAAAATAATTTCAACTTTGTCTTTTCAAGTATCCTCACAGTGTGGTAAAATGCAGTCATGAACTGCCCTGCGTGCTCATCCTTTTCTAGATCCACACAAAACACTTCAGTCCTCTGGCAGAGAGCCTCCATAGTCTGTGCTCAATATGGGACAGTGCAGGAGGTGATAACTTCCAACCCCAACCCAAAACATCAGCAGGACATTGTGTCACCAGCTCGAGGAAGAATGTGGTTCATTTTCTTCACAACTTCTAGAAATTTGACATTTCTTCCTAACCATGCCTCCCCCAATCCAGCTGCTCTGAGTATCAAAATCGTCTCAAATGTGTTTAGTGTTTAACAAAGTTTTTTTTTTAATTTTTATTGTTATGTTAATCCCCATACATTACATCATTAGTTTTAGATGTAGTGTTCCATGATTCATCAAAGTTTTTAAAAAGAGAAGCTCTTTAATTTGCTAGTCCTACCTCTACAATATCTTTGGCTCCATCTATTTCATGGTAATATCTCTGACTTGAAATATTTGAATTCCTCTGAATATTGGAACAAAGCAAGATGCAAGATTTATTATATCATTGGTATAACATTAGAATTTATTAGAAATAACATATGTTAATTAACAACCACAGCTTTTTAATTACCTTTAGAAAATTCCCTAACAGAGCTAGTTCCCGTCAGTGGAAATAGGAACCATTCTCCAGAATAAAAGGCATAAATATGACAGATAGCAAGCAAACAAAGACTGTTTCTACCCCCTTTGTTATATTTCTCCCCCTTTCCTTTCTTATTTGCCAGAAGTGGACTGATCACTTGAGATTCCATGCTTTTAACTGGGATTTAAGCTCTTGTCCACTCTCCAGAGACACCCGCCCTCCTCAAATGTATTTCTGCTGTTGACTTCTGTTTGATCCTTCTAAGGCCTGGGCATCCTGGCAGGTTGCTCCACTGTGCACTTCAGCAATGTCTAGGTTGATGTTTTGCAAGAGCACAGCGAAGGTGGGAAGAGTCTCCCAATCAGAAACAAGCTAACAGAGTTCTTGACTTTAGCAGGCATAGAAAGAAATAGATTTCTTTGGAAAGAATATTTTTTAAAAATAAAGAGGTACTGTATGAGTGTCTGATAAAGAATCATCATTTTGATCATTCTCTTTATTCTTTACTCAGTTTATTATTTTTTTATTTTTTATTTTTTTAAAGATTTTATTTATTTATTTGACAGAGAGATAGAGAGAGAGCACAAGTAGGCAGAGAAGCAGGCAGATGGAGAGGGAGAAGCAGGCTCCCCGCAGAGCAGGGAGCCTGATGCAGGACTCGATCCCAGGACCCTGGGATCATGACCTGAGCTGAAGGCAGTCGCTTAACCAACTGAGCCACCCAGGCGCCCCACTCAGTTTATTTTTTAAACCAGCTTCATTGATGCTTTGAAACTCCTTGGTTCAATTTTGCATTTTGCATTGTTGTAGGTGTCTTACAGAGCAATTGGCAAATGGTTGAGGTCATTCCATGGGCCCCTGTATGCCTGAAGACGCCACCTGTATGGTCAGCTTCACTTCAGAATCTTCAGGCTTCACTAGAAGAACAGATGCATACATCCAACATTTGATTCTCAGCAAAATTTTGTCACCAAATGATAATAACCTTCATGCAGTTTTGTAAGTACAGAGACTCATTGGAGGTCATCTGAGGACTCTGAAGATCTTTGGAAAAAATCTCCAATGGGAGAGGGTAACAATGAGGATAATAATGAAGGCCAAGGATCAACAGATATGTTTCTTCTGCTAGGCTTCCAATGGGCAAGTGAGCTTTACCAATGGATCCTGAAGAAATAACTTCATCACAAGGCTTAATTCTGAATTTCTAAGCACACACTCGTTTTCCTAAAGGATCGTTCCCTTTGGGAATGCTGACTGAAAGTAGAAGTCTGGAAAAATCTGCACTAAACCCAACATTCAAGTACTTCCCCATTAAGCATAAAGGGGAAATTGAGCAAGAGCACTGAAGGAGGCAGGCAAACTGGTTTCTTGGCCTACCACGAATCACTCATGCGTGATGGTTAAGTCTGAGCATCTAGTCAGGGTCTCCATTTCCTCCCTCATAGGGTGAAAAGGTTGGACTAATTATCTCTAATCTATTTTCCACCTTTAGTATTCTTTGAAACTAAATGATAATGATGATCAATGAAACTAATTATTTTTCTGAGGCTATCAATTATACATTTGGATCTCTAAGAAGGAAATAGAGAAAGGCACATTCCAGATCTTGTTTTTTGACACTATTTTCTTGATTTCCTACAATTGCTCTGGTACACTATGTTCAATTAATAATTTTATTTACTATAATTAGAATTTCTAATATATCATAAAATCCACAGGCAAACATTACACTAAGAATGTTCCTACATGAAACAAAAACCACTAGTTTATTAAGTAACACAAATTATATGGCACTGTGTAAAATAAAACCAACAAGCCTACAGTTTGATTTTCCCTCCATTTTTACCCATTTATGTGGAAGCTTATAGAAATAATACTAGAGTACTGTAATACAAATTAGAATCATAATATTTAATATTAAAAAACAATATTCTAACATTCTCTCTTAATAGATTAGATAATCTATAGAGAGGGTGCATCTGATTGGTTTTGACCATGCAGAACTCTCTACACACAAATCTATGACAACAAATTTGAAAATGTTCAAGAATGAATGATTTATTAAGAAAATGAAAATTGCCAAATGACCCACAACAAAAGAAAAGTTAAACAGAACATTTGCTATAAAACAGAAGGAAAAGGTGAGTGAATATCCCTCAAGTTCTGGTTAATTATAAAACAAGATCATTGCAATGGTATTTAAATTATTTTTTATCATGAAAAAGTTAGAAATAACCCTAATTTATATTATATAATCAGGATAACTTTATACTAAAGATAGCTCAATATATAGAAAATTGGAATTAATCCCAATTATGATAGGTACAAGATTCTGAAATTAAAAAATTAGCAAATATCCAGCAATATAAGGGGCGCCCGGGTGGCTCAGTTGGTTAAGTGACTGCCTTCAGCTCAGGTCATGATCCTGGAGCCCCGGGATCGAGTCCCACAGAGGGCTTCCTGCTCAGCAGGGAGTCTCCTTCTCCCTCTGACCCTCCTCCCTCTCATGCTCTCTGTCTCTCATTCTCTCTCTCTCAAATAAATAAAATCTTAAAAAAAAAATCCAGCAATATATTAAAATAGTAATACCCTACATTAAAAAAAAAAAAGAAAACAAAGGAAAGCATATAAAAACAAGAAGAAAACATGAGTGAATTACATTATAACCTAGGTGTGGGGAAAGTTACCTTCCTACCTTTGACTCAAAGTCCAGGGGCAATATGAAAAGATTGATAAATTCAACCCAAAGAAAGCAAAATATCACAAATAAAACAAACGTCTGTATAGCAAAACTGTAGAAGCAAAGGTAAAAGACCAATGACAAACCAGGAGAAAATATTGGCAATGTGTATAAAGGCTAATATTTCCAAATATGTATAAAACTTTCAAAATTTGAGGGTAGAAAAAGATAAAAAAATGACAGGAAAATGGGCAAAGGACATGAACAACAATTCACACACAAAACACAAAACGGCCATTATACATATGACAGGATGCTCATCTTCACTCATAATAAGAGAAATCTAAATTTAAAGTATACTAAAATATCATTTTAACCTACCAAACTGGCAAAATTAAAAGCCTGATATTATATTAAATGGTGAGGCTAGGGGAAACAAGCACTTTGATATATTGCTGGTGTGACTGCAAACAGATGTAAGCTTTTTGGCCAAGCAATCACACTTCTAGAATTCATCCTTTACATATCCTTGCAATATGAAAATACAAATGTGTAAGATTATGCTTTTCAGCATTATTTGTATTTGCAAAATGTTGGAAACTATCTAAAGGCTCAGACATAGGAGACAGGTTGGTAAAACCATGGTCCATGCATACGAGGGAGTGCAATGCAACTATTTAAAAAAATAAAGAATCTTCTTTAATTGATAAGGAGTATTCCCCAGGATATATTGTTAAGTGATACAAGAAAAATGCAAAAAAGAATAAACAGAAGGCTAACTTCTGTGGGAAAAAAAGAAGAAATAAGAAAGTATACATGTATTTGCTTAGGTTATCAAAAACAAAAAATGAGTTAACCAGAGTGTAAATGATAAAGTAAATGGGGCAAAATGTCTTAAAAATGATAAAATGTTAAAAATTGGTTAAGTTTGGGTAATGGTTATATAGGTAAATTGAGTCAAAGAGCATACAGGGTTTTTTTGGAGTATTTTTACAAATTTCTTGTAAGCTGGAAATTATTTCAAAAAGAATGTTAATATTAACATAATAATCATAATATACTATGACCAGTGAAATCACTTCTAGGAATGCAGGAATGATTTGAACTAAAAAAAAAGAAATAAATACTTTAATACACATGAAAAGGTCATTTCATTAAATAAGATTATGCAGCCATTACATAAAAATTCTAAGTAAAATAATGGTAATAAAAACAATTAAAATTTGATGAAAACTATCAAAACTTAACAGGAAATTCATTCAAAAAGTGAAACACATTTAAGCCATTTCAGTCAAATCAGGATATAGTCAGGGATTTCTGCTATCAGAAATTGCAATTAAGACAGAAAAATAAAATAGTTAGTATAAATATTAGGGAGAAAGATAAAATTAGTTATTTTCCCGCAAGATACTAATTACTGTAGGTTTTATTTGCCTGAAAGAGTGAAAGATTTTAGTTTCAATAAACCAAATGGACTGAAGATTTTAGGTTTAATTGAACCAAACCAGGCCCTACTCAGAGCAAGTAGTTACTGGATAAAAAAGAACAGATACTCAGAGAAAACATTTGCAAAGTGGACATATCATGCTGTTGATTATGATAATAATAAGCCTGATAGAAGAAATTGTAAACATTTCCAACTATATAAAAATTATAAAAAATCATATGCAAAATTAAAAGAATCATATTAAAAAATCAGAAGCGAGGTCAATAGACAATTTATATATTTGAAAAAAATGATTTATAAGGCAGATGACACATAAAGGGTCTATAACTTCAGAGTTCTTACAAATTGATGGTTAAAAAAGACTAATAACCCAATGGGAGAAAAGCATAATAGCTATGACGAGAGAAATAACAGAGAACTGATTTTAAATAGTCAATAAATATATGAAAATATGGAATAAAGACAACATAAAGTAAGATATCACTTTGTGCTTCTATTACTGGAAAAAATACAATAAGGTCAATAATAACTATTGTTAATAGAAATGTGGGAGAAAGGGTTTTTAAATATATTGCTGGTGGAAAGGTGAACTGATAAAGTGATGTGGTAATAGCTACTATAATTTAAAATACACATCCTATGACCTCACTCCTTGGAATCTATACCTTAGAAATAAACACAGTAATATGTTAGGATACAGGTACTAATATAAAAATTGCAGTATTTTCTTAGTGGCAATATTCACCAGTAGGGGAATAGCTGAACTGTGGCACATTCACAACAGGGAATACTGTACAGAATGTAAAATGAAAGAAAGAAAGAAAGAAAACTGCTTCCTGCAAGAGAGAGTAGATACACATTCCCTAATTTATCCTGCTAAATACAACTGATAACTCTGGACATTATATATAAAACAAATATAAGCAGCTTCTGAAAGGCAGAAGGAAGACCAGCTAAGGACCTCAGGACCTAAATGTAGTTAATTCCCTGGGGTTTTCTTTATGCCTCACTTTTCCCAGACTGCTGGAAAAGCTGGTAACCTGGAAACACCATTGGGTGCAGACCAAAAAAGGCCCAACAAAAGCCAGCTCTCTCTAGCCAAAGAAGCATGAAAGGGAGAGCCTAGTTAGACAGGAAATTTTAGAAAATAATTACTCTACTGCAGCCAAACAGCACAGGAAAAAACAAAACAAAACAAAACTGTGTCCCCTCTGCCCCCCAAATCAGCAAAGGCTAAACAAGGACACCTACCCTCACCAGACTTTAATAAGGTACCCAACACTCCCTGCCAGGGATGGTGTCAGAAGAGGCAGAGTAGGTAGGGAGTTTAGATTTTCATCATCACTTGTCAGTAATAATGTGCCTTGTGTCTCTTCCCCTCCCCACAGGGTGGTGTTGGAAGAGACCCAGAGGAGAGTAGGCACTTTTACTACTGCCCATTGGTAAGGAGGGTACTCACATGCCATGGTGTTAGTAGAGGCTAGCTGGGAGCAGCAGCAAAGCATTCTTACCACTCCCAGCCAGGAATGGATTAGTAGAGGCCTAGTGGAGAGCCAGAACTTCTATCCTTATCCAGAAATAATAAGGAGCCACCTCTCAACCCCACCCCCAGGTGTCAATGAAGGCCAAATGAAGAATCTGGATTTCTATGCCCACTAAGCTGTAACAAGGTGCCCCCCACCTTTCCTAGTTTGAGCAGTGTCTGAAGAAGCCAGCTAAAACAGAAGGTTTAAATAAGATGCAGGGTTTCATAATTTAATACCCCAAATGTCCATATTTTGACTGAAATTCACTTGTCATACCAAGATCCAGGAAGATCTCACACTGAGTGAGAGACAATCAACAGATGCCAACAATGAGATGACAGAAATATTAGAATTATTTTACAAAGATTTTAAAGCAGTTACTATAAAAATGCTTCAAAAAGGAATTACAAATAAGCTTAAAACAAATAGAATATAGAGAACTTCAACAAAGGGATAGAAACTCTCCACAAAGAAATAGTATGAGGGTTGCTGGAGTGGTGGGGGGTGGGAGGGATGGGGTGGCTGGGTGATAGACATTGGGGAGGGTATATGCTATGGTGAGTGCTGTGCATTGTGCAAGACTGTTGAATCACAGATCTGTACCTCTGAAACAAATAATATATGTTAAAAAAAAAAAAAGAAGATGGCAGGACGGGAAGAATGAAGGGGGGGAATCGGAGGGGGAGATGAACCATGAGAGACGATGGACTCTGAAAAACAAACCGAGGGTTCTAGAGGGGAGGGGAGTGGGAGGATGTGTTAGCCTGGTGATGGGTATTAAAGAGGGCACGTTCTGCATGGAGCACTGGGTGTTATATGCAAACAATGAATCATGGAACACTACATCAAAAACTAATGATGTAATGTATGGTGATTAACATAAAAATAAAAAAAAGAAATAGTATAATGTAGAGCCAAATGTAAATTTTAGAACTGACGAACACAACAACTGAAATAGAAAACTAAATAGATGGACTTTACAGTAGGGTGGAGTGGACTGAGGAAAAGAAACTGTAGTGAACACTAAGTGAATGGCAAAACAGAAAAATAACAATTATCCATCTAAAAACAGAGAGAATATTACTTAAAAAAAAAAAAAAGCCTCAGGGATCTCTAAACAAAAGCTTCAAGGGCCACCTGGGTGGCTCAGTCAGTTGGGTGTCTGCCTTCTACTCAGGTCATGATTTCAGGGTCTCAGGATCGAGTCCTACATGGGGCTCCCTGATCAGCAGGGAGTCTGCTTCTCCCTCTCTCTCTGTTCCTCCCCCCATGCTAGTGCTCTCTCTCTCTCTCAAATAAATAAATAAATCTTAAAAAAAGAAAAAGCTCCAACATCAGAGTCCTGGAAGGATAGAAGAAAGAGGGTAGAATTGAAAAAATACTAAAAAAAAAAAAAAAATTGCTGAAAACCCCCCAAATTTGGAAGACATAAATCTATAGGTTCAAGAAGCTAAGTAAACCCCAAAATCAAAGAAATCTATACCAAGAGTGAAAACTAAAAGAGAAGAACAAAATCTAAAAATTCAAGACAAAACAAAAATCTTGAAAGCAGTGAAAAAAGAAGAAAGGACTTCTTACCTTAGGGAAAAAGCAATTCAAATGACATCTTATTTCCCATTAGAAATCATGGAGTCCAGAAAAAAATGACATCACATTTTTTAAGTGTGGAAAAAAAAGAACTGTCAACCTAGAATCCTATATCCAGTATAAGTATTCCTCAGAAATGAAGAGAAATCAAGACATTTTCAAACAAAGGAAAAGTAAGAGAACTTGTTGCTGGCAGACGTACCCGAAAACAATAGCTAAAGGAAGTTCTCTAAACAAAAGCAAAACAATAAAAGAAGGAAGGAAGAACATGGTAAGCAAAAATAAGGGTAATTACAATAGGCTTTCCTTCTCTTCTTAAATCTTCTCAATTATATTGATAGTTGAAGCAAAAATTGTGCCACTGTCTGATGTGGTTGCAAATGTATATTGAGAGAATATTTAAGACAATTATATTTCAAATGGGGGAGAGTAAAGGGATGCATTGGGAGGTAAGTATTTTATGATTTATTTGAACCAGTAAAATAACACTAGCAAACTGTGAGAAGTTATGTATAGGTGATATAGTAACTAAAGCAATGATTAAAAAGGCTATCCAAGAAGATACACTCAAAAACACTAAGATAAAAATAAAATTCTAAAATTGTTTAAGTAACACATAATAAGGCAGGAAAAAGAAAATAGAAATGAAAAACACAGAAGTTAGAAAACAAAATTTAAAATGGCACAATTAAGACCTAACACATTAATAGTTATATTAAATGTAAATGGTCTAAGTGTATCAATTAAAAGACAGAAATTGGCAGAATTAAGTGGCAGAAACTCACTTCAAATATGACATGAGCAATTTGAAAATAAAAGATATATTATGCAAACATTAATCAAAAAAGCAGGAGTAGCCATATTAATATCAAATAAAATATGATACAGTGTAAAGAAAACTACCAGAGAGAGAGGGACATTAAATGGATATAAAAGAGTAAATTCACCAATCAGTGTAGTAATCCTAAACAAGTATGTGCCAACAAACAGAGCTTCAAAATATGTGAAGGAAACTCTAATAGAACTGAAAGGAGAAATAAATGTGTAATTATAGCTGGAGACTTTAACACCTCTTTCCCAACAATTGATAGAACAACTGTATAGAAAATCAGCAAGGGTATGGAATCACTCAATGACAGCATCGACTAATATGGTACAATCAACATTTCACCCAAATAGCAACAGAAAACATATTCTTTTCAAGTGCTCATATGACATATACCAAGAGAGATCATAGCCTGCACCATAAAACAAGCCTCAACAAATTTTTAACAATTGAAATAATACAGAATGTGTTCTCTGACCACAATGAAATCAAACTAAAAATCAATAGCAGACAGTAAACAGAAATTTTCAAATACTTGGAAACTAAACAATACACTTGTAAACAATCCATGGGTCAAAGAGGAAGTCTCAAGGGAAAGAAAACTGCATTAACTAAATGAAAATGATAATACAATGTATCAAAATTTGGGGGACACAGCTAATGCTGAGGGGCTGTATATTTATAGCATTACATGTATATTACAGAAGAGGAAATATCTCAAGTCAGTAATCTAAAATCATATCTCTGAATCTGGAAAAAATGGGGCAAAATCAACCCAAAGTAAGGAGAAGAAAGGAAATAAAAATAAGAGCAGCAATCAATGAAATTGAAAACAAAAAAATAAAGAAAACCAATAAAGTCTGGTTCTTTGAAAAGATCATTAAAATTAACAATCTGCATCAAAATTAAAAACTCTTTCTCTGTGACACTCATGTGGAGAGGATTAAGAGCACGCTATAGACTAAGAGAAAATATTTTCAAACCACATATCTGACAAAAGACTAGTATCTAGAGTATATAGGGAATTCTCAAAACTCCACAATGAAAAAAGGAAATAGCAAAATCCATGAAAACTCATTTCACCAAAGAGTATATACAGATGATAAATAAGTATATGAAAAAATTTCAACATTGTTAACCATTAAGGATATATGTACTTAAAGCCACAATGAGATATATTACAACACACCTATCAAAATGGCTTTTAAAAAAAACAAAACAAAAACAAAAAACTGAAGCCAGCAAATGCTAATGAGGATATGCAGAGAAACCCTATCACTCATACATTACTGGTGGGAGTACAAAATGATACAGCCACTCTCAAAAGCATTTTGGAAGTTTCTTTAAAAATCCAAACATGGAACTACTGTACAACCCAGCAATTGTCCTCCTGGGCATTTATTCAGAAAAACAAAAACTTATGGTCACATAAAAACCTGTATATGAATATTTATAGCAGCATTATTCATAATATATAGTAAATCCATATCATGAAGTGCTACTCAACAACACAAAGAAATGAACTATTGACACACAAACAACCTGGATAAATCTCCAGGAATTATGATGAGTGAATAGAGTCAAGCCAAGACGTTACATACTGTTCAATTCCATTTATATAACATTCTTGAAATGACAAAATTATAGAAAAAATTAAAAACTTAGTGGTTGCCAGAGGTGAAGGAGGGTGGTGTTGAGAGGGAAATGGGTGTAGTTATAAAAAGAACATTAGTGACCCTTGTAGTGATGGAAATATTTTCTATTTTGACTCAATCAATGTCAAATATCCTGGTTTGATAGTGTACCATTGTTTTGCAAGATGTTACCATTGGGGGAAACTGGAGAAAGGGTACCTGGAAGCTCTCTATGTTATTTCTTACAACTGTATGTGAATCTATAATTATCTCAAAATAAAAAGTTTAATTTAAAAAAGTTTTTTAAAGGAATGTAAGTATGAAAGAAAGAGGGGGGAAGGAACAAAGCAAAGAAAGGTAATTTCTTTCTCTCTCTCTCTTTTCCTTTCTATGCCAATTGACTTGATTAGAGTTTGAATGACAAAGTTTTGAATGAGAAGAAAAAACGGTGCACGAAAGCATAGTATGACTTCATTTTTGTTAGACAATGACACAAACCATTAAATAAAAAAGTCTGAAAAGAAACACATCAGTTCTCAACAAAGGTTATCTTATGTGGGTGAAGCAGAGAGGGCGCTATGGGGGAAGGTAAGGAAAAAGGGATTACTAAAATGCAACTAAAAAAAAGAAGACAGAAAAAGTTTACTGAGAGTATACATATATATGTGGGTAATATGCATAAAAAATTAGAGCAAGATAGCTAGAATTAGACCTTTGTGATCTATGAGTATGCCTATACTATATTAAGAAGACAAGTTTTATAGTAGTGTATTATTTTGCTTCTATTTCATATAGATCAAACAAAGCACCCAACTTCTAGGTATGAATGTTGGGGTACCAACGTCTGCAAAGACAGCTAACAATAAGCCCACCCATCTCTTTTGTGGTAGTTTGTTATGCAGCAATAGACACCTGAGACATGTTTATAGGTATGTAAATGTTTTTAAAAGAAAAGAGAATATTTGAACAAAAACTTACCTATCAAAAGTGGTTGCTTAGCAGTGGCAATGGGAATGGAAGGGGAGAGGATTAACTGTTACTTTATATGTCTTTATATTGTTTCACTACAATTTGAAAAAATCAGTTAGAGAAAAAATTTACAAGGAGAAATAAAAATGTTCTATGTTCTGTTTTCTTGTTGGAACCGGCCTTTGGAGAAATGCCCACTCTCATTTTATTGTTATTTTCTATTTGCTGTGCATTCCATAGTCCTCAGTTTCAGACATTTGTGTATAATGTTGGCTTCATAAACACATTTATGAATCAATTATCTTTAAAAATAAGGGCCAAAAGCATATGCATTGAAAGTGGCTGTGGATTGGCAACTGAAACATTCTTAATCTTCTTTAAATACGCTATAAAAACTAAGCGAGAGATAGGCGTTAACAAAATTGATTTTAAAATATTCTCAGTAATGCAGTCTATAAGCTACATTAGAAAAGTGCATTAGCTCACAGAACATTTTATCAGCTTGTAAAATTGTCACCAGCTTCTCTGTTCTGAACAGTGATACAGCAATGATAAGTCTGCAGGAAATTTATCAGAAGCATGAAAGAAAATAATGTTTTTGCTGTGGGTTGCAGTTTCCATTTTTATTAACTTTTATATTTATTGGATACTTGATTTCTTTAGGATCTTCCTGGACTTCTGATAGGCTCTAAATTCCTGGCCAAGGCCATTTTCATTAATTCAATTCAACAGATTTATATCTACAGTGTCTACTATGTGCTCAGGACACTGTGCCAGGTGCTTGGAGAAAGAGAACGAGAGTCTTAAAAAAAGCAGAGGAATTGTCAATAGAAGATAATGATCTAGTATGAAAAGTAAAACATTTAAAAAGACTAAATAATATGCAGGGGGTAAAGCCATAAAAACTAGACAAAGTATATTCCATTTGACCTGCTCTTAAGGATAGCAAGAGTTTGGCAGGCAGACAAGATCCGGAGCTAATATTCCAGACAGAGTGGAAGGATGTGGAGAAGCAGGGAAGTGTGAAGAGCATGATGTGACTGAGGAAGAAAATGTAGTTTGAAAAGGATGAGTGGATCTGATTGGTAGGGTGTGGAAAAGATGGAGGCAGCACAATACTGAAATCAAATACACAAGCTCTTTTTCAATAAGGGTGTCAATTCAGGGCAGGAAAGGATACTCTTTTCAACAAATGATGCTGGAACAACTGGACATCCACGTGCAAAAGAACAAAGTCAGACTCCCTCCTTAGACCACACACAAAATTAATTCCAAGTGATCACAGACCTAAATGTAAGTGCTAACACTACAAGAATTTTATTTTATTTTATTTTTTATTTATTTTATTTTTTTTAAAGATTTTATTTATTTATTCATGAGAGACAGAGAGAGAGAGAGAGAGAGAAGCAGGCTCCCAAGGAGCAGGGAGCCCAATGCGGGACTCGATCCCAGGACCCTGGGATCATGACCTGAGCCGAAGGCAGACACTTAACCATCTGAGCCACCCAGGCGCCCAACACTACAAGAATTTTAGAAGGAAACATAGGAGTAAATTTTCATGAACTAGGTTTGGTTAGGAAAAGGGTTACTTACATACAACATCAAAAACATAAGTAACAAAGGGAAAAATTGATACATTTCAATTTATCAAATTTTAAAAAGTTTGTACTTCAAAGGACATCATTAGGAAAGTGAAAAAATAGAATGGGAGAAAATATTTGCAAATCATATATCTGATAAGGGCTTGTATACGATATATTTTAAAACTCCTACCATTCAACACTTTTAGTTTTTTTAAAGATTTTATTTATTTATTTATTTGACAGAGAGACAGCACAAGCAGGGGGAGCAGCAGGCAGAGGGAGAAGTAGGCTCCCCACTGAGCAGGGAGCCCAATATGGGACTCAGTCCCAGGACCTTAGGATCATAACCTGAGCCGAAGGCAGCCACTTAACCGACTGAGCCACCTAGCCGCCCCCACCCAACACTTTTAAAAAGACAATTCAATTTTAAAATGGGCTTTAAAAATCTTAAAAAAAAAAAAAAAAAAGATTTAACAGACATTTCTTCCAGGAAGATAGATACATGACCAATAAACATGTGGAAAATGTTCAACATCATTAGTAGTTGGGGAAATGCAAATCAAAACCAAAATGAGATACTACTACTTCATACCCACTAGGATGACTATAATAAAAAAGACAGATAATACGTTGGTGAGGAAGTGGAGAAATTCTCGTTCATTGTTGCTGGGAACTTAAACTGGTGCATTCTACCACTTTGGAAAACAGTTTGGCAGTTCCTCAAAAAGTTTAACACAGAATTACTATATGACCCAGCAATTCCAAATAGGTACCTAAGAGAAATAAAAACATATGTTCACACAAAAATGTGTAAATGAATATTCTTAATAACATTAGTTATGATAGTCAACAAGTGGGAAGAATCCAGTGTTCATACACTGATGAATAGATAAACTTAATGTAATATACCCATACAATGGAATATTTTGTACAAATAAATAGAAGTGAAGTACTGATACATGCCACAATATGTATGAACCTTAAAAGCATTATGGTGAGAGAGTAACCAGTCACAAAGGACCACAGAGCATATGATCCCATTTATATGAAATATCCAGAATAGGCAAATCCAGAGACAAAAAGTAGACTAGTGGTGGCCAGGGGCTAGAGGGTGGGATTGAGGTGGAAATGGGGGAGTGACTGCTAATGGCTGTGGGGTTTCTTTCTGGGGTGATGAAAATGTTCTCAAATTGACTTTGGTGGTGGTTGTACAACTCTGTGAATATACGAAAAACTACTGAATTATACACTGTAAGTGGGTGAATTGTGTGGCACATAAATTGTATCTCAATAAAGCTCTTTAAAAAAATCTAGGTTGTCCTAAAAAACAAAATAAAAAACATACAGACTCTAGAGTCAGACAACTAGGTTGGAATCTGTAGTCTCCCACTCACCAGTTATGAAGCTCAGAGCAATTTGCTTTATCTCCGCTTTACCCAATTTCTTCATCTGTAAATGAATGATTAATTCCAGCTGAGATCTCAAGGGAAATTTTCACCGAGATGGAATTTGGGCTGGGTCAAAAATAGCGTTTTGTTAGATTATGAGATAAAGACCTTAAAAGGAACTAACACTTTCAAGAGCACCTAATGTGTGCCAGGTTCTGCGCTAAACATTCTACGTATATCACTGCAGCTCATTCCTCCTGCTTTGTACTTAAGGAAAAAAGTGATGCTGAGAGTGAAGTGGTCAAGTGACCAAGTAGGGGTTCAACTGCAGGTTCAGGGTCTCCTGCATGGGGCCTGAGTAAGCCCTTGAGGAGGGAAGTGTCTGCGATCAGAGGGAGGGAGTGAAGTGAGGTCTGTCTGGTAGTGCAGGAGGGGGTGGGGCGGGAAGTGACAGTTAGCCTGCTTAGGAATTTGATGGCCAGACAAGGTTTCTGGATTTCACCCTGTGGGTAATAGGGAGCACAGAAGTGCTTATCAAAAAAGGCCATAAGCAGTAGGGATGTGGATATATTTTTATATGTAAAAATCTAAATTTATCTTGCACATTATTATATAGCTCAGATGTACCTTTCAGAAACCTTGTAATGTTACTCAAAATAGACACAGTCTGACAAGCTCGCCTTTAGTGAATTTTCCAGAGAAACTGGTTTGCTTCCACAATTTAAAGATGACTTTAAAGATAAATTAAAATCCTACCAGAGTCTGAGAATTTGTTAATTTGATCTGCTGATTGTTATCAAACGACAGACTGATTTTGATGTGAGTTTTAGAGCTAGAAATAGATAATAGAGCCTTTAAATCTCATTAAAACCCTCAAGAGATGAATAAAAACTGTTAGTCTCACCTTATTCAAGAGCTCAGTGAAAAGGAAAACCACCGTATACATAATTATTCAAATGGAATAGCTGATATGTATTGTATACTCATTTATCCTATGGTGGGCTTTGAGATTTTTTTTGTTTTCTGGTCTTTGGGTTTTTGACTAGTACTGTCAGCAGCAGGAAGCCTTGCCTATGCCTCCTAGTTGGAAAGAGATTCGTCCAAAGCCATCAAGAAGCAGAGTGTCCTGCAAGCATTTGACGTGTCTAGGGACTGGCAAAGCTGGTACCCCAAGGTCAGCACCATGCAGCTGAAGGAACGGGTAGCAAAAGTGCACTAGGGCCCATTCCAGGTGGTAACCCAACCTCAAGTCATGTTGCTAGCTTAGTGCACCTGCACGGGAAGTCCCAAATGCAAGGCTGCTCTTCCTCTCTAAGCCAGCGCTTCTCAATGGAGATCCTACATCTACTAGTATGGATGCCCTTGGGAAAAAAGTGAGGTGAGTGCATTTTTTGTTTACTTCAACGGTGGGGAACTTCTGCTAGAATTTAGTGAGCATCCCGAAAAAAAACATAGGACAGGACTGCACAGTGAAGAATTGCTCTGCATTTAACATGAGTTCCAAATCTCCTGCCACCTATTACCTGAGTTTCTCTGAAACTAAACCCTAATTCCATTTTAGACACAGATGAAATAGTTTTGACACGATTTTAATACACACTGAATTTTCCAGCAATTAAACTACCATGTAAATTGTGGGAAGACTGATATTGAGTCTTATTTAACCTTATTTTAAAATGCTAAATATGACCATTTATACTTAAACAATTTACTTTTTAGTTACTTAGGCTTTTAACACTGTTCTCATACACAACTTACACAATTTCCTGTAGTAGAGTTTCTTTTTCTAATCCCTCCTCAATATTCTGTTGCTTATGGAAGGAAGTTATCTGTAGTGTCTTTTTAAATATGAGACTGAGTGTATGCATTGACACATGGTGGAATTTCAAGAAAGGAGATAGGTTTTTGGTGATACTTTGTTCTGTGCAAATAAATAAAGGAAAACTCATCTAAAATGGAGTCAAGGGCACCTGGTTGGCTCAGTAGAGCATGTGACTTGATCTCAGGATTGTAAGTTCGAACCCCACATTCGGTGTGGGGATTATTTAAAAAATCTTAAAAATATAAAAAATGAGGTGCCTGTGTGCCTCAGCCAGTTAAGCATCAGACTCTTGATTCTGGCTCAGGTCATGATCTCAGGGTCATGGGATTGAGCCCGAACGTTGGGCTTTATGCTCAGTGTGGTGTCTGCTTGAGATTCTTTCTCTCCCTCTTCCTCTGCCTCTCTTTTTTCTCTCTCTCTCTCAAGTAAATAAATAAATAAAATCTTTAAAAAAATAAAAAGTAAAAAAATAAAATGGAGTCGAGAAGCCCCGCAAGAAGTTTTCACAAATGTACCACTCATTGCAGCCTCCATAACCAACAGAAAGTAGAAAGATACAAATTATCATGAGAATGGAGGACATTTTTCAAATAGGAACTTCATCTCCTGCTTTTAAGGAAAAGAAGGAAGATCCCTCCCTGCCCCAGCAACAACACACTACCACCGTTTGCAGCCAATAAGAAACCGTCTCAACCATGAACTCTTGTTCTTCTCCAAAGAACTTTTGTTTAAAACAATCCTCCTCAATTTCTTCTTAAAACATAATAAAAGCTGACCTTCCCTTTGTCTCTTTGGACTTGACTATGGCTCACCATAGCTTGCATGTCCCAAATTGCAATTCCTCTGCTATTTCCCAGTAAACTCATCTTGCTGGTAAAATTACTGTCTATTTTATTTTTAAGGTTGACAGTTCCTACCCTGCCCTATGTTATAACACAAGGAATTAATTATTGTGAGACCATGCATTAATAAAGTCCAGCTCATTTGCAAGAATATCAAGCTTTCTCATTTTCCCCATATTAACAGTCAACAATTTGTCTTGGTATCTAATCTTTACTTTAGTTAAGGTTATTTTCTCTTGCCTTTTATCACACACTTATAAGAATTATTCTGATTTTACCCTTATGTCCATTCCTTCATTTTCCCATAACAATTCTATAAAATGGCTTCTCATATTTTTACTTTTTTTAAATCCAAAACTATTCATTATGAGTGTTGGACTATTTCATTATATCTCCTCATGCAGTCAACCTGAATCTTATATATCTTATATATTAAATATATAAGATTACTAAATACTAATTACTTGCATTTTTATTTCACTTATTACACTTAAGTCATTGTATTGGTTTTTGAAATTATAGGTATTTGCTATCTATAAATTTCCTTTCAGAATAGTAAATACAGTATACTTATTTGTTATAAAACTTTTTATGAAGTATTTGTTATATTAAGTGGTCACTGTACTGTTATTATTGTAACAAAACACTTTTCACATTTTATATCAAAGAAAACAGAATGTGATTTAGCCAAGATAATACATAAAGAATAAGCTTTGATATCTTAAAAGAGAACCTTGGCTGCTCGCTCTATTCTCACTTTATAGACCTCTGTTCACCATTAAAATGCTTTATCATTCATCATTTGGGTCCTCAGTAAATATGTTGCAGTTAGAAGTGATTATAAGAACTTCATATAGAGCTATTATTATTAATAATAATAATGCCAGGAATAACCACCATGTATTGGTCACAAGCAGGCACCATACTCAGAACTTTCCATCTATTATCTCATATAACCCTCACAATAATTGTGTCAAATAGGTATGTTGTTATTTATGGTCACAGATGAGGAAAATGAGGCTGAAACAGTTCAGTAACTTGCCTTGATCAGGAGGCCAGGAAGGGACAGAGGCCCACACTCACACTTCAGCCTCTTTGTCTCCAATGCCCACATGTTCTGTCTCCAAAAAGAACAGTGTTCTTTAGTTTTGCATTAAGAAAAATAAAACATAAAAATATTTTGAATTGCAGAGGAAGGCAGGAGTGCTTTCAATGAATCTGTTAAGGAAATCAATAATTCCTACAAGTATTTCAAATCAAAATGATGGAGGAAAAGACACTGTAACTCACACTGGTGGCTTACTGATTTTCGCTAGCTATGCCACGATGATCTCCCCTTTCTCACCGTTTGGGATTGATTCACCCAATGCTGCTCTCCACAGGACCACATCAATATCAAATTGCAGAGTGACCTATAAAAAGATGTTACAACTTGTGCTGTCCAATACAGTAGAACTACACCAGCCCATGTGGCTACTGAGCATTAGAAGTGTGACTAGTCCAAATTGAGATCTACCGTAAAGTGTGAAATACTCACCAGGTCACAAATATTTAATATAAAAAAGTGAAGTATCTCCTTAATAGTTTTAATTTTTGTTATATGCTGAAGTAATATTTTGGAGATATGGGCTAAATAAAATGTTATTAAAATTGATTTCACCTGTTTCTTTTTATTTTTTTAAATGATTTTAAATAGATTTCAAATGACATATTTGGCTCACATTTGCAGTTTACATTATGGTTCTATTAGGCAACACTGTTCAGAACCATATGTGTTTTCAAATAACCAACCTTAAAATCGAGTCATGGAAAAAAAAAACTGTTGAAGAACAAAAGCAAAACAACAAACAAATGAAACTCAATACTTAGTGTGCGAGAAAAATTATTTGACTAAAGTTTCAATCTTAGTCTACCAGTTAGGAGATGCATAAACTTTGATGAATCATTTCATACCTAGTAATCATTTAATGCCTATTTTGTAAAATCAAGGAAATAACTATATCCTTACCTCATGGGGTTGTTACAAATATAAAATGAATACTTATTTCGTTCATTTATTCATTTGACAAAACTTTAGTGATACAAGGAGCTTACAGTGGGAGTTACAGAATTTTATAGGAGCCATAGCAGAGAGCATCATAAAGTGTCTGTGACTGGTTAACTCTGCTTGGGGATTAAGGAAAAATTCAACAGAGGGTTTAGCTTCTGATCTGCCTCTTGAATGTGAAGAGGAATTTGCCAGGGAGAGAAGTCAGGGAATATCTTGTCTTCATGTCTCCCAAATGTGAAAACAGGGTGTGCTCAGTGAATGGGGGTGGGGTGGCGGTGAGGGTGGGGGTGTGGTTAAGGCTCTGGCAAATAAAGAGGAGGGGAGGAGAGGTAGTATCTTGTTTCCAGTGTTGGAAGGTTCTGGGATAGAAGGTTCTGACTGATGCTGACAGAGAGCCAAAAAAAGAGGAACCAAAATTACTTGGTAGCTTTTGGTGATGGTGTGCATATTCTAATGTAATTTTAGAATCTTTGTTCCTTTCTTAGAGGAGGATGTTAACAAAAGGTATAAATATAAATTAGCAGGATTTAATTGAATAGTATTCAATAACTAGCTTCTGTACAAAACTGTGTGGGGCAAAATATTCCTTTTTCTTAAAGTGAATACTTAGCTCTTTGGGTTAGGGCAATGCTTCATAAAAGGGCCCACTTTTTCAACAGGATAATTACAGGGCTCCCTAGAGGAAAGGGTAGCTTCACAAAAAAACTGGAGCCTACCAGAAATCATTTAGACCTTCCAGTACTTCCAAAGACTGAATTAGTTGCTAGAAATAAACATATATCAAAGTTACTCATCTGTACTAATGCTGTAGTCAATATGATTGAAATTTTTCCATGGGACTATATTTATATTAAAATTACAATGAAAATAATGGTATATGATACATTCAAGATTATATATTTGAGGCTAACATACTTATAAAAGGCAATTTCAAAAACAAAATTATGGCTGCCTTTTAATTCTAGTATTTTCTTTGGCACACTTTTTACAGGGATTGCTGTTTCAAGAACAATAAAAATAAACATCAACTAATCACAAATCTATTTACAAGTTGTGGGTAGATTGTAGAACCACAAAATGAAAATATTTTATTTTCAACATTAAATTTACATTATTTAAGGAATCAATATGCTGTACGTAAAAGTGGAAAGACCTGTTTTTTAGACAGCACATAAATAAAATCATGTTGTTATTGAATAGAAATTTTTAATCTTTTCCTTTCAGATCATGAAATAAATAGGACATAAGGCTAAAAGGCTGTTTTTCAGCTAAGGTCTATTCTTTGCAATAAATGGTATTGAGCAACAAAACAAATTGATATGCCAGTGTTTCTGACTGAAGAGATTATTGATTATATCAAAGAAGAATTCTTATAACAAGATAATATTCTTTCCCTGTTGACAACAAATTAGCTACCAAGTACTGTAATTGCTTTCTGCTTTTCAGCTTTCGGGTCATGATCTCATCTTTGCAAGATCTCTCATCCTCTAGAAGAGCCTGCTTCATTTCCTAGAGGACCACAAAAGGAAGAAACCAGGTACTGATTCATCTTTCATCATTTAGGGTTTGCTCAGGTCTGGTTTCCTCCAAAGGCACTTTAGAAGCAACAACAGCAACAGTAAGACCAAACATCTTGCTTTGCTTTGGTTTTGGTCTCCAGAACGCATTCCTCTCTTAAAAAAACATTGCTACTTATTAGGGGATATTTAGGTAAAGGTTCTCTAATCATATTTGCAAAAATAATGTTTCCTTGATTTTAAGGATCCTGCTTGTGTCCCTGGCCTATTTACATTCTAAATAATAGCAGAAATATAAATGTAATAGAAAATATCTATGTGTTTTCCTTCTATGTATTCTGTTTATTTATTCTTTTCCCCACTAACTGTGAGCTCCTTGAAAGGAGACACTTTTTCTTCATTGTGCTCATTATGTAATGAAATACAATGCCTGCTCAATAAATTTATGTGTACATAAAACAGAGTAGTTGAAGGTTATGGGCAGACAAGCCATAGCAACTAGCAATACCACCTCCTCCCACCCACCCCCACCGTCCCCCCACACTATACTCCTTGGAAAGTATCTGTTTAGTGAAAAGTATATGGTCTTGAAAATCAAATAGAACCAGGTTAAAATTCCAACGTAGACACTCATTGAGCAATTCAACTTCCTTGATCCTTACTTTTTTATATGTGTAAAGTGAGGACAATACCTCCTATGTTGTAGGGATTTTTGAGGATTGAATGAATGAATATTCATAAGGAATGTATCATAATGCTTGCCTGGCACATAAAAGACACTCAATAAATACTGATCCTCTATCTTCCTTTAATGTCCCAGACTTATCCTCTTCAAACTGGTACTTAGCAATGTGCCAAGAGTGTCACAAAGCCACTGGATAAACATGATGGTCATCCTGCTGCATATACTTTTCTGGATGGCATATAATTATATTAATATAAAAGATTTATTCAGGGATTCATTTAGCCAACAAATTTTTTTTAGCATTTGTTATGAAACAGCAGTCTGATGGGTGCAAGGGATAAAATAATAAATAAGACATGGAGTTTCTAGTCTAGTGGTAAAGAAGAAAGGGAGGGAGGGAGAGAGGGAGGGAGGGATGGAGGGAGGAAAGAAGTTACAATTTTTGACAAGTGCTGTGAAGGAAACAAAGAGATTGCAGAGACAGAAACCTGTGGAGAAGGAGCCAACCTCTTTAGATAGAGTGCGCAGAGAAGGCTTTTAAAAGCAGGTGGCATGTAAGTTGGATAATAAGGACACAGCCATAAGAAGACTTAAGGATGAGCATTTGAAGCAGAGGAAACAGCAAAGCAAAAGTCATCTGAATTCCTCAGGTAAAACAAATGTCATATTTGCTAGCTTGGCACTTTCCCTGACTCCCAGCTATTCAGGGCTTTTTGGTAAATATTTGGTAAATATTGTAGTGGGGACCTTGAATGCCAGGTGCAAGATGTACAAATGGCAGATAAAAATCACTCTCTTTTCACCCCTCTATATTTAAGTTAGCAGCTTGCAAGGGCTATAACTAAGTGTTCAGAATAAACTGGTATAACTCAAATATAGAGGGAAAGATTATATAGCTAGATTTATATACCGCTTATGAGGCACTTGCAACTCAAGATAGAGATTCACACTAAAATAAAATAAAACTAAAGTTCCTCTCGGCACACTCTGATGCTTTCCTTTTGCCTCATGTGGGCATACTGCCACAAATGGTAATTGTTTCTCTTTATCCAGACATAGGAAATCACAATTATAAAACTTATTGAATTATTATAAATTTTGTTAGTAACACATTTACTGAAAAGCATTGGTTTCACTGCAGAAATCTTGAGAGGATTTAAGGTAGGTGAATCTCTTGAAGGAGGGATAATTTTATCTTATTTATCTTTGTGTTGCTAATATCTTGCATAGTGCCAGAGACAGATATTCAATGTACACTTGATGAATTAAAAATAAGTTACAGTTTCCAATTCGGATTGCTGAGGGGTACCAGGAATCTCTTGAGCTCAGGCATTTGTCATTACGATTAAATTCCAGTGAAACAGAACAATATGTACACTTTGCTTTTGTTTGTAATCATTGGTTTGGCCATACTTTTAGCTCCACACATACTCTGTATCTCCAACACCTATGAAATTCTGTTTGTGACAAATCCTTCATAATCTTGATAATAGGCCTAACAAAACACCGTAACACAATGAAGCTGAGAAGGCAAAAAGTAATTAATTACAGTATTGCAGGAAGGATGAAGAGTTATGGTCACAAAGCTGCTTTTGAAACTGTTCTTAGAGGAGTTATCCCTGTTGCCCTAGTGAAATTACTGAGAAAAAAAAAGCAAGTGATTTCTTCAGAAGTGACCTTATTTTCCTTAGGTTTTAAAATTGTTTTCTATATGGAAGAGAAATTTATTACAATCTTGAAGCAATATATATATACGATATATACTAAGAATAGCAAATCCGTGCAAGATTCAAATATTCTTGATAGTGAGGACTGCTGGAATTTGGCTTTGGTATCCCATTTAAAAATTTAAAGAAATGAAAAATACATACAATGAGAAACTAAATTTAAGGACAGATTAAGTCAACCATAACTATTGGGTTAATTTTTAAAGTACGTATATATTTGTGAACATTTATATTCGCTTTTCAAAGGTAAATTTTCATTCCATTATGGAATCCATACCTTAATATGTATCATTCATTTCTTTCTCTTTTTTTTTTTTGTACCATTCATTTCTATTTTGACTTTTTATCCAACAAGGACCACAGCATGATAGGCAAGAACTCAGAGAATTTGCTGCACTGTTACCATAGTAAATATTTCTTCCTTCACTAGGCTGAGATATCTTGGCCCTGGTGAACAGTTTAAACTACTTAGGAAAAGAGTGTGTCTATCTTGTGACACTCTCTCTTAATCTATTAATAAAAGCAATAACAATGGCTGGCCTTTAGACCGTATCATTGTACCTCAGCTTTTCTGCTTGAGATCACTATTCCATTGGGCTCTACATTTATCCCTCACCAGTGTCTAAGACCAGAGGAAATGAGGATCAGGCCATTTAACATACAAGAAAGAAGCATCAGAAGTCACCTTACAAGGGCAAACAGAGAAGTTGGCTCACAGTCACGTCCTTCTCCAATTTCACATTACACCTTACATCTGTATATATTAAGCAACCACCAATAGGTCTTCCATCTGGCTACCCTATTACATCTTAGGTAAAACATACATACAGAGAGAAGCTCTCAGATACTCCAATCAAGAAACCATTATAGGGAGCCAAATTAGAAGCGAGGGGAGCACATTTCACATTTTACAAATGGCAGGAAGGAACGATCATTAAAAAATTTAAATTGTGAAAATAATTTAATTTGAAAGAGGAGATTGAAAAAAAAAGAGGACAACTATAACTGAAAAAAACCAAATTTATGGACTGTTTTACATTCGCATGGAAATTTGACTTAGGCTTCAAAAATTCTCCTCTGATTTACATGTGCAGAAAAATTGTTCTCAGACATCCTTCACCAATATTTCCTACTCCCAGAGTACTTTCCATAAATATTTATGTGAGAATTGATTTGACTCTTTTCTAGTTTCTGCTGGCCTGCTTGCCTATTCAATTTTTTTTTTTATTTCTGTCAAAATGAAACACTAGCTGGAGGAATGGATAAGCAGCTAAAAATGTAGTTTCTGGTCGATTGAACCCCCACTATATGATACCTGAATATTCGTAGGTAAGCTCCACATCCAATCTGGTACTTCTCACCACATCAGGGCCACCAAAGCTGAACTTCCTCATTGGAGATTTGTTAGAAAGCTACTTGTCATTTCTAGCCAGGAGTTAACTGCAGTTTTTGTTTGTTTGTTTGTTTGTTTTTTTACTCCCTTAACTGTAGCTTTTATATGATGGAAATTATCCTAAGTTGGATATGCTTATGATAAAAAGAAAATAGATCAAACATATTCTAGTTATCAAATCTCCAGGGGAAACACTTTGTCTAAAACTTCAGATGCTGTTCATTTGTGTCAATCCCTCATTTGGTCATTTCTGGAAGGAAGCACATTCTTTGCTGAGCTGAATGTAGTATCAACTCCTTGAATTCAGGTTGGAATTTCAGCAAGAGAGATGAAACACAGAGGGTCCTACTTATGGCATAACTTACTATTGGGACACACCCACACGATCTTGAAAAAGGGCTTTGTTTATTTCCCACTCAGGTGTTGGGTGGTTGAGGGTTCAGTACTGTTAAAGTCTCAAATATAAAAAGTGAATATATTATGTATAGTTGATGCTGCAAGTATTTCGCCGAAGGGCAGGAGCAAATTCTGTTTCCCGGTTTTAGTGGCACAGCTGGTGGGCCCAGCTGTCTCACTGAAGACATTTTTTTTTTTTAAAGATTTTATTTATTTATTTGAGAGAGAGAATGAGATAGAGCATGAGAGGGTCAGAGGGAGAAGCAGACTCCCTGCTGAGCAGGGAGCCCGATGTGGGACTCGATCCCGGGACTCCAGGATCATGACCTGAGCCGAAGGCAGTCGCTTAACCAACTGAACCACCCAGGCGCCCTCACTAAAGACATTTTTGTTACAAAGTTCCAGCCAGTCACTTTGCCTGGTGGTCCAGTGTAAAGGTCTCCTTGCAAATTTCCCTAAGAGATAGCACAGCAGATGACTATATTGCTGATATTGGTCCAATTTCAACTGAAGCTGAGATCTTGGGTTTCTGAATAATGGTTCTCCAACAATTAAAGAAAAAGGAGCATTCAAAAATGGGAATAATGAGGGTCACCAATACAAGTGAGGGCAGCATTAGAAGATTATAATTAGTGGCATTATTTGACATAAGATTATTTCAAAAACTTTAAAAGTTTTTGAAAAAGGCTTTAAAGATATAAACTCAGAGAAAAGAAGTTTTAATTTTACAGTGAACTATTCTAAAAGCATATAACCTTCAATATAAGAAGAAAAGTATACTGGAATCACAAAGTTTTTGAAGTGGTTTCCTTCTGTATAAGCATTTAAATGACCAAATGAAGTAAGGAAAAATGAGAAGATTCAGAGTGATGTATCCACAAGGATTGCTCAAATAAAAAAACTGTTCAAATAATACAACATCTACTACACAGTTGGTAAGAAGTGGTGGTTCAGGGAGTGGTTAGCTGTTATTTTATGTAGTCATTTAAATAAGAGACTAAATAAGATGCAAAACATAATCATTTACACAGAACATTTCCAAATATGGAAGCTATACAAATAAAATTGCTACCCTTCATTATTGTCAAGAGGACTCATCTTCTAAGCAGTTGTTTCCATATAGATGCAATGTTTTATTTAGTTCCTATTAAATTTATAGTACATGTTTCAAGATAAGGATTGGTTATGGAAAGGTATTTCCTTCTGAGTAAAACCAACTGTAAAAAATGGAGATTAAACCCATAATATGGGCTGCATGACACCTGGTGAAAAACTAAGTGAACTGATCCAGTCTTCAAGATGTAGGACATACTCCATCATACTATGACTATCGATTATTCAGCAAAACTCACAGCATGCTTAAATTTATAGTGACTGGGCAAGGCTCTTCAAACAACTTTGATAAGCAAATAGAGTAAAACATCTTTTCAAGGAGACTTACCTGCTCTCTCTTTGCTTCGTTTGTCAGAGAGCACCTGCCAAAAAAAAAAAAAAAAAAA
The DNA here is from genome assembly GCF_054177405.1 of Leptonychotes weddellii. Taxonomy (NCBI): domain Eukaryota; kingdom Metazoa; phylum Chordata; class Mammalia; order Carnivora; family Phocidae; genus Leptonychotes; species Leptonychotes weddellii. The sequence goes on from NC_138371.1 coordinate 113,559,825, forward strand.
TCACAACTATCTTAATATCTCAAAATTACACTGTTTTCATCAAAAATAACATCATCAAGTTTGAAAAAAAAATCAGATTGTAAAATTAGGAACGAATGACCTCCAGAAATGAAAATAAAATGCCACAAGGATATTAGGATTGAATGATTTTAGACTGAATAAATTGTTTAGAATATTAAACATAATTAAAGTATTTATTCACAAGGAAAATGTATTAAGTTTGTTTTTCTCTGGATTACATAAAAATTCACACTATCCTATGTCCATTTAGTAACCAGAAGACTGAAGTCTAGTTTTTGCCTTCTACTCCACTGTCCTCGTGTAACCAATAACCTCCTTAGTGCTAAAACCACTCCCTACCCCACTTTCTCTCTCTGTAACACTCCCCCAGCCAAGGCAGCTGAGAACTCCTCCTTTCTGAATTTATCTTTCTGGGCTTTTGTTCTCCCACACTGTTCCTGCTGTTTTTTCTATTTACCTACCTGTTCCTTCTCATTTTCTTGGTGGGCTCCTTTTTTGCTTGTGCCCTTCTTGTATATTGATTTCATTTACTTTTGTTTTATTTTCTTTTGTCAGGCATTGTTCAGGGCCTTCTCCTCTCACTCTGCACTTTTCCCAGGGTGATCTCATCTACTTTTCATCCATATTCTGATAACCTCCAGATTTATACCCTCAGACCAAGTCTCTTTCCTTGAGCTCCGGGCCAATAGAGGAAACTTTTACTGGACATCTGCTTGGGGACATTTCACAGATACCTCAAACTCCATGTGTCCAAAGCTCAACATTACCCACCCCCTCACATACACACCCAGCTTCACACTGATCCCTTTTCTGTGTTCCCATCTTAGTGAATGGCTTCACCATTGCTATGGACTGACTGTGTGCCCCACCTCCCACCAAATTCATATGTTGAAGCATAATCCCCAATGTGAAAGTATTTGGAGGTAGGGCCTTTGGGAAGTATTTAGGTTTGGATGAGGTCATGAGAGTGGATCCCCCAAGATGGGAGTGGTGCCCTTAAGGGGATGAAGAGCTCAGAGCTCTCTCTCTGTCATATGAAGACACAGCAAGAGATGGTCATTTGCAAGCCAGGAAACAGGCTCTCACTAGCCCCCGAATCTGCCAGTGCCTCAATTTTAGACTTCCAGCCTTCAGATCTTGAGAAATAATGTTTGTTGTTTAAGACACATAGTCTATGGTATTTTTGTTATAGCATCCTGAACTGACTAAAACAACCACCTACTCGGTTGCTCAAACCAGAAACGCAAAGATCATCCTTGACTCTTTCCTGTCCTTCTAGTTAAATTGTTGATGCCTACTCCCAAATCTTGCCTAAATCCATCTACTTCTTTTCATTCCTACTTCCACCTCTGAGCAACATTCAGGTCTTGCTTAGATAACTACAATAGCTTCCTAACTTCTAGCCGGATTCTAGTCTCTTATTCCCCTCCAAACTATTCACACCCAGTGTGATCTTTCCAAAATACAATTTCATCATGTCACTCTTCGTGAAACCGTTCCCCATTATCCTAAGAATAAATACAATTTAGATCATATGCTTAAGATCATATGCTTAGCAATCAGAAAGACAGTGACTAGCTGCATGACCTTCCGAAAGTTACCAAATTTCTCTGAACCTCACTTCTTTGTCAGTCAATGGGGTTGCTTTAAGGAGTAAGTAAAATAATTCATGTGATGTGCTGAGCAGCAAGTGTGGTATAGAGGAGACATATGATGAACATTTGTTGATTTTTCTGAAGGAAATTCTGAAAAACAGAGACTGAAATTTTACTAACTTTTTCAAAGCATCAAGTAAATGATACTCAACAGGAGTCAGGGATGAAGGAGGCAAAATACTGATGCAGTTAAAGCTTTGTCCTTGATACCTCAGTTCCTACCCACCCCATTTTTTATTCTCTCTCTTTTTCTCACCCTTTTCTATGCCCCTGCTCATACTTATCCTGGGTAAAACAAGTCCACAAAAGAGTTGGTGACTGGCAATAAGAAGAGTCACTTTTCCCAAGGATCTTTGCTTTTTAAAGGGTAACATCTGACAACAAACACCAAGTACTGAACCTCTAATGGTAAAACTTCAGATGCTGTGAGACTGAGGAGGAAAATCTCTCTCCACACATCACAGGGAAAATCAAGTAGGTGACTACTTGCTGCTCTAGAAAGAACCCAACCTGACTGCAGATGGTAGTATAGATTTATTTATTTATTTATTTATTTATTTATTTATTTATTTATTTATTTCATAGTAGTATAGCATATTTAAATGGTTCTGACTTGGTCTGGAAGCAAATTTATTTAATGACTATTTGACTTAGAATAGCAAGTAGAATAAAATTAGAAAGTAAAATAACTTATATTAAGTTATCTTCTAAATAGCACAATAATGTTTCAATCATCACACAAAGAAATAACCCAGTAGAATTCAAGCTCAACTGTTTAAAAATTCTCATTTATGAGCAATTACTACAGAGAAATTTCAGCCTGAGGGCTTAAAAAGAAAACAAAACCTATTAAGTAGGCCTTCTCAGCCACTCCTTGAGATTGAGTGCTAACATAGCCACTCCTTCACAGAAGAACTGAAAGATTACCTGATTCCAAAATAAATCAATGCAACCCAGGTGAAATTGGGATTCCCAGATAAAACAGACTATTTGACAAGAGTATGGTTAAATATTACTTAGTTCTAAATATAGAATGTTACATTAAAGGATATATAGAATTTGAATTTGATAAATACATAAATTGACATGGAAATATGAAAAATATTAATGTTGAGTGTCATGATGAGAAAAAATGTAGAAATTAAATGCCTGAAATTAACACAACAAAAATTAGTGCTCTTGAAAACTGAATATATTTGGGAAATATTATTGAAGTTCAAAGATTTTAGAGATATTTTAAAATGAACCCCTAACACAATAACCATTTAAATAGTACATGAAAAGTTAGAAGCAGAGGTAGGGACATTCATTTCTCAGGAAAACTGATGTGGCAAAGAATAAATAAATAAATATATATTTATTATTAATTATAGATATTTATTTATATGTATTTTCTATAATATGTCAGTTCTAAACATTCACAAATGTGATGGTGAAGATATATTTCCTTATAGATATACAGCAATATTTTAGCATAATAATTTTCATTAAAAATCACTAGATGCCAGGGGCTTGAAGGAGGAGGAAATGGGAAGCTATTGTTTAATGGGTACAGAGTTTCAGTTTTGCAAAATGAAAATAGTTCTGGTGAGGGTTGCATGGCTATGTGAATGTACTTATGCAACTAAAGTGTACACTTAAAATGGTTAAGACAATAAATTTTATGTTACGCATATTTTTTGACAATTAAAAAAGACACATAAAAATCTCTAGGTGCATATATTCTATTGTAACTCAAACCTCTCTGTTTGGAAACCCAAATGATAGGGTAGAAGCATTTTAGACCCTAGCAATATATCATATTGATAGAATATCTCTAAGAACTACAATGTGACTTATGGGCAGATAATAAAGGAAATGATATTAACTTGGAGATCATTATTTATACTCTCCTAAAGTTACCATTAGTTTATAGTCAGCTTCAGAAACTAAGAAAGAAGGGTGCACTTTGGAGCAGAATGTGGGATGTCATTCACTGATGCCAGGTTAGTTAGATTAAATGTGTCTAGACCACCAATGGGTTTTTTCTCTGAATGTTTTATTCAACAAATAGTTGTTGAGTGCTTTGTCAATATACAGAAACACACATCTCTAGCATTACACTGGGTGCTTGACAATCTCTGTTGTATACATGGCTGGGGGAAGGTAAATCATCAAAGCTGCAGATTAGGAACTCTAGAACTGTTAGACTTATCTCATGGATAAATCATAGTAAATTCCTTTGAATTAAGTTTAAGAGTCTTTTGCTTCATTTGGTGAGATCTCCCAGAAGGTATTAAGTTTTTAATACCTCTAAAGCCATAGTAATTATAAATCCATGCTCACACAGTCTAAGAATAACAACATTTTAGGAATTATGATACGGCTGGATTTAAAATGCAGTTGATTTTTGGAACAAATTTACCCAGACATGTATCCCTTGCCCATATAGACAAATATGCAGATTAAATGAACAGAACAATACCAGAAAACCATGAAAATATCCAGATAATTTTTATTGGGAGGCTATAGTCCTTGGGGCACATGATGATCAATCAAGTCAATAAATACATTAACTACTACTGTCCAAGTGAAATCTGAAAGTTATTTCAACACCTGCTGCTCCTGAAACACAAAGGGCACATTTGTTCCTAATGCCCTCATTGTAAACCTTCAAAACCCAAAGCAACAGATAAAATACCAAAGTAAATAAATTCTTAGGTAAACATGTAAGCCATTTTACTATTTGCTCTTTACTTTGTCCAGAATATACCTGCTGGTTTCAAACTCAATAAGTTATATTCAGAGGTGACCCTGATTTAAACATCACAGAAAAATGTCTAAGTAGCAATGATTAATCACCAGATCACCACTAGAAAGTTGGTTCCCTTGGACAAACATAAGGGATGTGAGTATTACACACTGACTTTGGCCTAAATAATTTAAGGCTGACTGACACTGGTAGGTGAATTTATCTCTCAAAAAAACTTTTTCTAATCCTCATGTTAACTACCTAAGAGGTCATCTACAAACTATATATAAAAATGAAAGAGAAAAGAAAATATGCAAAGCATTAAAATCTGCAATTCCAGAGTCATTTTTAAGGAGCCTTGCTTAGAGAGAGGTTCAACCAAAGTATCAGTTCATGAAGGAAAAAAAATGAAAATATAATGTTCCTTTATCACCATGCTAACCTCTCAATATTGACTTTAAATTTGAATTCAAAATATTCCAAGCATGGCCTTGTAGAGAAGTTTCCAAAACTTTTTATTTTGAAAAATTCTATATACTGTTTCCTACCTAATTCTCAAAGCTATTTCTTCTCTGACTCAGGTTGAGAAAAGACTGAAGTGACTCTTAGTTGGTGGGGTATGTGGAGAAACAGAAGTTAATAGATTTCCTCACAATTACCTATGCAATGAAAGCCAAAGAAAAGGCCACTAAAAAGGATAGAGAGAATACACAATTTTAGGTCTACTCTTTATTTTTATTTGATTTTCCTTGATTTCCTCTAGACCTGAGATACATACAGTAATGCTTATTTCAGTGCATACAAAAATCTCAATAAATCTTAAACGTAACAGCCAAGTGAAAATCTACTTTTGCAGATTTAAAAACATTTTGGTTCAACCCATGATGTATAAATCTTTTTACTTCTAAATTTAAATTTTGGTGTATATATATTAGTATTCACATATTTGAATAGATCGAGTAAGTAATACATAATTTTAGATGTTTAATCTAAATGCAAAAAACCCCCCAAACAAACAGTCTTTACTAGCCCAGTGAGTCTAAAATGATGTTATTTAATAAACCATGGCATTTTAATAAGCATTCTTGACATCTGGTGTTAATAAAAAGGATTTTATATTTTACAGTTAACATTTAAAGAAAAAACATGACTGCAGTTTTGCTATTTATTGCAGACCACAGATGGCATAAGCCACATTTGGGTGGCTTCATTTCCTTCTTGATTAGTTTATATAAAGAGGCCACTTGTTTTCTCTCTTTCTGTGTATGTTTTGTATAAGATTTGGACCAAGTCCCAGAAATGAATAAATGAAGGAAGAAAGGAATGCATCAAATAAAAATTAAGTTTCTTAATAACAAAACTGATTATAGAATTTTCCTGGATTCAGTTTAGTTAATAAAGTTCACTTTAAACAATGATCCAAGGAATTTTGCATCTGGATAAATATTTGAAGTAAGTTTTCCAGAACTGAAAAAAAAAAAAA
>NC_138371.1:113566214-113644446 GCF_054177405.1 Leptonychotes weddellii
AAAAAAAAAAAAAGTGGGGGAGGTGGGATTTTTGGCTCTGCCTTTTGTCGAAAAAATGGCCTGAATTCTTGTTTCTCTGTTCCTGAATCCTTGACGTTAAGGTGTTGATGAGTAGTGAAAAGGATAAAAGGAACATATCAGGAAGAAGAAACTTAAAAGGCAAGGCTGATGAGTTGATGATATGAAACCCACAAGCTAAACAGTCCTTGAACAACTGAAAGATGCTCTTTTTTTTCCTTGTGTTTAATTAATGCCTCTTCTCCTAACTCAAAGGGGTCCCTAACTTGTGGTAGTTACAAAAATGCACTACTCTGATCTTCTGCTCAGGGAGCTGTTGCCCCCCTGGAACTACCACCCATTTAGTGCTGAGGCTGTACTTCCCAAATGCTGTTCTCACCCAGTGAATAAACTTGGTAGGAGTACTGATATAGGCTCTTTCCAGCCAGAGACAGGACACTCTCTGTAGATGACTTTGCTACAGGATTTCCCATTGGTCTGGCCAAACCTTTCTCAGAAGTGCACTGCGATCCTCCTTCCCTTTCCCCTCCCACAGGTGTCAGACCCCCAATATTGTATGGATGCTCTTCCCACCTTTCCCTGCTCTCTTTCTCAATAAATCCCTTGCATGTCTAATCCTACTTGTTATTTGCCTCTTGGCAGACATAAACTAAAACATTCATCTACTATTCTGTTCTTGTTTAATGGTCATAAGCAGGTATTTACAAACAGAAAAGCTGATGCAAAGAAAGATTTAATAAACTGCCGAAGAGGATACTATAACTCAATGACCTGAGGCTCCTGATCCCCACAATCATTCATTTAACAAATATTTATTGAATGCCTCCTATATGCCTGGTTCTGGACCTTATCTTAAGAATAAAGAGCACCTCTTTGAGTGGCATGCTCAGATTTATGATATAATAACATCACCTGCTGCAAAGTGGGGGATGAACGGAAGGGGAGCAAGGCCAAATGGGAGGGGCCAGTTTGGAGACTGGTGGAATCACCAAGGAAGAGATGATGGTGGCATGTGTGAGAATAGCCCCAGTGTAGATAGGAGAGGTGGGGAAATATTTCACAGGGAAAACTGAGATTCGTGATTCAGCAGATATTTATCCTGGACCAAGCCCTGGGCTATGCTCTGGGAAGACAGAGAACAAAAGACACGTTCCCAATTGCCCAGAAGCATTTGGTTGGCTTCTGTTCAAAGATGTGTGTGTAAAGGATCTTTTACTCTACTCCAGTCCCTTAAAGACCAGAGATATAATGGAAAACAGAAGAAAAAAACCCAAACCCTCCACCCCAATAAAACAAGAAAATGGCCATAAGCCTAAACCACAGACTATGAAACACAGAAGTCAATTACAGTGGAAAGCGCTGCCAAAACAAGGGTGCTGAGAGCAGCCCAAAACCTCAGACTCCGAACAGGATGCAGACTTCTCTGAAAATAAGTGTCACAATAGTGTAAGGTCTAGCCAATGATCTTTTGATTAGAACAACCAGTACTAGGAGAGTTGGAGAGAGGCAGGGAGTGCTCTTGTGTGCAGTGCCCTATCATGGAAGGAAGGCAGGAGAGGTGGGCTCAGGACACACAGGCTAACGTGCCATATTACCTTCTACACCCAGAGGTAAGTGAGGGTGAGGGACAGAGGGGAATAACCAATTATCAGATCTGAACACAAAGGCTTGTGACTCACTGGGCTTCATTCTGCATCAATCTTCCCTTTAGCACAGGGACTGCAACTAGTACCTGCCGGTCAAATCCAGCCATTGCTTGTTTTTGTTCTACCATGACCTGAGAATGGTTTTTACATTTTTAAGTGGTTAAAAAAAAAAATCAGATGAATAATAATATTTTGTGACACAAGAAAATTATATGAAATCCAAATTTCAGCATCCATGAATAAAGTTTTATAGGAACACAACCATGTTTATCTGTTTACATCTTTTCTATGGCTGCTTTCAGGCTATTTACTAGTCTACCAGAACTTTCATAACAAAATATCACAGATTGGGCAGCTTAAACAACAGAAATTTGTTTTCTCACAGTTCTGGAAGCTAAACATTTAAGATCGAGGTGTTGGCAGAGTTGGTTTCTCTTAAGGCCTCTCTCCTAGGCTCACAGATCATCTTCTCACTCTATCCTCACATAGTCTTTTCCCTGTGCATGCACATCCCTGGTGTCTCTTCCTCTTCTTTTAAGGACACCAGTCTTATTAGATTAGGGCCTCACCTTTATGACCTCACTTAATCTTAATTTCCTCCCTAAAGGCCCTATCTCCGAATACAGCCACAGTGGGGGTTAGGATTTCAATCTATGAACTTTAAGGGGACACAATTCAGTCCATAACCAGCTACAACAGCCAAGTTGAATAGTTACGAGAGAAACCGTATGTCCTGCAAAGCCTAAGACATTTACTATCTGGCCCTTCACTGAAGAAGTTCGCCAAGAATATCCAAAAAATGAGAGGAGATTTTCCACCAGGGCAAATAAAATAACAGATTCAGTAGCAGAGTATTTATTATAAGAGAGCAGAGTCATCAGTTCATCCTTCACCTCAGTCCTAGCTTTATATTATTCATTGAAATCAGTATGTCATATTCAAATATGAATAACAATCACAGAAGAACCATTGAGGGACATTTACAAAGAAAGTGAGAAAAAAAGTATATGTGGAGAGGTGGATTTTGGAGTAGGGCGGTGAGAGCACAAGCAAACATGCACCTCAAATGAATTACACAAAGAATTCAATAAAAATTCACAATGATAGTTCTCCATCGTTTCAAAGAAATTATAGACCACATGATCTCTCTTCAAAAGTTTTTAAGCTAAAAAAAGAAATATACCTATTAAAACAATGTATTATAAAACTACTTAAAAGTCAGCCAGCAAAGCCTAAGATTGAAATAGAAGAGAAACAGAATAATGTTGCCAACATGAAAATTACATCTGAAGCCATAAAACTAAAAGATAAGTTTAGACAGAAAACACAGCCGATACTTAGGCTTGAAGAATCTGACGAGGTGACAAATGACTATGTAAAGAATATGAGGATAAATATGGAAGAAAAAGAAAAGTCTAACATACATAGAATTGGTGTTCTGGAGAAGAGAACAACAATAAGGACACAACAAGTAATCAAACAGTAGCAGAAAAGTTTTCTGATATAAAAGAAAACTTAAGTTTGTTGCTTGATAGGATACACTGTACTCCGGAAAATCTGCAATGTCACGCGCCAGTGAACTGACTGATATCGCCCCTTACATGAATCATATAGGCATCTGGATGGAAACACTCAAGCCAAAAAGCAGTGAACATTTGTTTACAAAGGTCTTAGGAAAGTAAAATGTGACCCCAAATGCCTGATCAACTTGTTCTATAAGTATAAAAATGACAGATAGGATTGCAAGAGTTCAAGTAACATCCAATGTACTCCTTGAAAAATACAAATTGTTAAAGACTACCAAGAGGAAGTGAAGTGAAAAATTATCAGAGATGGAGAAACCATGAAACTAGGACGGGTAGTGAACACTGAGTCCATTTAAATACAGAATCAAGGTATTTACACAGCCTTACATAGTTTTAGTTTTATAACTATATTTCACTCAGGTTTTTATTCTGGCAATGTCAAAATAATAATATAAAAACATAATTCAAAAAGTGTGGGGAATGGCATAGAAGGTAAGATACAAATGTGCTGATTTCCTTATCTTTTATAACAAGTGTTAACAGATATTATTTAAAGTTGAAATATGTAGTTTACAAAAGCATAACAACCCAATCACTTAATGGTTTTCATATTTTCTGTTAACTTTAAGGAATCTTTATGATCTGCTTTCTCATGTGTACAGAAACTTTTAAGTTCAGCAACTCTGCTAGTCTCACTGGATTCATTTCTTACCATCAAATAAAATTGAAATATAAAAAAATTATGATGATGATTACATGTAGATTTGGCAAGGCTGTTGCTAACACAAACAGAACTTTTCTGTGAATTCGAAAAAGGCAACATCTGTTGAAGAAAAAATTACACATACACAGAGAATTCCTCTGGGTGGCTGAATTACAAAAGGCCCACCTTCCTCCTGATAAATGACCCCAGAATTTCAGACCTTCTTCACTCCCTTGGAAGGGTTCCTCTGAGCAAGGAACAACCTGCACAACATGTTTAGTATTATTATTATTTTTTTAATCTTGTGACTTTTTCATTTTTCAGCTTTGTTGAGGCGTAAGTGACATAGAATAAACTGCACAGATGTAATTTAGTGTATACTTTGATAAATTTTGACAATATGCATATACCCATGAAGCCATCATCACAACCAAATAATTAACATATCTACCTTCCAAAACTTCCCTTGTGCCCTTTTGTAATCACCTCTCACACTCTTTCTTGTCTCCTACCTCCAGTCCCCAGACAACCTATGATTGGCCTTCTCTCACTGTAGATTAGTCTGTATTCTTAAGAATTTTATATAAATGGAATCACACAGTATCTATTTTTTTCTGGTTTCTTTCACTTAGTGGAATGTGTTTGAGATTCATCCATATTGTTTATGTATCAAGAGTTTGTTCATTTTTATTGTTGAGGATTCATTCCATCATATAGAGATATCACAATTTGTCTATCCATTTGTCCATGATGGACACTTAGGTAGTTTCCAGTTTTTGGCACTGCAAATAAAGCTGCTATGGATATTCATTTATAATTCATCTTACTGATATTCTCTTTTTCTCATGGAAGTGGAATGATGGAATCATATGATAGGTATATATTTAACTTTTTAAGAACTGCCAACCTGTTTTCCAAAGTGTTGTACCATTTTACATCCCCACCAACAGTACAGAAGAGCTCCAGTTACTCCACATCCTTGCCAACACATGGTGTAGTCAATCTCTTTAATTTTAGCCATTCTAATGGTTCTAATTTTTTGTGGTTTTAATCTGCATTTCCCTAATAATTAATGAAGCAGAGTCTCATTTCCATGTGCTTATTTGCCATCTCTATACTTACTTTGATGAAGTATTTTTCAAATTATTTGTCTATTTTTTTAAAATATTTTATTTATTTATTTGAGAGAAAGAGCACAGCAGGGGGAGCAGCAGAGGGAGAGGGAGAAGCAGACTCCCTGCTGAGCAGGGAGCCTGAGGTGGGGCTCCATCCCAGGACCCTGAGATCATGACCCGAGCTGAAGGCAGGCACTTAACTGACTGAGCCACCCAGGCGCCCCTTATTTTTCCATTTTTAGAAGGTTAATTATATTCTCATTATTGCATTTTTAGAGTTATTTATATATTGTAGATACAAGTCCTTTATCAGATAAATGATTTGTGAAAATTTTCTTCCAGTCTATGGTTCGCTTCTTCATTCTTTTAGTGAGTCTTCTGAAGAGCAGAAGTTCTTAATGCTGAAAATGTCCAATTTATCAGTTTTCTTCTATGGTTTACTTTTGGTGTCATATCTAAGAAATCTTTACCTAAACCAAGGTCATAAAGATGTCTCCTGTATTTTATTCTATAAGTTTTATAGTTTTAGATTTTCCATTTGTCTATGATCCCTTCTGAGATAATTTTTGTATGTGGTGAGAGGTACAGGCAAAGATTCGTTTTTTGCATATGGACATCTAATTGTCTCAATACCCTTTCCTGAAGAGACTATCTTTTCTTTATTGAATTGCCTTTGCCTCTTGGTCTGCCTACTTTTGCATTACTTAAATTCAGTGGAGGCATTTTATCTCCTTAGTTGGTTTTTTTGTTGTTGTCATCTTGATTGCACTCTTAGTTCTTGCTCTAGGGTTTACAGTTTTCATCTTTGACTTACCAGTCTATTTCAAGTAATATCATACCACTTTATGTACTACATAAAACTTACAAGACTATACTTCCATTATCCCTCTCTTTTTGGACTATTATTTTCAGACATTTTACCTCTGTATCTGTTACAAACCTTCAAATACATTGCTGTGGTATCTGCTTTACACTCAATTGTTTTAAAGAGATCAAAAACATTTTCATTTGCATCTACCCACTATTTGTCATTTCTGGTACTCTTCATTCCTTTGTGTAGATTCAGATTTCCATTCAGGATGATTTTCTTTTAGCCTGATGGACTTTTCTTAATATTTCTTGTAGTGCAGGTCTGCTGGTGATGTATACTTTGATTTTTTTAATGCATAACACAGTCATTATTTTACCTTTATTTTTTGAAGATATTTTTTCTGGGTATAGAATTCTAATTTGACTGTTTTTCTTTCAGTACTTAAACAGTGCTCCATTGGCTTGCATTGTTTCCAAACAGAAATCTGAGGTCATTCTTATCTTTGTTCCTCTGTATGGAATGTGTCTTTTTCTTTTCCTCTGGCAGCTTTTAAGATTATCTCTTTAGCATTTAAGTAATTTCATTATGATGTGCCTTAGTGTAGTTTTCAAATTTCTTATGCTTGGAGTTCACTGAAGATCCTGGTTCTATTGGTTTGAAGTTTCTGTCAAATTTAGAAGAATTGGGCCATTATTTCTTCAAATATTTTTTTTCTGTTTCCTCTTTCTCCTTTCAGAACTCTAATACCTGTATATGTGGCCCCTTGAAGTCACCCTATAGCCAACTGATTTTTTAAAATAGATTGTATTTTTTAATGCAGTTTTAGGTTTACAGCAAAATTGAGTATAAGGTACAGAGAGAGTTCCCATATCACACACACACACACACATACAATCTTTCCCACTTTCAACATCCCCCACTGAAGTGGTACAATCATTATAACTGATGAACCTACACTGACATATTGTTATCACCCAAAGTCCATAGTTTACATTAGAGTTCACTCCTGGTGTTATACATCCCATGGGTTTAGACCAATCTGTAACACGTATCTACCATTATAGAGTTATACAGAGTTTCACTGCCCTGAAAATCCTCTGTGCTCTGACTATTCATCTCTCTCTCCCCTCTAACTTCTGGTAACCACTGATCTTTCACTGCCTCCACAGTTTTGCCTTTTCCAGAATGTCATATAGTTGTAACCAAGCAGCATGTAGCTTTTTCAGATTGACTTCTTTCACCTAGAAATATGCATTCAAGTTTCTCCCAGTTTTTTCATGGCTCAGTAACTCATTTCTTTTCAGCAATGAATAATATTCCATTGTCTAGATGTATCAGTTTATCTATTAATCTATTTTTACATCTTGGTTGTTTCCAAGTTTTGATAATTATGAATAATACAAATTACAATTACAATATAAATCATAATTATGAGTAATATAAACATTATAAATAAATTTTTTAAACATTCATGTGTAGGTTTTGAATTCTATGAGTTTTCAACTCTTTTGGATAAATACCAAGAAGCACAATTGCTGGATCATAAGGTAAAAGTATGATTAATATTTTAAGAAACTTCCAAACTACCTTCCAAAGTGGCCGCACCATTTTGCATTTCCAGCAGTGAGTGAGAGTTTCTATTACTCCACATCCTCACCAGCATTTGCTGTGACAAGTGTTCTGGATTTTGACCATTCCAGTAGGTGTGTAATGATATCTCAGTGCTGTTTTCATTTGCATTTTCTTGATGACGTATGATGTGCAGCATCTTTTCATGTTTATTTACCATCCAGATATCTTCTTTGGTGAGGTGTGCTTTTTCTTTCCCCCAAACTCTTTTTTCTCTGTGTGTTTCATTTTGGATAGTTTTTATGTCTTCACTTTCACTCACCGATCTTTTCCTCTGTAGTGTCTCAACTGCTGTAAGTCTTATGCAGTGCATTTTTTTTTTTTTTTTACCTCATTCATTACTAGAAGTTCACTTTGGATATCTTTTTGTATCTTTTATGTCTCTACTTAACATGCTTAATCTTCTAGCTTCTTGAACATATGCAATGTGATTATAACAGATGTTTTAATGTCCTTGTCTAAGAATTCTATCATCTGTGGCATTTCTGGCCTGTTTCTATTAATTAATCCTTCTCCTCGTTATGGGTCATAGTTGCCTGCTTCTTTGCATTCCTGGTAATTTTTAGTTGAATGTCAGTCTTTGTGAGTTTTTCCCTGTTGAGCGCTGAATATTTTTATATTCTTATAAATATTCTTTAACTTTGTTCTGGGATGCGGTTAGGTTGGTTGGAGACAATTTAATCCTTCCAAGGCTTGCTTTTAACTGAAATCAGAGCAGCCTTTATTCTCAGGCTCATTTTTCCCAATTATTTAAGCAATTTCCTTTGAGTTCACTACTCAATGTCCCTGTGAATTGCAAAGATTTTTTTAACTGGGTGAAGAGAACACAAACTATTCTCAGCCCTGTGTAAACTCTGGGATTGCTACCTCTGATCTTTTCTGGTGGTTCTTTCCCTGGCCTTGGGTAATTTCTTCACCAGCATGTGCTGATCAGTACTCAGCTGCAGATTTAAGGCTTGGGAAACCCTCTACAGCCACCTCTGTCCCATCCAGGGCTCTCCCTCTGTGTGAAGTTCTTCCTCCTGTGCTCTCCCTTGGATTCTAACTATTCTGGTCTTCCTATGGCCCAACACTGTCTCCTCAAGTCAGGGAGACCATCAGGCTCTGTCTGGATTCCCCCTCCCTACACTGCAGCCTAGAAAGTTTCCTCAGGAAGTAAGCTGGAGCAACCGTCAGGCTCCACTTGTTGATTTCCCCTTTTCTAGGGTTGACTGTCCTGTACTGCCAGATGTCCAATGTCTGAAAACCACTCTCATACATTTCATCTGTTTTGGGTTTTTTTTTTTTGTTGTTGTTGTTCTTGTTATTTAAAGTGGGAAGGTATATCCAGCTCCTATTATTCTATCTTAGCTGAAAGTAGAAGTATCAAATGTGTTTTTGTAAAATTATTTTTTTCCTATCTATTTATCTGTCAAGAGGTTTATGGGATGAAGGTCAACAGTATTAATGAAGGTTGTTTCTGGATCATGGGATTAGGGTGATATTGTAGTTCCTTCTTTGTGCTTTTCTGTATTTCTTAAATTTTTAAAATTGACAGTGTATCACTTTTATTTTTAAAAAATAACCTATGGCTCATTTCTCCAATAGAGCATTTACTAACCCAAATTAAAAAATAAAAATCATTAACATTTATTTTTTTCTAGATTTCTAAAGCATCATGCAGAATCAACTAAAAAAAAAGGCAAACAAAGAAGAGCAATATCTTTTTTGCACTAAACTCAAATTGCTAGTTCTATACTTTAAAACTATATTATCTAACCTGAAATTCTGGCAATTTGAAGCCTGCTTAAAAATCTAACTATGTGTGATAGACGTACAATAGCATGCTCTCAGCAATAAAAAGGAATGAATTATCAATGCATGTAGCAACGACGATGAATCTCAAAACAATTAGGTTGAGGGTCAGAAACCAGACAAAAAGGAGCACATATTAAATAATTTCATATTTGTAAAATTCTAGAAAATCCAAACTAGCTACTATAACAGAAAGCAGGTCAGTAGTTTCATGAGGACGACAGTAATGAAGGAAATTACCAAGGGGCATGAGAAAACCTTTGGGATGGATATGGTCATTATCTTGGTTATGATGAGGGTGTCCTGGGTTTATACATATGTTAAGGCTTATCAAGTTGTACACTATAAATATGTGCAATTTATTGTGTGTTAATTACATGTCAATAAGGCTGATTAAAAAACACTGATTTTAAAATTGAAAAAAAAAATCCTGTGACATACATCTCTTGTAAATTCATAGAGAGGAAATAAAGGATATATCAAGGACCTGCTCAGTGCTAGAGTATTAAGTGTCAGTACTAGGATTTGTCATCCAATCCCCATCAACCACGTGAGGCAGGCATTATTATTCCCACGTTTTACAAATGAGGAAACCCAGACTCAGTGAAATTAAAGGTCCCTCAGTGAGGACCCTGAAATTTGAACTAAGTCTTTTTTTTTTTTTTAAGATTTATTTATTTATTTGAGAGAGAGAGAGAGCATGCTCACGGGGGGGAGGGGAAGGAGAGAGGGAGAGAATACTCAAGGGGACTCCCCACTGAGCACAGAGCCTTAGTGGGGCTTGATCTCAGGACCCATGAGATCATGACCTGAGCCAAAACCAAGAAGGGGATGCTTAACCACCTTAGCCAACCAGGCACCCCTGAACTAAGTTTTATTTCAGATTTTTGCCTTTTCTACAGTAGTACAGGCCTCTTAGGGCATTTTTGCCTACTAGGAATCTTAAGTTTCATTTATACTTATTGGTTTATAACAATACTCTTGCTTATCATGGTTTTTTATAAAATTAGGTTATGGTTTAAGCTTTTTAAATTAGGATGATTTTTACAGACTACTCAAGATTGAGATGAAATATTTAAATGTGTAATACTGGTTTTTCTTTGTTTCCACTTGTCATGTTATGCATGTTTATATAAAATTTAAAACCTGGAATAGATACACTTTGTAGAATGGCCAGTGGAACCAGAAATAAATATATCATTTAGAGAACATCACATGTCCACCTTCTGTTAAAGTCAATAGTTTATAAACTATTAGCAGCAATCTCCATGTAATTTGCTTTGCCATAAAATGAAACGATATGATTTTCTCTAATTTTTTCTTTGTATTAGGAACACAACCACAATAAGGAAGAAAGAAACGTGAATGTTATTTCTCTTTCTACTAACTTTCCAGCCTACCACACACTCTTCTCTGTCACAAACCTGCATGCTGTCTTATCTGCTCTATCACCCATTTCCCTGTCCATGTATTCTATCTTTTTTTTCTGAACTTGTATGTAGGTTACTCTCCCAGGAATGCAGTCCACCCTAAAAATTTCACTATACTTTAAAGATCTGTTTGAGTGCTGCCTTAGCTCTGTGTTATTGTTGATCCAAAATAAGTTTTGGAGGGGCACATATATAAAAAGATTTGACTTGTATGAGTGAGAATATTTTGTGCTTCATTTGACATCTTACTGCTTTAACTATAAGTCTTTTTTAAAAAAAGTATTATTGAAATGTTCATATACAGACAAAACTATAGAGACTAGTATAATAAAACCCCATGTACCCATCCCACTGCTTCAGTAATTACCAACAATTACTGAAGGTAATCCTGATCAGAAATGATGAACTCCTTCTTCCCAATTCGTGGAATGTTTATTGTCCATACCATTCACTTAACCCTTAGAGATCCCATACCACCTTACCAGTCTGCATACTACCTTTACCCTTTCATATTTTAAATTATGGTAGGGCAGAAGTCCTGTCGTATACTTCTATGCCTCTCAAAGTGCTTAGCTGAGTGCCTCACTCTTAGTAAACGGTCAGTACAATTGGTGAATAAATGAGTAAGTAAATGATAGTCAAGTCTCCAGAAGTGCCAAGGAAAGTCAGAGAAAGCAGGAACCAGCTGTACAGAGCTCACTATGGTTACACAGAGATCTGGGGTGTACTAACCTAGGCCTAGAGGTGCAAAGCAAAATGAACAGAAATGTGTGCAGGCACATATTACATTCTGGGATCCTCATTCACCCTGGTGGGAAATAGTGTTTTATCCCTTTTGGATGTTAAAATGTATGCATAACGATAAAGTATTAGAAGGTCAATGGTTATTGAAATACATGCCCATCAAGTGGTATGATGTCTGGAATTTATTTCCAAATAAGCTGATAAGGGCCTGGAAAAGAATATTGATGAAACAAAACTAGTTTGTTGGTAATTACTGAAGCAGTGGGATGGGTACATGGGGGTTTATTATACTAGTCTCTATACTTTTGTCTGTATATGAACATTTCAATAATAATTTTTTTAAAAAAAGACTTATAGTTAAAGCAGTAAGATGTCAAATGAAGCACAAAATACTCTCACTCATACAAGTCAAATCTTTTTATATATGTGCCCCTCCAAAATTTACTTTGGATCAACAATAACACAGAGGCTCACAGTTGGAAGAAAATCTATTTCCATGCCTCAACACCCTTAAAGCCATAACTGAAATACTGGAGCTCTGTGCTTGTCCTATTCTACTTTTGCATAATGATACCACATATTTCTTTATTCATTTAAAAAAAATGTGCTGAATGCCTACTATGCGCTAAATACCACATTAGATGCTATGGTACCAGCCTGCGAGAAGCTCCCAGTGCAGCACAGAAGTCAGATTACAGGTAGTCACTTAAACCTTGGATCTTCCCCACTTCTGTAAAAGTATAAACTCAAGCCAAAAATTAGGGATTTATCTTTGATTCCTCTCTTTCTCTCATTCCATATATCCAGTCCATTATCAAGTCTTGTCAACTCTACTTTCCGTAATGTTCTCAGTTTTCCTCTTCTGTCCTGTATTTCTATAGCCTTCACTTCTATTTTCTTTATTTCTACCACTCACCAGGATCTGTTGCAGGCTCCTAATTGGTCCTCTTGCTTCCACTTTTGTATTCCTATCATTCATCCCCCAAAATAATCTTAAAATATATATACGTCAAATAAGATTCTTCCCCACAGTAGGTTCCCATTGCATTCAGGATGGAACTTAGTGGATCTGGCCTGCAATAGACCAACTGGCCTACCTGAAGAAATGACATGCGCTACATCACAGATGTGTTCCAGCCTGGCTGAGAAAAAAAAATCTGCCAATGACTCTATATATAGTATATTATCTTTCCTAAGGAAATATGGAAGTATATGACCTGGCACTGCCATCACTGGCTTCCGGTCAGTTGTTAGGTTAATACAGTTGCCATTAAGGAAAAAAATGAGAATAAGGTGTAACTATAACTTTCCCCTATACTCCTAGCAAGCAAATAAAGTATTTTCAGACTTAGAGCCTCAACATTACACCATGAAATGAACGTGCTCACTATTTATTTATACTTTATTATAGCTCAGTACTTGCATACTAACATCGTATAAAAATTTAAAGGTTGGATAGAAGTTAAATGAAAATATCTCCGTGAAAAGAGTAACTATAAACAAAAATCCAACAAACAAAACAAGCCAGCTAACCTAGATGAGTAGCATGTATTATATCATTAGCTGGTATTTCTAAATTGCTTTCAAAGAAGAAGACGCAGCATAAATGTAAAGTACTTTAGGAACCAAAAGTTTCTGGGAACTCAAAAGTCTTTTAAAGTCCTAAATACAAATTTAAGACAATCCAAAAGAGAAATACATACTTGGCATTTATTCCTGACCCCTGATCTACATAATAGCAAGAACAAAAGTAAAATTTTTTCTAAGGAAAAAACTAGTGTATGGTTGGGTAGGAGATCTTTTTATTTTCCATGAATACACTAAACAGAAGAGAAATCTCCTGAAAGTTTGCTCTTCTGTAGAAAACTAGAAGGACCCATAACAGGTTTTGATGTTGAAGTTAAGAGTCCCATAAGTGCAGTACAAGGACGTTCTTCTCAAGGCAAAATAAGGACACTTATTAAATCTGATGCAGGTTGAATGTTTTGGTGTTGTGTATTCAGGCTAAGGGTATAGTAATAATAAAGAAAACTATTTGCAGGTAGGTAAGTAGGATAGGAGAACTTACCATATCTGAGCACTTAGACACTTTACCTGTACATCTATCTTGTTTTTGTTCTTTTTTTTTAATATTTATTGATTTATTTGAGAGAGAGAGACAGAGAGAGAGAGAACACATGGGGTGGGGAGGAGCAGAGGGAGAGGGAGAGAGAAAACTAAGCAGACTCCTCGCTGAGTGCAGAGCCTGACATTGGGCTCGATCCCACGAACCTGAGATCAAAACCAAGAGTCGGACACTTAACCGACTGAGCCACCCAGGCACCCCTGTACCTTTTATTTTTATCTTCACAACAACTAATAAGGTAGATGCTTTTATTATCTCCGCTTTACAGATGGTAAGTATTTTTGATACTATGTCTGAATGTTTTCATCTCATTAATCTCTGGGACTGATTTAAGGGTGTTTCTGAACTGATGTTCAAGGGGATGATCATTAAGATCTTTATACTCTAGTCATTTTTTGGAAAATTCTAGTAAGTTATGAGACTTTTTGCTCTTATGCAAAGCTAGTGGCAGGATGCCAGAAATAAGGGAAGTTAAAATGGTGCAGTGTCTTTCTAGAAACTGTATTCAGTCACAGGGATATAACCATTGGTTCTATGTGAATGATTCCCAAAGAAGCTATCACCACTCTGAACTCTTCACTCTAGCTGTAATCCTGCATCTCCAAATTCCTGAAAGACTCTCTCAAGTGGATATGCTTCTGGACATCTAATTCAATATTCTAAATCACAATTCAAAATTTTTTTTTCCATCCTACTTACCTTCCTTCGTGCCTAATTTATACTAAAGACACTGATATCTCTATAGGCATTTGAAACATTTTTATCTTTAGCTTTGATCTCTTACTGCCTCTTCCATTCAATTAATCCTTGACTCTCTTTGTAATACTTAGCAACCATCTGTTCTTTCCTCTCCATATGAGTAATTCTTACCAATGGAATAAGAGCAGAAGTAATATGATAATTTCCTGGCCAAGGCCTTCTCTACTCTTCCCTTTCTAATCTTGCAGATGAGCCACCTGCTAACCAAAAATATATGCCTCAAACTAATATGTCGAGTCATTATTTATTTGGGGCATCTATTTGTTACCATAGCCTAGCATACCCTAATATATACACTATATGTCTGACATTGTGCTAAGCACTTTATATAAATTACCCTCATTTAACCTTCAGAATAATACTACAAGGAATACATTATTACTATTCCTCTCACAGAAAATAAAACTGGAGTTTATATAGTTCAATAAACTTGTTCAGTGTCACAAATGAGTTTCAGAACCAGGATTAAACACAGGATTGTCTATTCCAAGGCCCACTTTTTAACCAATATTAAATGACCCCTCTCACTAATAATAAATGAACAATAATTTTAAGAATCAAAGTTGAGGTATCATAGTTTCTCTGTCTTTGGACCTTTTTGAGAGATGTTTCAACATTTTGGCTTATTGAATGAGAAGTCTAGTTCATATAGAATCCCCCTCACCATGATTATTGGTAGGAATTATGAAACTGAAATAACTTATATTTCATTCAACAAATATTTAAGGAACAATGTTTACCAGGTACTTCCAAAGACACTGCATACATGAATGGACACCAAAGAGGTAATATTAGAGCAAAGGGGATAGGGAAATTTAATAAAGGTATTAGGTGCACACAACAATCTGTAAAATAGCAAAAACATGCATTATTATTCCACTTTATGTAAGAGGAAATTCAGACATTTGGTTTAAGATTAGTCTAATCTTATATAATGAGCTAATGATAGGGACAGAAGTAAGACCCTAGTCACTAGAGCGCAAAAATCCCAACGAATCTATTCCAAGAAAGGTGGGGACGAGGGGAGATTATGTTCATAAGACACTAGCTGTACTGTTTTTAAAGAGTCACTGCTAGGATGATCTTAAAATATGCGTAAGATTTTTAACCAAATGCTTTTGTTATTTTTCATAGGAAAAGACAAAGACTATGAAAGTGCCCTCACCATCTAGTCATACAGAAAGAGGAAGAGATCTGCCTGTAGGGATGTGCTACAGAGATCTTTCTGCATGATGCAAAACTAGAAACCAGCCATGCAGAGGAGCAGCACCCGATTCCCGTGAATGCCTTACAGAGATGGCTGAATCACAATGTTTAATCCTTAGCTTCTAAGCACACAGATCAATCTAAATAAACTCCCAGTTCTTTTTTATTTGCTGGATTCAGAAAGGAAGTTCTACTTCAGAATGGAAAGGAATACTTAATATTCCCTCAGAGGGCTCTTCCCATTCTAAAATATACCATGTGCATGGCTGTGTTTCAGAAGTAATTGATCGCCAGAGTGGATACATTCACCATTCAGTCGCATTAGGCTCCCTGCTTTTTTTGGCTCCTTGGGGAAAAAAAAGCCATGTGACCAACTGATTTTATGCCTATCTGCAATGCAGATAAACATATTTTCATTTTTAAAAGCAAAACAAAGTGATCTTCCTGAGAAATGTTCAAGGATCCTTTCAAAATGAACACAAATCTTTTCAGTATAAATAAGCCAAGCAGCATTAGAGACACTTCTAACTTAAATTTACTATTTTCTAGATAGCTGAAGTAGGAAATGAAGTTAACAACACAGAAAGAATATTCTTTCATTGTGAATTCTCTATATTAAGCAAATTATTCAGAGGAAGATACAATATTTATGAATTCATTTCTAAAATAAAATAAAATCCTGGCAAATGAAATTACATAGCATACTCACCTTGTTTTTCATCAAATTATAAAACAGATGGTGCCTTTCTTTTCTATATGTAATCTCCCTAAGAGTGTGGATTTAGCCAGTTTTTAAAATTTACTTTTCATAACAAGTCTTTTTATTTAGAGCTTGTCAACAGTGTGTAATTATTTTTCCAAAATTCAATTATAAAAAAGAAAATCATATGTCAGAATTTCTCAATCTTGACACTATTGACATTTAGGGCTAGAAAATTCATTGTCATATAGTGGTGGTGGGGTATGGAGCTGTCCTATGCATGTTTAGCAGCATCTGTGGTCTCTTCCAACTAGATTCCAGTAGTATCTTCTCTTCCCTGCCCCAATTGTGACTTTTTTTTTTAAAGATTTTATTTATTTATTTATTTGAGACAGAGAGAATGAGAGACAGAGAGCATGAGAGGGAGGAGGGTCAGAGGGAGAAGCAGACTCCCTGCCAAGCAGGGAGCCCGATGCAGGACTCGATCCCGGGACTCCAGGATCATGACCTGAGCCGAAGGCAGTCGCTTAACCAACTGAGCCACCCAGGCGCCCCAATTGTGACTTTTAACAACACAAAATGTCTTCAAACACTGTAAGTCGTCCTCTAAGGGGGTGGAGGGCAGGGAGCAAAATGACCCAGTTGAGAACTACTGACATATACTGATGCTGCTATGTAATGCTATGTAACTTAGTGCAGCTTTATTGCTCAATACCAAAAACTAAAACATGCAACAATCCTCCACGCAGCAAAGATGCACCGAGGAAGTACCCTCAACTATTCAGCTTCCCAATCCACTTAGGATGGTGCAGAATCATGTGTATGTGAGGATGGGACCTGGGGCTCTTTAGGTGAAGAGCAGGTCTAACATTGAAAGGAATATGTGTAGACAAATTATGATTCATCCTATAGTTTCTCCATGGCCTTGGGGTCCCATTTAGTCCTAATCAAGTCCAAGAGGAATGTGAAACTATCTAGATTTTAGAATATCTTTGGCTCTTTACTGGTTCAAATGTATCTGGAGGGACCAGACTTCTCAAAACTCAGGCAACTGAGCTATTTTTTGAAATGGTCTGGCTTGGCCTCAAGGACTCTATCCAAGGGTGATTTCTCCATAAACACATATTAAATGAAACTACAGGATTTAAAAAAAAATTAGGACGAAGATACATAAGATTCAGAGTTGTCTTGGACTTGCTGACTTGTTGGCTTGTTGATTCATCATTTATCAGGTGTGTACCATGTGCTAGGTACAGTGTTAGACACAGGGGATACAAAAATAAGTAGAATAGCATCCTGCCCCAGGGAGATGGGTCTGGTGTCCCAAATGCAAAGAATACTGTAACTGATTAAGGCCCTACAATGGACCCTTATGTAATATAAAATCCAGAATAGGTAGTGTCATCCACATTTTTAAAACAAGGAACTAATACCCAGAACTATTAAGTAATTTGCTCAGTTTTACAGAGCTAGTAATTGCCAGAGTTCACGTGTGAAGCTATATCTGTCTGACTCTAAAATACATATTTTTAGACATACTTATAAGTTATAATTATATAATTATATAACACCAATAAATATATGTATTAAGTTTCAGCAATAATATATGGAGAAAAAGGAGGTTAAATCTGTCTGGAAGGGTAAGAAGCAGTTTCACAGAAGAGTGGGTATTTACATCAAATCCTTAAGGATAAATACAGAGAGTTGTTTTTTCATCTCTCATTGTCACCATGTTCACATGGCCAACAATCAAAATATTGAAAGTCAACGATGCACAAAAGCACTGTGCTGAGAGTTATGAGGGGCAGGCAGTGCCTCTCAAATTGTGGTCCCTGGACCAGCAGCATCACATCACCAGGAACTTGCTGGAGACAGAAATCCTTAGCCAAACCCCTGTCCCTGTACCTTCTGAATCAAAATCTCTGGGGATGGAGCTCAAGGATCTGTATTTTAATACGCTCTTCAGGCGATTATGGTGAATGCTAAAGTTTAAGAAGCACTAAACAATTCATTATGTAACAGTTTGTTACATACAGTTTGTAAATAAACTTGAAATTAAAGGCATAAAGCAAAGCTTTCTAAAAGTGTGCCATGAATGGGTTACAGGTGTACCAAAATCTGGATCTCCATGGCCCTGGCAACCACCTGGTGGTTTTGGGGTAGCCAAAGCCCCAGTTCATTACTTTTAGCTATGAAAACCTCATTAATACACTCCAAAATGCTGGGGGAAAACTTCTATTTTCCCTAAGTGCTGCAATGTAAAATGTTTGGGAAGCTCTGGTATAGACAATAACTGCTGTCTTATTTCAAGACAAAAAACACTTTGGATGGGGCTGTTGGAGCAGCATTCCTTGGAGTGATGGAATACAAAAGGGCCTTAAACCTGTCACATTCTCCTTGTGACGACAAGAAACACTTTCTCCTCTCTCTTTAATCACACTACCCCACTCAGGTATGAGCCCTACCTTCAACTAATATAAATAAATAAATAGACTCTCTCCAGTGTGAGGTACAAAACATTTTTGAAATTGGAAAGAATAGACACACAGAGAACTATTTCAAATGGATTGCAAATATAAGTGTGAAAAGTAAAATAATAAAGATTTTAGAGGAAAATGTAGAATATTTTCATGATCTTGAAGACGTCAAGGTTTTCTTAAACAGAGCACAAAAGACACTCATTGTAAAAGAATAAAAAATTGATAAATTGGACTATATTAAAATTTAAAACTTCTGTTATCAAAAGACATCAAGAATGAAAAATCATAGAATGAGAGAAGATATAGACACACATTTTATAAATATATATGTGAAAAAAATATTCACAATAAAAAATGGATAAAATCCTTGAAGAGACGCAAAAGAGGATATCCAAATAACCAATACACATAGGAAATTATGTTCAATATTGCTGGTCAGCAAGGAAGCAGAAATTAAAAACACAATGTGATACCATTACACAGAATGAATAAAATTACAATGACTGACAACAGCAAACATATTTTGGTGAGGTGCAAGTGCAAACTGTTACAACCACAAGCAGAAACTATTTGGCAGTATCTATCAAAACTAAATATGTATACATCTACTCCTACAGCAACTCCATTCTTAGATGGACCAAGAAATGCACCCATATGTGCACTAAAGTTGTAATAGCCACAAGAGAGAAATTACAAATACCCATCTATAGTAAAAGGGATAAATAAGTCATCATATATTCACACAATGGGATAACATACAGCAAAGAGAATGAATGAGCTATATCTCACACAATTTAGATGAGTCTCATAAAAATAATGTTGAGTGAAAGAAGTTGACACAAAGGAATGCATACTGTATGTATTTCAAGAACAAACACACAAAAAACTAATCTAATAAAAAACTAATGTTATTAGAAGTTGGGAAATGACTAGAAGAAATATAAAGGGGAACTGGTGATATTCTATTTCCTGATCTAGATGCTGATTATATGGGTATGCTGCATTATATCAAGGTATACAAAGGTATGTAAGTGTCAAGGTGGACACACACAATGCATATTTTTAGTCAAGTACATATGACACTTCATTAAAAAGTTAAAAAAAAAATGGACCAGCTAAATTCCTCCTCAAAAGTAATCAATCTAGCCACACAAACCAGACTTCTGTCCTTTTGCTGTACCTGTCCCCACACTCATTCCCTCCCTGCCCTCTGCTGATGAACACATTCTTGATTCATATGGTCAGTGCCTTAGTTCAGGTTTGTATTGTTACTGCTCAGTGGCTAGCATAGGCCTAGAATGTGTAGGACTTCAGTAAGTAATTGCTGAACAACTCGATGAATGAATGAATGACCATGAAAGCCTCGCATGTGGTTTTTTTTCCAGTGAACTCCTGATGACGCAACCGAAGTGATCTCTGGACAACACCAGTCTGACGATAACACTGTTGCCGACAACACTTCCTCACGAATTCCTGTTCCTCCCTCCACGTCTGGCTCCCGTCTTCATCTCTGGGCCCATCTCTTGTCACTCGTGTGGACACGCTGCTCTAGCCACAATGGAAGGAACAGCAGCTTCCAGGTTCTTTCATTCTTGAATGTTTGCCCATCCTGTTTCCTCTTTCTAGAATACCCTCATCATCTAGCTAACTTCTATTTGCTCTTTGTATTTTACCTTGTCATTATCCGACTGGGAAACATTCTTTGACGATCTCAAGTTGAATTAAGAGCTCTGGGCTCCAGCACCAATGCATGTATACTTCTGTCATAGCAAAATTAGCACAGCACTGACTGTATGTGTTTACTTGTTAGCATTTCTTATTTCACAGATAGCAACTTGAGGGTTGGGATCATGTCTTATCTTTGAATCTCTATACCTAGCATACTGCCCGATACACGCAATATATAGAGAGGCATATTATTAAATAAACAACTGGCATTCCAAATATCATCATACTAGTATGTAATAACTTTTTTTGGAGTGGGGGGTGGTTTGCTATGAAAAGAAAGTGGAGGGGCACCTGGGTGGCTCAGTTGGTTAAGCGTCTGCCTTCGGCTCAGGTCATGATCCCAGGGTCCTAGGATCGAGCCCCACATCGGGCTGCCTGCTCAGCGGGGAGCCTGCTTCTCCCTCTCCCTCTGCTTGCCACTCCCCCTGCTTGTGCTCTCTCTCTCTGTCAAATAAATAAATAAATAAACCTTAAAAAAAAATAGCAGAAAAATCAGAGGAAAGTAATTCGATCCTAGGTAACTGATGGCCTGGTAAGGCAAATTATGCCTGCATTTTATTAACAACCTAAGCAGTGTGAAAATATTTATGGTCTACTATATTTTAAACATACGGACAGTATCACTTAATCTTCACAATGACCCCAAGTGGAAGGTATATTATTATCTCCACATATTATATATGATGAAATTGAGGCTCAAATAGATTTCATAACTTGCCTGTACCAATGAGCAGAGTTTGGATTTCAACCGGTCAGACTACAAAGTCGGATTATCTTTCCTGATACCTGCACAGGCTGTTCTGTAGGTGCCAAACTACTGAAATTACTGATGAGGACCTAACACCTTGTAATGTTGTTCCTTAGGTACCGCCTCAGGGGCCTCCTAAAATAATTTTGGAAAACTTATACTTTTCATAGTTGATATCCAAAATTTTTAATACACATTTAAATAGCAGCAAAAGATGTAAGTCCTGGTATGCTGTAAATATTATATTTTATAAGAGAACTGTGACACCACTTTTTTCCATGTATCCAATGGAACTAAAATTCCACAACCATTGGTTTCCAACATCACCCACTTTAAAAAAATGAAGTAAAATATAAGGTCAAATGACAAATTGGAAAAAAATATTTGTAGTATATCACTTTCAAAGGGTTAATATTCAAATAAAGAGCTTCTAAAGGTAGAGAAGGACCTTGGGCACCTGGGTGGCTCAATCAGTTAAGCGTCTGCCTTCTGCTCAGGTCATGATCCCAGAGTCCTGGGATCCAGCCCCAGGTGGGGCTCCCTGCTCAGTGGTGAGCCTGCTTCTCCTTCTCCTCCCAGCTTGTGCTCTCTCTCTCGCTATCTCTGTCTCTCTCTCTCAAATAAATAAAACCTTTTTTAAAAAAAGGTAGAGAAAAACCCAACGATTTAAAAAAAAAACGGGCTACTGAAATGAACACATGATTCACAGAAAAGTGGTTCATAATGTTTTTAACCATATGAAAAGATGATCAGCCTTGCTCATAATAAGATAAATGCACATTAAAAGTATACTGAGATTACCATTTCTCACCTATTAAATTAGTACAACTACAAAAATTCAACAGCATTCTCTGTTGGCAAGAGGAAAGAGGCACAGCATACACTGCTGGTGGGAATGCAAACACAGTAAGACCCTTATGAAGAGGAAGTTGGCAATACCTGGCAAAGCTATCAATGTATTTATCCTTGGATCCAAAATTGTATTTATTCCACTTATCCCAAAGACGCTCAGGCAAAAAAGCAAAATGACAGATGTATTTCCTAGGTTTTGGCATTAAAAAACAAAAAACCCCACAACAGATGCTCATTGCATTACAGCATTATTTATAAAAGGTGAAGACTGAAAGCACTAAAATGTATAAAGGGATTGGTTGAATAAATTATGATACATCCATGCAATGGAGTTCATAGTGTTGACAAAAGAAATAAAGAATGTCTCTATGTGCCACTATGGTTAACCCCAGGATATATTGTTAAGAGAAGGAAAAAGGAGTGCGTAGTGTGCTATAGGTTAAGAAAGGACAATACATGGGGTGCCTGGGTGGCTCAGTCAGTTGAGCATCTGACTCTTGATCTCAGCTCAGGTCTTGATCTCTGGGTTGTAAGTTTAAGCCCTGTGTTGGGCTCCATGCTGGGTGTGGAGCCAACTTAAAAAAATATTTTAAAAAATAATAAAAAAGAAAAAGAAAGGGTAATACGCATATTATATGTGTTTAACGTGAGTGTATATCACATATATGTATGCATATATATTATATATACATATATAATTTAAAGCTAACAATGGAAGTATAGTCTATAATTTGTTTTAAATCATTAGCTATTGAAGAAGGAAACAGAGTAGAAGGAATATGGATAGAAGCTAAGACTCTCTTATATTACATATTCAAGCTTAGAACTACAGAATTATAGAACAATATTAAAATTTTAAAAAGAAATCCATTCAAATGAAGAAATAAAATGAACTAAATGAAATTAAATGTTTATCCAGTTGGTAATGTAACTATACAGAGAGGAATTACTTGTAGTGATTTATAAAATGAATATTAACTCTTTCCAATACTTACATTAATAGTGGTGGTACTGGTATTCTCATTCTGACACTCTCGTGGTCTATATTTTGGAACAAAACAAATGAGTAATTTTATGATATTCTATCATTCCCAGTGTTTTTTGAGAACCTGGGTTCTTACTGAAGGAAAGAAGAACACAGATATAAAATCAAAGTAGGGATGTAAAAACGCTGTCATACTGAATTTAAGTTAGGATCATGAATATGAACTCACGATTATTTTGTCTTAAAATACATTTACACACATGTCTATATTTCTTTTATCTAGCCATGGCCAAGGCTTAGACACAATGACTTCGCCTAGTAGAAGTGAGAATTCAAACTGTGATTTCCAACTTCCATTTGGAGTAAATGTAAAGAGAGCTCCTTGGGGGAAATGGCTGATTTCAGGTCTAGAGCAGAAAATGTTTATGATGAGGCTGAAGGGTCTTGTCACACTTGAAAGCAAGGAAGCTATCAAAAATTACTAGGGTCATGTCAAATGAACCAGAAGCCAACCTCAAGAAGATCCCACTGATCAAAAAATCAAGGTAACAGCAAGAGATGAAAGCATATCAAATATGTTTAAATCCATGAGTTCTCAGTGACCTAAAAACATTAACAAATAGTTCACCACTGGAGGATGCTGATGGACAAATTCATTATTTTGGAAACTGGTAAACAAAAAGAACCAAGCATCAATCCTTCCTTTCCTACATGAATTGTACCAAGAGGTAACCAAATAGTAGATGTGAGCAAGTTAATAAAAACAGAATGATTAGAATATACTAATTCTGTACACTAGCATTTGCAATCCCTAATGAAATAATGGATCTAAACATCTGATAGCTCCTGCTGCTAACATTACAAAAAAAGAGAAACAGATATTAGGTGCTTCCTAACAGAAGAAGACGTCATCTATGAGGTAGTCTTACCAAGAACTATTGAATGACAGCCTATTTACACCTCTAGATTCAACCATCAATTCACAAGAAATATAGAGAAGAAAGGAATATGCTAAATGCAATCATCCAAGTCCAGTTTGTATGAAACTCTACAGAATATGCAACCCAATTTCTTCAACAAATAATTTAGCGAGGAAAAAAATCGAGAGAGAGAAAGGGAAAGATAGAGCCTATAAGTTCAGAGACTTAAGAGTCATATAACCAGTTCTAATGTAGGGACTTTATTTGGATCTTTAGTTTAAAAAAACAAACAAAAAATTTGGATTGGAAATATAAGCACTGACTGGATATTTCATGATACTACAAATTATTGGTGATATTAGTTCTAAGACTGATTTGTGGTTATGTTTTTTTTTAAGTCCTTATTGTTTAGAGATAAATGCTAAAATATTCACTGACAGATTGACACAATGATTAGAATTTGCTTCAAAATAATACAGGTAGGGGAGATGTGGGTGGGAGTACAGATGAAACAAGATTGGCATGAGCTGATAACTATGGAAGCTAGGTAATGGGTACATAGGGTTCATTGTTACTTTTCCTTCTAATCTTTTATGTATTTAGAAATTTTCATAATAAAATGTAAAAAACATCCAACAGTTGGAAATACTATAGTGTTTTTCTTTTTGAAATCCATTCCATTTACCTATCCTAATTTTATTCCAATGTAAAAAGACTTTAATAAAAACGATTTTACTGATCACCTATTCATATTTCTGCAACAAAAATAAGTATACATACGTAGATTTTTAATTTTTTAAAATTTTCTTATAGTGATATGACTCTAAATGTAAAATTTCTTCTACATTTTTATAATTATTAATAATATATAACTGGTTGAAATTTTAAAATAAACTTAATAAGTGTTGATAATTATCAAAGGTAAAAGTAATATTTTATTTAAATGCATCTTTTAATGGGTAAGTGTGGAAAGTTTATGGAGACTTGGTTAAGGGAGGCTTCATATTTTTAATTGTTCCTTTGTTTGGTGCACCAGACAAATAGATAAAACGCAAGTAAGATCCAGTTTGAAGTTTGAAGTCTAGCCATAATCTAACAAAGAAAGGTTTCAGACAAAAATTCTCAGACTAGTTTGTATTTTTTAATTTTCTTCTTCTTCTTTTTTTTTTTTTCATTGAGCAGATGGGAAGGAAGTACAAATCATATGGGAAGGAATAAAATGATAACTCCAAAACTGGCCAAACAGTATATATAATCGATTCGGGAACACCCTTGACCGCCATCCTGATTAGGGTCTGGATTAGGATTAGATAAAACCTTCAAAATGCATTTCCATATGGAACTGCCCCAAGGGCTCTTCCCTGGCAAGACGGTCACAGGATTCAGAAGTGAGTCAAGGTTGTGAAGTCCTTGGGAGTTAGTTGGAGGGCTCTCTGATGACACAGAATCAATCAGAACTGCCTAGAGAATTTTAAAATAAAATTTTTGGAATGAATTTTATGGATGAAAATCTAGAACAGCTGTAGATCTCCTAAGACTGTTTGATCCAGACCAGGTGGCCTCAGAAGACAATTAAAATTAAAATATGACAAATACATTAAGTACTTGGGCCCAATAAATAAGTGAGCAATCAAAAAAAAAAAAGAAAGAAGAAAATTAGGGTTTGAAAATAATTGATAATCAACTTTGGCCATAACTCAGGATGTTTAAAAATAACTATAAATTATGGCTCTATATAAAGTATATGATTTTTCTTGGGAAAATGAAATGAGACATTAACCTATAGAAAGGTTATTATCAGTGTTTTAGAGTTACATAAGCATAAAATTATTGAAAAAAATCTAACATGTTAAGTTCAATATTTCACAACTAATTAGGACGCAGTCACTTGCAAGTGTAGGGTGGGAGCTGGGAAAGGAAAAATGAGAAATAAAGCTCATGTAGCCTCATAAGATAATACTTCAACATCTCAATTTTTGTTCAATTTCAAAGTCTTAGGTCACCTAAACCTCAAAAAATCAGTTTAAGGAGACACTTTCCTCCAACTCTGGCTTTCTTTCTCTTTACCATTCATAACCTTAAAGACTACTAGCTGATATTTGAGACAAGCAAACTAAGTAAACTAACACAATATAGGAAGTGGAGAATGGGCAAATTCACATACTAGCATTGATGTTCTAGGAAGGTGATGCGTCCTGATTCCATGGGGAGAGGCGTAGAAGCTGTGTACTCACTCCTAGACCTCACCCTATGTATTTCCTTTTAAATAAAACTGTACTCCTATGTATAAAAAAATAATAAACAATAATTCATATACTAAAGAACTGATCTCTAATATCTAAAATCAATTATTATTGACAGATTTACAAACTAAACCTAAGAATATTTTCCCCAAACTCCTACTTGGTAAAGTGCAAATGCAATTAGCAGAAATGCATTTAGATTGCCTTAAGTTAAATGAATGTCAAAAATAAGCAGATGACTCATAATTTTACCAGTGTTTAGTTCTTCTGAAATTCAAAGGCATGTTTAATTACAAAAGTGAAATGGTCCATGATCTTACAAAATGCTTTCAAATGAGACCAGTTTAAAAAATAAAACATGTTTGCTTTTAAAATATTCCTGACTTTCAAAAAATACTCCTGGAAATTAGAAAATTATGTCCATATGTATAACATACCCACAATATTTGGTCCTGACATATTAAAAAAGATGCTTTGCTGACATAAATTCATTAGAAAAGAAATAAGGATTGAAGTTTTGAAAGAAGAACAATATAGATTATAAAGCAATTTCCAGGCCTGGAACATTTCTTATGCTGTATGAGAGTATTGTAGAAATGGCTGAGTCTCAAGAATTTCCTGAAAAAGAGCTCAGAAATTGGTCTTCCAAGGGCACAGAATGCCCATTATTCACTTCAGATGAGGTCAAATGAGGTAATGAATATGCAACACTTTTAACTGTATGAATGTCTATTCAAACATAAGGTACTATCGTTATGAACCAGTAGTTGACATATCACAAACCAAGTTACTGCAGGGCAAAAAAAGGAGGTCCATGCAGAGATGCAAGAAGGAAATAAGGGTTAGAGCAGCAAAAATAGGATGAATTCATTATTAGGTATATTTTCGTGAATTGGAAATATTAAAATGTAGAATGTAGAAAGTATAGAGTTGACAGTGCTGCTGCTGAAAACCATTTATTATGGACCCTTGACTGCCCTACTTATAAATCACGATCAAAGAGTTCCTCCGTGATTTCACCCACATTTTATTTTTTTATTTTTTATTTTTTAAAGATTTTATTTATTTATTTGAGACAGAGAGAGCACATGAGAGGGGGGAGGGTCAGAGGGAGAAGCAGGCTCCCTGCCGAGCAGGGAGCCTGATGCGGGACTCGATCCAGGGACTCCAGGATCATGACCTGAGCTGAAAGCAGTCGCTTAACTGAGCCACCCAGGCACCCTCACCCACATTTTAAACCAATCCTGACCTAAAGACCCTAGGGAAAAAAGAAGGTTGGAATCATTTCTTGGGATTTGGACCCAAAGACCCCAAAGGTGACCTCTAGGACCACTAATAGAAGGTGAATGGGCTTTGCAGTATAAATACGGTTGCCAGGCAACAAATATAAAAGGGTTAAGGTGGGACCCAGAAGACCAGCAACTGCTTAGTTGGAAGCTTCGAATCCTTTCTTTCCTACATAACAATACTCTTTCCATCTTTTCTTATCAATGATTGTTTCCAGGTGTGTGATTTGTTTGGCTTATGTCTTTTTTTTTTTTTAAGATTTTATTTATTTATTTGAGAGACAGAGAGAGCACAAGCAGAGGGAGCTGCAGGCAGAGGGAGAAGCAGGCTCCCCACTGAGCAGGGAGCCTGATGTGAGACTCCATCCCAGGACTCTGGGATCATGACCAGAGCTGAGGGCAGCCACTTAACCGACTGAGCCACCCAGGCGCCCCTGTTTGGCTTATGTCTTCCACAATTCTGTTTACTGACACATCATTTCAAGGCCACTCCTCTCACCCACCAACTCTTTCTCCCAAACACACACTCTTGCATTTTAATACTGACTATCTTTTGTCTGCCAGAAAGAAAAGTAACATAGGAAAAAAAAAAAGATTCGAGTTTCAGAACATTGACTTTGGGTAAATGCTCTAAAGGGAGCAGAGAAATTCCCAAGCCCTTGGGGTGGGAGGGTGAGCATCTTGTGAGGGGTTTCATGAGATGCTGGTATGCTCATATCACTAGAATGCTCTTATTCTGGGCACCTTTATAAGCCTTCCTGGCTCAGAAGTGTTAACAACCTTGGTCTGTTGTAATACCGTTACCTCTTTAGAATATAAGGTCTTCCTTTCCCTTAATCGCTTGCCTTCCCCCACCGTAGCCACTTTCCTTGACTTTACTTTCTCTTCTGGTTATCATAAACAAATTTCTCAAAGCTCATACTTGCTATATAGTGTGCTCACCCCTGCACTTTTTGTAATCTGGCTGCCAGCACCATCACTCTACTGAAAATACTGTCTCTGTGGCCTCTCTCTCGGCCATGCCCTCCTGTTTGCCAAATCCAAGGGCCTCTTCTTGGTTCTAGTCAAACATGACTGCTTCCAAGTGTCTTCCCTCTCCTCCCCTTTAGTCTTGCCTTCTTCCTTGGCTTCTACGATACTGTCCTCCCCTGAGTCTTCTACTGTCTCTCTGGTCACTCCTCTTCTCTCTCCTAGTTTCTCTTCCTCTGCCCACCTTTTTTTTTTTTTTTTTTTTTAGGATTTTATTTATTTATTTGAGAGAGAGAGCATGAGCAGCGGGAGGAGCAGAGGGAGAGGGAGAAGCAGACTCCCCACTGAGCAGGTAGCAAGATGCAGGACTCGATCCCAGGACTCTGGGATAGTGACCTGAGTTGAAGGCAGGCGCTTAACCAAGTGAGCCACTGAGGCACCTTGGCCATCTTTTAAACGCAGACATGCCCTAAGGTTTTATGCTTAGTCTTCCTCTTTCTCGAAACTCCCTCCTATAATGACCCAAGTCATTATTTTAGGGAACATTCCAGAGCTGTACCTTAGTGGCCTATTGCCATCTTAGAGGTGTACTGTGCCTCCATTTAGAGGTTCCCCCCACCTAGACATGCTCCCGCTTTGTGCTTTTTTAATTAATGGCACTTCCATTAACCCTAGCCTTCCAATGTAGAAATGTCAATATTATATTTGGTTTGTACTTATGTAGCAATCCCACATAAATTCAGCCACCAAACCCAATTATTTCTGTGTATGCAATGTCTCATTTCTGGTATCTGGTTCTTTTGTCCTCAAAAACCTCCAAAAGCATCCCAATTACCCCTAGAGAACAGAATGAAAATTCTTTAGAATAAAATTAAAAGATTACCAGTACTTGACAGTAATCTTTCTTTTGGACTTCAATTTCCACTATCTTTCTTCACGAATACTTTGCTTTTTCTACTGCTAGACATTTCCTAATAATGTCAAACACTTCCAGGGTTTTGAATCTTTGCTCATGATATTGCCTCAACCTGGAATATCCTTTCCTTCTTTCCATCTGTTGAAACCCTACCTATTTTTGAAGTTCAAATACCATTTTCTCTCTGTAGTCTTCTTTGATACTGGCTCACAGAATTAATCACTCTTTATGCTACAACCATATGGGACTTTGTGTTAACACTTATTTAACGCATTTAGGTCATGCTTCCTTAAAATATTCTCCACCCGAATTTTAGACTCATATTTAATTGCCTAACAATCATCTCACTGGGTTAACCCTTGATTCCATCAAATTTAATACATCTCAAATTGAATATATCTGACCAGACTTGGTCTCCTTGCCATGCTCCCAGTTAGAAGTGTCCGGGCCATTCTTGATTACTCCACCTCCTTCTATCTCTCACTTTGTCTAATTGATTCTAACTTCTAAATATCTTTCAAATATTTTAGCATCCTTTTCCCCACTGTTAATATACTAGTTCAAATCATCAGATTTTATTGTTCATTTTCTTTCTCTGATCAATTATTAATCAACTGATTAGAATTTCTAATAAAAATCAAGTCTCAATTTAGAAAAATAAACGTAAGTTATATAATCCATATGTAGTCAATTAACTGTTATTGTTTTGTTTTCTCTTTAAGCTTCCACAAGACAATTCACTATAATTCTTTCATGGTATTATTGAAAGTTATCTCTTGGTAAACCAAACTAAAAATTAATTTAGTGGTCTAGTATTCAGACATTTGTACACTTATTTGTAATAAAAGTTGAGAAGACATCATATTACTTTTCATTTTCTTCCTCTGACCAATTTCTAATTAATGATTTAGAGAATTAAATGTTACTTTTATTTGTTTCAACTGCGACCAATTAAGAAAAAAAAACAGGATGAATGTAGACATCTGAAAACAATTTCCCTATTAAAATGTCCCTTTACATTTTATTTTTAAAGAATTTAAATTAGAAGTTAGTTGAAAGTACCATGTAATTTACTTATTCAGCTTCTTCTAGGACCAGAATTCAATGTGCTAATTTTATTAATCAGAACAATGGTGACTTTGCATTTTAAAAACTCAAGAAACAGCCATGGGTCATGGGGCTAATCACTTCAACTTCTCTTTTCTTCATCTCTGCCTACTTTGCTAGCTTTCATTATTCATATGAGGATTCTTAGCAAGTTATCAAACTAAAAATGTGACCTATCAAATTCCTTCTATTTGGGGGATAAAAATAATTTTTGAGGTCAGAACATTGCTGAAAAGAAAAAAAAATCAAGTGGATCGATAACGTTAAGAAGGAACTTTGGTTAAGCAAAGAATGGAAGCAACATAAAATAACAATATTGCCCATTAAACATACTGTTTTAAACTTTCAAATAATTTTTAGGTAATCATGAAAATAATTTTATCTGATGTATAAATTATAACTTGATTTTAATTATGATTGACTTTAATGACAATAGTTTGCCTTATTTCAAAAGTTTGTGTTTTTGTTTTGTTTTATGGAATTCCATGTGTTCATGTGCTCTGGGAAACTCATCTTAAGTCATACTTGGAGGATGCTGGTAGGTATTAACTATGCCCTCTGGCCATGTGACATGCTTATAACATTCTGGAGGATGTGCCAGTAGTGGATAGGCAGGCTCTTTGGAGTAGAAGATTAAAACGTAAGTTCTAAGCTGAACCCAACTGGTGAAAAGAGAACAGACCTTGGAAAAATGCCAGATGTAAAATGGAAAAACATTCCTCCACCGTATTCCCGGTGTCTGGCACCACAGTAGGAACTCAACACATATTTTTGAATAAATGAATGAGAGCAGGCTGAGTCAGCTCAGGAAACATGAATTTGAAATCAGGAACATTAGTCATTTGAGTGCCTAAGATCCGAGGATTTGTTGGGAGAAATCCTAGTAAACTTATTAAAAGAGGACATACTCTAATCTGGAGAAATTTTTAAGTGTTTTTCTTTCATTGGCTTTGCTTTTTTAAATCCCATGAAAGGATTCAGCAAAAATTCCAAAGTATGAAGTATATGGTATATGAATCAGTGATCTGTTAGCTGTAGTTCAAAGCTAAACTTGTACCTTAGAAATTTAAGAGGAGAGTCTAACCTATGCAAAGAACCTAGGCCCACTATTTTGCAGACTTTATAAGATACAATAAAGGATCATTGTCTAAAGGCAACTTCTCACAGAAAAACAGTTTATAAGCTTTATCGATACATTGCAACCCCAATATATAAGTTAAAAAAATGGGAATTTGGAATCCAGCCCATTTTGTTTGTGTTGCCATTACACCTCACACAATGCAATGAGGAGCTCTAGATTTCTGAGGAATAAAGTTTAAAAATCATTATACCAGGAGATTTTTCGGAGGAACATGAAGGCAAGAACTCCTTCAGGTGGGGAAATGATGAGAGTTGGATAGTATATTATAGTTACCATTCATTGAGTGTCTACTCTATCTTGCTACTTTATGGAGTCTCATTGATGCTGAGTTAAGTATCATTATGCCTCTTTATAATGAAAAGGCTGAGTCTCAGAGAGGTTAACTTGCTAAAGGTCAAATGCTGAATACATTCTGTGCACTGTTGACTCTACCAAACTGCTTCAAATATGTCCCACCAAAGGAACAGCATCTCTTACTACATACATTTTCTCAGGTATTCTTCTTCTGTTAAATGAAGTTTTGTGATCCTGAGGGACATAGGTACTTATAAGCAGGTCATATCTCCCAGAGACTATCAGCATTTAGTGTGTAGGTGGGGTGGGATACCTAAAAAGTTTACCATGATCACCTGATCTTTAGGAACCATAGTCCATTACTTCAAGCAAAACCTCCCTGTGGAACCAACTCTGAGACACCACACAACCCATTAAGAAGCAGAGCTATTGTCTGGGGCCTGATCCACCATACTTAACACTACTCCCACCCTCCCACAAAGTCCCAGAATGAACATAGATACAGTGTCACATGATCAGTAAAGTTGATTATGCATTTGTCAAATACCCTAAACTGAACACAAAGGGTGAACCCTAATGCAAATGATGGCCTTAGTTAATAATAATGTATCAATATTGCTTCATCAATTGTAGCGAGTGTTCCACACTAAAGCAAGATGTTAGTAATAGGGGAAACTGGGTGTGGGGAGTACTTAGGAACTCTGTACATTCTACTCAATTTCTCTGTAAACCTAAAATTGCCCTAAAAATTACACTTTACTAGTTTTTAAAAAATTAGCTAGAAAAGTTGAGGGTCGCCTGGGTGGCTCACTCGATAAGCGTCTGCCTTTGGCTCAGGTCATGATCCCGGGGTCCTGGGATCGAGCCCGGGATTGGGCTCCCTGCTCAGCGGGAAGCCTGCTTCTCCCTCTCCCACTCCCCCTGCTTGTGTTCCCTCTCTCGCTGTGTCTCTGTCAGATAAATAAATAAAATCTTAAAAAAAAAAAAGAAAAGTTGAAGTCAAGAAAATCCAAATCTAGGATTTACTCAGCCCCTTATCTTCTTAGTCCCCCAAACTTAGTTTTTATCACATTCACAGAAACTGGCAAGTGGCTGGCCACATTCACAGTCAAAGGGTGGGGCTTAACAGAAGAAGGCTAAGAGAATTAGCAGGTTGGTGCCACATGGATGGCCTGCCCCTGAAACCCTGAATGAGTTGGTGTAGGTTCCTCAGCAGACGGAGTGGTAAACCCAACAAGACAAAACTACTTTGGGGATGCTGTATTCATCAGAATTATCAGACTACCAGGATTAACTGCTCACCTCAAAGGTCCCTTTACATCTGGGGCAGAAAGAGGTACAATTCTTTCTAGAGTGCTAGTCCTTAGTGTTACAAACACTGCGGACACTTCCTTCCCATATTGACTCAAATGCCACCTTTTCAGTGTAGCATTAACCAGTCACCCAATCCAGAACTGCAAACTCTCCACTTCTGCTCTCTATCCCCCCTTTCTTGCTTTTTCTTTATTTCCCACAGCGCACTCACTGTCATTCAGCATGCTATACATTTTACTTGACTTTATTGTTTTCTTACCTCACTAGCATAAGTACAAGGAGGGTAGAGATTTTGTTTTTTCTGTTGAATTTCTAGCCCTAGAACAGTACCTGGCGTTTAGTATGTCTCCCATACATAGTTGATGAATTGAATGAATGAAGTTATGCTTGGAAGTTTAGGGTCTAATGGCAGCAGGGACACTAGAATAGAAAGATGTGCCAGAAGCCCAGGCCATGGGGACCCGAGCAGTGACAGCCCTGATGGAGGCAAGTGACAGAAGGCATGAAAAGGGCTTATAAAGAGAATCATTAGAGTTTAAGTCTCTCCTGCTATACTTCTCCTGGACTCTGCGCTAGCTTTTGCAGTTTATTTTTTGACACACTGCATTGGGTCACTGTCTACTACCACAGAGAAAAGAGCTGAAGATAGAACAGTAGACAACAGGACTGGCTGATAGGATTGTAATCCCAGTAAAATTGAATTGAAGGCTTGAGCAAAACAGCTTTTTGATTGAAATGGAAGCCTTGGGTTTTTTTCCCCTACAGTTAGCAAAATAAGGGTGACTAGTTGGCCACTTAGCACAACTGCAAAACAGAGAGCTTATGTGACACACTCTGAGGTTACCATTTCAAGGTTTTCTTTGCTGCCACACCAGAAAAAGAAATAACTAGCCTAAACCACTTAAACACAGTAGGAAACTTAAAAATAAATGTACCCCAAAAGGGTAAGGACTCTACTTAGGGTTCCCACGACAAATCTTCCAAAATCAACAGTGTGGTTTAGCTAAATGTTATCAAAGCTCACTAGCCATACATTCCCATGACATGACTCAGTGACTCTCTATTTCCTGCCTACACTTCCTTTAGTGCTGGACCTCACTGTGAGTTTGTCTTTCGTATGCAGCTATGCCAGATATTTCTAGTTCAGTCTGCGTAGACCATAGATACTGTTCAGAGAATACTCAGCATGTGAGAATAAAAACAGAAGTCAGCTTATTTCCCAATTTGATCCACACTTGTAACCATATCAGCCATTTAAAAAATATTCAGAATTCTATCACATCAGGTTTTCTTTGATATCACTTAAAACTTTGGAAGAAAGTACTTCTGTTTTACATTACAGAATTGTTATGGAAATGCTAACAAATAATATGAGCTCCTCTATACACAGTACTATTTAAGAAGCCCTCAACAATAAATGATAAACATTTGTAAGGGCAGCATGACCTAAAGATAAAAGATTGAAAAACTTCAACGCTTTCTTTATGTGGATCACTTCCTTTCTTACTGTGTTGAGTAAAATATTTAAATATCTGTGCCTCAGCTTTCCCATCTTCTAAACAGGATAGAAATACTTGCTGTGTATACATTACCTTTGAGTAAAGCCAGTAGGAAGTGTGTGTGGGGGGGAGGGAGGGGAGTTTGTGGTTTTGAATTGTTTTGCATTATTCCCGGTCTCCTACCCTCCTCTTATAATGGATGATTTAAATTAATTTTCATCTTGGGCTATCTTTCTACATTTAATATGTTTTATCACTTTAGTCAAGGACAAATGTCTTTGAAGCAAGTTTTAACATAAGAAATTAAAACAGCATAGTAAATACACCCCCATCCAAAATAGTGTTAATAATTGCTACTAATATAATAATAATAATAGTTATTATTAAATTATTTAGAATAATTGGTCAGTTCCTAAAATATCTTCATGGTAGAAACTTCCTCTTGTTCTCATTTTTAATATGC
This sequence comes from Leptonychotes weddellii, assembly GCF_054177405.1. Taxonomy (NCBI): domain Eukaryota; kingdom Metazoa; phylum Chordata; class Mammalia; order Carnivora; family Phocidae; genus Leptonychotes; species Leptonychotes weddellii. The sequence continues at coordinate 113,601,366 of NC_138371.1, forward strand.
AAATTTCTCCCTAACACATCATCCTACTTGATTATACAATTTTTTTTCTTCTTAGATACAATATGAATATTACTATTCGAGTATTTATTCACATCAGACACTTGTGTCATATTAATTACTTTGTCTGAATCACCTATATGCCCAGGCACATACAATAAGGTTTTAGGTTTTAAGTAGCCAAAGTGTTCCTATGTTTGCTCACTCTCTTTGTGCAAAATACCTAGGATAGTGGTACATACAAAAGAGTGCTTTTAAATTTCATTATGTTGCTGCTGAAGATAATATAGTTTCTACATATTGACTGTTGTTTTTAAATAAAGAAGGTATGTGAACCATTTTGTCTCAATATCAAATGGCACATTTCAAACTCTATTGTATCTTTGATTTTTTAAACTCTATAGTCTCATTTCAAGATAAATTTTGGTTGTGTGATAATCTACTCTGCTTTGTTGCTATTAACCTACATGTGTCATTTTTCTAAATTAAACCCAATATATAAGAAACAGATGTTTTCTAAGAGAAATCTGTTTGGGCTTATTTTCACACCAGACTTCCTTTGTGGTTATCCTTTTATGTCAAGAAAAATAGACCGTGGCTTTCCTTATAAGTTTTGAGAACTATAAAAAAAACAAAAATGCTTAGCTTAATTAAAACAACCTCAGATGAGTTCCATCATATTCTGAGACCTTTCAATTTCCAAAATTATTAACTAATTTCTGTCCTAGGAAAACTGATCTAGTGTGCTACTTCAGGCTCAAATGTATGTTGCTGATGTTATGTGCTGGACGCCCAGACGTAACCAAAAACATACAGTCTTATTTCTTTTCTATGAAGACTGAATGTGCAGTATGTTCTGTGAAAAATGTCAGTTGTCTCGAGGACTGCCTACAAGACTATACTCAGCCTGCATTTCATTTCCATTATCAGCCAATAGAGTTGCAGCTGTCATTGTGCCAATGAGTACCTCACCCTCAACCACAGTCTGAGCGTGGCTTTTACTGTCTATTACCTTGGGCAATCTCTGTCTTGATAAAGAAGTGAGAAGGTTTTTCCAAGATCATAAAAATATTTAGTAAATAGGTGGGAATACTAGTTTGTAGTACTAAATCACAGCTAAACCACTAAGTCATTCCTCCCATTTATCTTTACGTTGATCTATTTATTTATCTTGTCTCTTCAATATGAAAACCTTTCAAGTTCATCCGGTGGCCAAATTAGCGGATTTATTTATTTTATGTATTATCTGTTATAAAGACCACCATCGATCTTTCCCCTTCTAGAGCTAATTATCATCGCGTCACATCCACAAGCGACAAGTATGCTGGATACTGTTGTGTCTTCTCATAGGCCCATGAGTCCCACTCACTATGGAGAGGATTGGGTTTGGTGAAGATGGAGTTAAATGTGTGAGGGCTTCTTGGAATGTATAACCCTTGAAATTCTGAAATGATAAATGATTTGGAGGATGTATGGTTATTACTGTGGTTCTACCATGTTACTTTAGTACCATGGCAGTTTAAAAATACAGATAGACAAGGCTCTGTAATATGAAATAAAGAGTCCTTTAACCATGTGTGTCAATAACAACCAATTTTTTAATAGTATAATGTAAGTCATTAAAATAGTGTCCGATACTATCAGTAAAAGCAACTAGAATGTCACGGTACTTCCACATATGTGAACTTAAGTTTTAAAAGCATCTATTTCTTTGCAAACAAAGAAAAATAACACATTTACTCTCTAGCCTTAAGCCAACATAAAGTATTTACAAAAACAACAGAGCGGCTGATATGCTTTGATTTAAGGAATTTGGAATTATCCTCTGCTAAGTTTGTACTCAGGAGTGAAGTGCTATCCCAATGTTGATAAAAGGGTTATAATGGAAATGATATGGTGGGAGTTAAATAGATTAAAATTCAAATTGCTCTAATCACTTTACTGTAGGAATTCCTAGAGTCCCTTTATTTCAGAATATTGTGTATAATAAATCCAACATCTTAAAATATTTGCATTTTTATGATAGTCAAGAGCTAAGGTAATAGGATCTCTACTATTAAAATGAGAAAAAGATAAGATTAGCTTTAGGTATAAACGATAACCAATAAGACTGAATGAGTGTAAATGTTTTCTATTAAAGGAATCCAAATAATACATATAAAATCATTGTGCCTCCTTCATATTTTCATATACAATGCTTAAGAAATACTAATTAATTGAAAGAGGAACTTTGAAATAGTCTTGAATTCTCCCTATCATAACTAAACTATTTTGAGTACATTCCAGTTCAAATCCTAGCACATGAATGAACCTCAGGAATTATCTAGTCCAAAACTCTTATTCTTATGGGTAACAGAAGTAGGGCTGAGAAAAGTTAAGTGATTTGAATGAATTTACCAATTTTTAGAGTGAAAGTAAGGATAAGACCCCAGGCTTTCTGAAATCTTGGCCAGTCATCTTTCATACCAAATGATCAGGCCACTCTAATTTAAATTATTTAACATTTAAGTTTATGTAATTTTGAAAAGAATCAAAATAAAGCTAAGAATTAGAAAACCATCCGAGAAGGGAAATGAGATGGACAATTTCCCATAGTTCTATACAGTCACATGTATAAAGGGTTTCCTATACTATCTGTGTCTAACTCATATCACTTAGCTATGTTCCTTTTTAATTATTAGCCTTGGGGCACCTGCGTGGCTCAGTTGGTTAAGCAACTGCCTTTGGCTCAGGTTATGATCCCAGGGTCCTTGGATTGAGACCCCAAAGTCCTTGGATCGAGCTCCACTTCAGGCTCTCTGCTCAGTAGGGAGCCTGCTTCTCCCTTTCCCTCTCCTTCTCCCTCTGCCTCTCCCCCTGCTTGTGCTCTCTTTCTCTGTCAAATAAATAAATAAAATCTTTTAAAAAGATTACTAGCCTTAACAGCACCTGAACAGAGAATTTTAGAGATGATCAATGAAAAATTTTGCTTGCAGTTAAATGAATCCACTCTGGGTGCTCTTTGGCTTGTTATTTCTTCAGACACAATCGATTGAATGCTTGATGAAATCCATTCTGTCTCAGACTGTGATAACTTTTTCTAATATCTTGTTTATATATTTATCAGTAAAAGGACTCAAAGACTGCCAAGTATTAATAAAGTAGAACCAAGTACAATTGGGAGTATACCATGAGGGGAGCATCACTCAAGAAGTTAAGCAGTGAGATAGAACATTCTAACCATAATTCTAGTCTCTAGTTTCTAACTTCGTGATATGGAGACACTGATTTTCTCTTGTTAAATTTGTATGATAAAGATGACAAATTTGCTTTAAGGATTATCAAATAATGCTTCAATATGAATGTTATAAAAATAGGAAGCTTGCTGTTTAAGGAAAACAGTATTAACTACTAGAAAAAATGTTATGGTGTTAAAAAAAGAACTTGAAAAATAATGACAACTACAAAAACCCCATGACATCATACTTCCTTTTCCACCTGTCCTAATTCCCTTCCAAATTTTCCATAACTCTCTTAAAAAGTAAATTACATCAGGAAGATGGCAGCAGTTGTTGTTCTATTTGAGATATTGCTAGAAAAGCCTTGCATGTGGATGTGACAATCTTTCTGTTATATCCTGTGTCATGGTCTGCCCCAAAGAAAGCCTGCTCTCCACATATGGCTCATGGCAGCTGGGGTCTTTAGTTAGAACTGAACGGAGGAAGATCAAAACTCCCCTCCTAACTACATGAATCTACAATCAATATTTGTTGCTCTTACAAGTATAGACTGGGAAAGTAAATGGATGAAAACAAGTAAATGAAAATTGAGTGCCCTCTATGTGGCAAGCAGAGCATTAAGTTTCACATCTATGATATCATGATATCATTCACCCAAAATGTCCCCAACTTTCCAAGAATGAGGAAACTGAGGCTTAGGAAGATTAAAAATCTAATCATCAATTAGTTGGTAAATGGTATGGTTGGAATCCAAACTTGGATTTCTCTATTCCTAAAAACCAATTCAGTATGTAATTAAACATAAATAAAAATTCATACAGAATTAACTCACAAGTGTTTTTAAAGAAAGATTTCACAAAAATGAAATGTCATATATAGTAGGACAAAATTAATATTATAAATCAGAAAAACTGTTTATGTTTTGCATAGATTACAAAAATATGAAAACATCAATATTATCCCATAAAATTATCATTAAGCAATAAAACATTTTTATTGAAAGTAAGACCACTTTTAAATTTGTCTGGCAAACAAGTGTGTCAAGGATCAATATTTCCTGACTTAATATTTCTTCAAACTGACTTTTTCCCCTCAACTCTCAAAAGAAATTCAGAACAGAGTATTTCAAATCTAGTTTGACATGTACTGTCACAATGACAAAAATGATAAAAATCTAGGGACAAGACAAAAACAGCAGCTCATGCTCATGGCTCTTTTTCTTTTTTTTTCCTTTTTGTTTAATTTTACTTAGTTAACATACAGTGCAAAATTGGTTTCTGGAGTAGAATTCAGTGATTCATCACTTACATACAACAGCCAGTGCTCATCACAAATGCCCTCTTTAATACCCACCACCCATCTAGCCCATCCCCCACCGGCCTCCCCTCCATCCACCCTCAGTTTGTTCTCTATTAGTAAGAGTCTCTTATGGCTTGTTCTAGCTCTCCTTTTTTTATTTTCTCCCTTCCCATATGTTCATCTGTTTCTTTCTTAAATTCCACATATGAATGAGATCATATGGTATCTGTCTTTCTCTGACTTATTTCACTTAGTATAATATACTCTAGTTCCATCCACATTGTTGCAAATGGCATGATTCCATTTTTTGATGGCTGAATAATATTCCATTATATATAATATATATATATATTCTTTATCCATTCATCAGTTGATGGGCATTTGGGCTCTCTCCACAGTTAGGCTAATTTTGATAATGCTGTTATAAACACTGGGGTGCATGTATCCCTTCAAATCTTTTTGTATCCTTTGGGTAAATACATAGTAGTGCAATTGCTGGATTGTAGGAAAGTTCTATTTTTAACTCTTTGAGGAATCTCCAAACTGTTCTCCAGAGTGGCTGAACCAGTTTGCATTCCCATCAACAGTGCAAGAGGATTCCCCTTTCTCCACATCCTCACCAACCCCTGTTGTTTCTTGTGTTGTTACTTTTAGCCATCCTGACAGGTGTTAGGTGGTATCTCATCATGGTTCTGATTTGTATTTCCCTGATGATGCGTGATTTTGAGCATGTGTCTGTTAGCCATCTGGATGTCTTTTTTGGAAAAGTGTCTATTTATGTCTTCTGCCCGTTCCTTAACTGGATTATTTGTTTTTTTGGGTGTTTGGTTTGATAATTTCTTTATAGGTTTGGATACTAACCCTTTATCAGATATGTCATTTGTAAATATCTTCTCCCATTCCATAGGCTACCTTTTAATTTTGTTGTTTCCTTTGCTGTGCAGAAGCTTTTTATCTTGATAAAGTCCCAATAGTTCATTTTTGCTTTTGTTTCCCTTGCCTCCAGTGACGTGTCTAGTTAAGAAGTTGACCTCCAGACGAGGTCAAAGAAGTTGCTGCCTATGTTCTCCTCTAGGATTTTGATGGTTTCCTGTCTCACATTTAGGTCTTTCATCCATTTTGAATTTGTTTTTGTGTATGGTGTAAGAGAGTGGTCCAGTTTCATTCTTCTGCATGTTGCTGTCCAGTTTTCCCAACACCACTCATGGGTCCTTTTATGATGGATCTCAATAAATGTCTTTCTTTCAATTCTTACAAGAATAGTTATAGCTCTCAAAGTGTGCCCTGCAGATCCTCTGGAGTCTCTGAGACCTTTTAGGACATTCATGAAGTCAAAATTCATTTCTTTATAATGCTAAGATATTATTTGCCTCTTTCACTATTTTGATATTTTGTACTAATGGTGTGAAACAATAGAAGTAAAACTGCTTGTGGTGTCTTAGCACCTGTAGGGAGTGCACTGTTCACTGCCATGCACTAGCAGTGGAAAAATAAGGTGCAAGTTCCACTTAAGGATGTCCTTGATGAAGCAGTAAAAATTATTTTATGAAATCTCAACCCTGCATATACAGTTTTTTTTTTTAAAGATTTTATTTATTTATTTGAGAGAATGAGAGAGCACATGAGAGGGGGGAGGGTCAGAGGGAGAAGCAGGCTCCCCGCCGAGCAGGGAGCCCGATGCGGGACTCGATCCCGGGACTCCAGGATCATGACCTGAGCCGAAGGCAGTCGCTTAACCAACTGAGCCACCCAGGCGCCCTGCATATACAGTTTTTAAATATTCTGTGTGACAACACAGGAAGTAAGCACAAAGCACTTTCATTGCATAGGAAAGTATGATGGCTGGCTGGAGGAAAAGCACGTGTGATTGAGTTACAAACTGAAACAGAGGCTTTTTCCATGGAGGATCATGTTTCCTTGAATGAAGAACCGACTATACTTACTCAGGCTTGGGTATTTGACAGACATCTCAAAAATTAACAAAGTGAGATTACCACATAAAGGAAAGGTGACAATATTTGTTGTCAATGATAAAATTCAAGCTTTTAAGAGAGAATAGAATTTTGGAAAACTTTTATCTACCACTATGAGTTTAATGACTTTCAAATTCTTAAAAGACTTGACTGAGAATTGTGTGGTATAAATAAATGTGATTTTTTGAAACAATACGATGAATGTGTCAGCATTTGGAAGATCTGTATAAACCAACATTTTCCAAATAACCAAAGCATGATATTATAAAATCATGCATGGGTAAAAGGTACATTGAAAGGCCAAATATGCCAAATCAATTTTAATGTAATAGAATATGAAAAGCTCACTGATACGGTTTTTGTTTCTATATGTCAAGAAATTACCACTTGTTGGATTTTGGTATAATATAAAAGAAGCATATGCACAACTATCTAAATAGGCTATTAAAATATTCTTCCATTTCCAACCACATAACTGTACGCGGCTAGTTTTTTTCCATATACTTCCACCAAGACAACATAGCAATAAATTGAAGCAGAAACAGATATAAAACTCCAGCTGCCTTCTATTAAGTCAGCCATCAAAGAGATTTGCAAAAATATTTTTAAGAAGCAGCAAAGCAGCCAGCTTAAAATAAATTTAAAACTCTTCTCAACAAATTTCTTTTCTGGTGAAAATGTAGTAATGTTTCATTAAAATATTCTAATTATTTATATTAACATGTAATGGGCTTATTATTATTTTAAATGACTTTATGAAAAATAATTTTAAGTTTCTGTTCTAATTTCTAATATAGAATTTTTTTTTCACTTCTAATATAGTAAATATCAGTAGTTGTAACCCACCTAAACAAAAGCTCTTTGGAGTCTGCAGTAATTTTTAAGAAAGAATTACAGGGTCTGAGACCAAGATATTTAAGAACCACTGTGCTATAGAAATATGTGCTCAATAACTAGTTATATGATGGTATATAATCAAGACTGAATTCTGTTCAGTATTTGCCCTCCTTTCTTTAAGGTGACTTAATCAATGTAGGGGATATAAGCTTCTGACTTAGCAGCCCTTTAGGAAAACCACCCACCTGCTATTCTCAGTCCAGGTGGCTGATCCTGTTCCTAGATCAAGAGGACATCAACAACTTTACTTGTCAGAGTACTACAACCCCCTGAGGAATGGGCAGGTGATGTAGACAGGCCAAAAAAAAAAAAAAAGGAATCTCTGCATTTATAATTTTGCCTGTGTTGCTAGCTCTAAGAATGATGTAAGCCTAGAACCGTGGGTGGGTGGCTATCTTTGCTAAAAAGTGGGGAAACAGAATGTAGCCAACACAGGTAGTAGAGACAACAGGAAAAAAAAATGTGTCCTGATGACATTAAACCTCTATAACCAACATATTTGAAGACAGCTTCATCTCTGGTCTTTCTGGTTATGAAAACCAGTAAATTCCTTCTATTTCAACTTTTATAAGCTGGATTTCTATCACTTGTACCAAAATGAATCCTAATACAGAATTTGCTACCTGGAAGTGGAAAGTTAAAATAACAGACTTCAAAATGTGATACTGGCTGGGCTGAGGTAAGGTGGAGGATTCATCCATTCCAGGCTAGGGAAAGGGCCAAAGCTATTATTTGAGAGCAAAGCATCAGTTAAAAGGTGTCTAATGTATCTCAGAACTCAAATCACATAAATACAAGGATAGAGTTTTAGGGGATCAGGAAAAAAGTGTCAGAATCTTGGAGGGTGTTGGCTACTTCTTTCCGCCTTCAAAGAAAAGGATGGCCTGCAGCCTAATCTGGCAGTTCTGGAAGCAGAGAGGAAAAGGGATTCAGTCCTTACTAAGTAAGAGTCATCCTTTCTGCCTGTGCTTGGCACTCTAAAATGGTCAATATCAGATAACCAACAGTAACTGGATGAGCCTGCGAGCTATCCCCCTTCAGACTGGAGGTAGAGGCAATTTTCTTTGTATAGGTATATTTGCATTATACTAGCCAGGGCCATTTGGGGAATTTTATAAGGGGGGAAAGAAGATTATATATAGATGCTGGGCAGCCAAGGGATGCAAACATAATGCCAGATGTAGTTAACCTGTGTTTTGTTCAGCCCCAAATGTCTTTGGGAACTCTCTCTTCCCCATTCTGAGTCCAAGGTGTTTGGGTGGGGCTGATCCCATCTCCTTGGTTCCAGAAGGGGGCACATCCCAGGAGTCTGGCCAGTTAAGTACTCTGATTTCTTCAGCCACAGTGATTAAGTCCAGGGATGGTCATATGATCAAAGGCAGGCCAATAAAAGCTCTTGCCCTGGGCCTTTTGTTGGAGCTGTTGAAAACCAGACTTTTTGTATTTTTTCTTTAGAAATTCCAGCTGCTAGTACAGTGTAAACCAGAAATGTTGTTAGTCATTTTTGCTACATTGTGGGGAGAGCCTACCCAGTAATGGAACCAACAGCTAATTTAGTAAAGCAGAGAGATGAGTGAAAGAATCTTCTTTTGAGCTCCTGGAGTTAGCCATACCTAAAACTAGACAGATAAGTTCTGGCTGTCCAAATTATTTGAATCAATAGATACCTTTTTGCAGTTAAATGAGTCAGAGTTAAGCTTTTGCCATTTTCAAACAAAAGAATCCTAATGAACACAACCAAATAAAGTGATTTTTATTTAATTTTAATTTTTTAAAGAGAAATCATTGAACGTCCATCTAAAATAATACTCTCTTAGAAAAAAAAACCATGTATTTCTGGAGCCCAGGATGTATTTGTTTCTTTAATAAATATAGCATGTCAGGAGAGAAGTCATTAAAGAATCTGTGGGAGGAAAAAAATCACTATAACCTGAGGTAGCATGAGAAGGTAATTAAGGTCACAAAATCCCCTTGGACAAAGTGATGAGAGCCAATCATTTATTATTTTTATCCTACTTATATTCAAAAAGTTTGTGTCTTTTTGCCATAAAATGCACTATGTAATAAAACCACTAAAGCAAGTTAAAAATAAAAAGATCCAAATCATAAAGTTTGGGAGAGAGTTGAACTGAAAATCCTAGGTCGAGTCTCTCTGCTGGAATCAAGTACAATTTGTCTCTGAACTTCTGAAAAGGCAAAGCAAAATGGTATTGAGAAGTTCTGGGGCATGATTATCTTAATTAAAGGACACGGTTCATCAGTGAGAGATTATTTTATATCTAGCACTAAAGTCTAGAAATAATTTATTACCTAGCTCTTCATACACTAGCACTAAATAATATAATTGAGAATCTTTAAAAGAAGCTTCATAAGAGATGCAGAAATATCCTTTTCATGGCTATTATAGAAAAAAAGCTGACCCTTAATTAAAGCTCAGAGGCCCTTGTTAAATTGTAAATCTGCAAAGGCAGTTCTAGTTGGAAGATTAAAATAATGAAATACACATGATCTGTTCTTGGTCATGTAGCCTGATATATGAGCAGATTTTACAAAGTATTGTAGATGAAGAGCAGATGAGAGTAGCATGTCCCTTAAGACCACTCCCCATAATCATCTGTTGACTCATAAAAGCTCATAATAAAAGTCACAAAGAAAACCACTAGAAACTAAAGACTAAGATCAATTAAGGAAATTAAGTAGCTAAAGCAGGTTGCTGACTAAAAAGATATCTATGTGCACAAAACCCCCATTAGATGAGTAAAGTTTTATCATGAAAATCAAAGTCTTGCCTTTCTCCCAAGACGCGGTGTAATAAGTGGTGTAAGAACATATAACAAAGAGCTTTCATCACTGAGTCTTAGAGAAGAGATAGAGTCCCTAGAAAAAAGATGTTTTTATTTAATACTTGTTATCATTCTGCAACTATTGCTTTAGTCAAGTTCTTGTAACCTCAATCTAGACTTTTGCATGACCTTTCTCTCCAGGTTTCCTACTTGTGGATTTACAAGTTGATCAATTCCTTATAGGACCTACTGTGTTTTTTAAATGCTCTAAAATAAAGACTGTAGGGCGCATGGGTGGCTCAGTCGTTAAGCGTCTGCCTTCGGCTCAGGTCATGATGCCAGGGTCCTGGGATGGCGCCCTGCATGGGGCTCCCTGCTCCTCCGAAGCCTGCTTCTCCCTCTCCCGCTCCCTCTGCTTGTGTTCCCTCTCTCACTGTCTCTCTCTCTCTGTCAAATAAATAAATAAAATCTTTTAAAAAAATAAAATAAAATAAAGACTGTATGTTGTACTTACAAATCCTTCCCTAGGTTTTCTAATTTCTTTTATCTTCCTGGGTTTTTTTCCCCTTTGTTTTTCCTATTCTACCATCCTTCCTAATGTCTCCCTTGTCTGCCTGGAATATAATCTGCCCCTCGACTAGCCAGGGTCCTTTGGGCTATGTAACTACCCTCATACTCTCACTCATGCCCCTGGAGAGGTTAGGCAGGGAGGAATACTTGTGGTCCTTCCTCCCCTCCCTGACTTAGTCTTCCCCTCTGGAGGAGAAGGGACTTGCTTCAGAGGCTGGTAATCTACAGTAATCTACAGTAATCTACAGCCCAGGGCCTATTTTTGTGCAGCCTACACACATTTACATGTTTCACAAAGTTGGGAAAAAATGACAAGAATATTTTATGATGCATGACATTTACATGAAATTTAATATTTCATGTCTGCCTTATGAGTTGAATTGTATCTCCCCCAAATTCATATGTTTAACTTCCTAAAATGTGACCTTAATATGCAAAAGGGTCATTGCACATGTAACTGGTTAATACAGGTTATATTGGAGTAGAGTGGGCCCGATGGTCCAAGATTATTGGTGTACTTACAAAAAGGGGAAATTTGGACAGAGTTACGTACAACAGGGAGAATGTCAGGTGAAGATGAAGGCAGGGTGATGCTTCTACAAACTACGGAATGCTAGGATTGCAAGCAAACCACCAGAAACCAGGAGCGAGGCACAGAGTACGTTCTCCCTCACAGCCCGTGGAAGGAACCAACCCTGCCCACACCTTGGGCTCAGACTTCTAGCCTCCAGAACTGTGAAACAACACATTTCCATTATTTAAGCCCCCCATTCTGTGGTACTTTGTTAGAGCAGTCATAGAAAACTAATACAACAGCCATTCTAATTTACTTATATATGTTTACATAGTGTTGCTCTCATGCAACAACAGCAGAGTTGAATAGTTCAAACAAAAACCATATGGCCTCAAAGCCTAAAATATTTACTATCCTGCCCTTTACAGAAAGTTTGCTAATTCCTGATTAGGAATTTTACCAATGTGATTGGTAAAATAGGAGAAAGGGTCACTAGACAAACACAGTCCAATCTTCTTGTACCTTTCCTTTGAGAACTGTCTGCTAATCCTTCCACAGAGAGGTCTGGAAATATCCTGCTAATCTTCCTAGGACTAGTAAATTCTATTTAGGATAAAAGTAAGGGGAAATAGGCAGGCCATTTGGGACCAAGGCATTGTCTACAATCTAGCTTTATCAGCAGTAAAGATTTTATTTTGATCTCTTTCTGACACCTGTATGTATTTCTCAATTGGTCTCAAATCTGGAGGAGAGTTAGGGGATTCACTGGTCTCCACAAACCTCAACTTCTTCCTCCTCGTAGCAAAAGAGTGTTGGAAATCTCATTTCCTTCTTGAAGTCTCTCCAAAAAGGAAGTGAGTGCTGATTTATTTTTTAACCTGGCCATATCCTCTCTGGATATGCAATTCTCATGACTCATTCTTAAATTCGAGACCACATAAAACTGCTTGCACTAATGCTCACACAGTTTAGATGCTTGTTGTTGTTTTTTGTTTTTTGGTGCTAAGACATTATGTGATTATATAAGTATCTGGATGTCCTTTTACAGAATAGATCTAAATTACTATAAACTCCCTCAGATTATAAACTCCTGAGCAGGTTGTTTAACTTGAGGTCTGGTTTGTTTAATAACCAGCACAATGCTGCACTATTTAATGTGGTTTCCCTCATTAATAAGGAAGATCCTACTAATCCACTGACAACAATTTTATTCAGCTGGATTCATGAGGAAGCGAAGATGGAAAAGACTGATGATAATAGCTATGTAGTTTGATAAATATTTTAAGCACTAATAAAAATATCTAGAAATATACCCAAGAAAGAAAACTCAGTCCCTAATTGGTCAACCATAGCTTGTCATTTACTCAATTAACCCATTGATGTATATGGAAAATGCCCATTACAAACAAATTCTGACATCCTATGGACAGACAGGCATGAAAAATAATAATATAAAATGAACAGTTGGTAAAAGGCCTTGACATGCAGGCAGAAAAATCTGGCTTTGAATCAATACACATTCACAAAAGGTTAAATGGGAAAATGGAGTTTTTAGGGAAAATTGTTTCAGCAGCTGTGAACGTAGAGATCTCAGCTTGATAACCTAAACTATGGACGTGTCTGGCCAGAGGGAAGGAAGGGCAGGGGAGACCAGCAGAATCTGTTGGCGGGAGAGATCTAAAGATTTTCAGGGAAATAACTCATCCAAAGGCAGGCCAGTTGTGTTTAAATTCAGTGGGGCACTGCTGGAGAATGCAACAACTGGGGAACAGCATGGAGCTTGCTACCTGGACATTTCTCTGGCTCAGTTTCTGTGGACCTCTCTGGGAGAAATACAATAAAAAGAGAGTGACAGTGAAAAGAGCAATTTCCATAAAGACTCTGTTGAGGGCAGTGTTGAACAGCATTTGTAACAATGGAAGCTGGGGGTGGGGCGGGAGTGGGACAAAGGGCACTTCCCCACTCAGGGGTGACCTTGCAGCTGAAGCTCTGGGCTGCACCTAGAAATAGCCAGGAGCTAGACCAGACAAATGACAGAGCAAAACACTTGGGCAGCCTCAGTATCTCTGGAGTGTTTCAGGTGCTTCATCATAGAGGCAGTGATAAATTACATCATGGATTCCAGACTGGATCACAAAATAATAAAAACAGTGCCCACCACCATGTAACCAAAAAATCCAAGTCCCAAACTCCTCCCCCACGTTCCACCCTCCCCCTCCTCCCTGAGATTCCTAGAGGAAAAAAGACCCTGAACTCCTGGCACTGGTTGGCAGAAACTGTAGAGTTGGAGTTCTAATAAATGGAAGCAGAGCCTTAAAATGAATGTGTGGTTACAATTCTTGCTTCCAGGTTGCATGGCCTGGAAATCACAACTTACAAAGATGTAAAAGTGAAGGGAATCTGGTAGAGAGGTGAGCACGAAAGTGCTCATCCTGTTAAATATGGGCTGTGTGACCTTGGCCAAATCATTCAAATGGTCTGGGCTTCAGATCCTGTATCAAAAAAGTGGGCTCTTTTAAATGCCCTGACAAGGTCATTGTGAAGCTCAAATGGAATCCTGTGTGAGAAAACCCTATCCTTTCTTAAGTGTCATTATTTCAATTACAGGGAGTATTGCAGAACAGGTTCTTTATAAAAGGTTCTGACTGCACTGATTTCTGGTTGTCACCTGATGTAAAACTGTTTTTGTGTCTTCCGAAGCCATTTTCCAAGTAACTTTGCTCAAATACACAAGCGTCTCAGCAAAACCTAGAGCTCCTTCATATGACTGATTCCGTATATATCTGGTTACTCCAAGGGGACATAACTGGGAGAATGCAGCTACTGCAGGCACGGGAGAAATGAAGGGTAGAAAAACCTTTTGGGTCGTAGAAAGTGGGGGCCATAAAGATCTTGGCCTTATTTTAATATTTCTCAGAGTATAGGAGAGTCAGTGTGTGATCTTACTGGTAGTGATGGTTCTTCTGGGAAATCTTAACTTTAAATTGCCTGCCAATCTCTATTTTGTGTGTCCGAGAAGAGCCATTTATCACTTTTATGAAGCCACCAAAAGCCCACACTGAGGGAGAAAAAAACCTAATTATTGAGCAGTACATGCCCTCACACTAAATATATAATGAGAGTAATAGTCTGAAGGCTCTAAAGATGGGTAATAAATGTTTTGATAAAACAAATCTAAGATTGCCCCCACCAGAAAGACAGCCCTCCCTCACCTCCACTAACTCTCTGTTACACACCTGGGGGTGGGGGCAAGTTTCTGACATTTAATGATGTCTGGGATGATAAAATTTTCCCTGGTAGCTCATCTCCACAGAACAGCCCTTTCTTTAGCCAATAACAATAACCCATGTATGTATATGAGTTTCCTGATTAACAAAGCACTTCATATGGATAAAAATTAGTTTATTGCAGAAAGGAGATTTGGGGGCTCACTTAAACTCAGGGCTGTAATTATGCATATTAGATTCAGGATGTCTCTTTGCCCCTTAGATATCTACATTCATGGAGTTTTCAGAGTCATCGTCTTTGGAATTCACCTTTTCTTCTACTCTTGCTCTAGGGGCAGAGTTGTTTTCCTTACTTACCTTAAGAAAACCAAGATCATCTGTGAATGAACTCCAAGTTCATCCTTTAATTCAAAGTAGCGACTAATCCCCTTACAACTTCCTGAAGCCTAACTCAGTAAATTGTACCCTAGTCCCATAAATCTTCCCTTAATCTCTCTCTTTCTTGGGAATAACTGTCCAAAGTTAGGCAAATCTCTTAACTCATTGTTTTCTTTCTTTTTTTTTTTTAAAGATTTTATTTATTTATTTGACAGAGAGAGGCACAGCGAGAGAGGGAACACAAGCAGGGGGAGTGAGAGAGGGAGAAGCAGGCTTCCCACCGAGCAGGGAGCCTGATGTGGGGCTCGATCACAGGACCCTGAGATCATGACCTGAGCTGAAGGCAGACGCTTAACGACTGAGCCACCCAGGCGCCCCTTAACTCATTGTTTTCCTATTGCTTTCTCTGACTTAGTTCTATAATTTATTCATTTACGATAATTTACTTATAAATAAATAAATAAATGGTTTTGATTATCATTATGTCTCTCCTCCCGGCTTATCACCCAGTACTGCTCTGACCACATGTGGCGACTGAGCACCTGGAACGTGGCTAATCTGAATGGAGAGATGCTTAAAGCATAAATACACAGTAGATTTTGAGACCTTAGAACCCCAAAAAGAAAGTCATATCTTCTGGATAATTTTTGCGTATTGATTACATTTTAAAATGGTAATGTTTTAGATATACTGGTTTCAATAAAATATTATTAAAATTAATTACTTTTACCTGTTCCTTTACTTTTTTTTGTTTAAATGGCTGCTAGAAAATTTAAAATTACTCATGTGGCTCACAGTATACTTCTATAGGCAGCACTGACCTAGAGCTTTTAACTTTGCATCCTAGGTCTTTATCTGAACACCCCCACCCCACCCACAATCCAGTCCAATCTCCTGATCTGTTTTCTTTCTTCACAGGCACTAACATCTCCTTGAGCTAAGAATTCTTTCTGATTACCTCTATCTTAGTAGAATAGAGGTAGAAATAGGTATAAGTACACACTGCCACTCATAACAAGTATGCTGGCCCTGAAGTTATTCCATTAGAAAGAAAAAAAAATGTTTTTCTTATCCCTGAAGTAATGTCTGGAGACAAAACAAAGTAAGCAGAGCAAGGGCAGAATATTCACAGATATTCCTGCTGGTCTTGGAAAGCAGAACTGACTTCCCAGAAAATTACATCCAGTAAGACAGTGTTACATGGAGTGAAACAAATTTAGTCTTGCTACTCAAGGGAGTGCATAAAGGTTCCTCTGAGAGTGTGGAGTTAATAAAAATGGATGGTGAAACCGGTTGTATTTTTCTTGAAGGAAGTTCATAGGCAGTATCAATCCAGCCCAAGGGAGCAATGGGGCTGAATATTTTCCAAGTGCCTGACATAAACAGCAAAACTTATTCTCTCCATCGTGGTTTGCCATTATTTTTACACTTCTGATATTTTTACGGACAAATCAGTCCATGCACAGACACATTTACAACAAACCATTGTTAATCCCTGATGTATTCAAATTTGACTTACAATGACCTGAATATATAAAGAACCACCTACCCTGTCTCCATGCCCTCTCCACCTACTGCCCCCTCCTGGCCATGCTTTCTTCCTCTGGCCTCAAGTTCCACCTGGGACCCATTAAAAAATACCTGAACCTTTTAGAGAAGCAGTGAAAAGGCGCTTGTGGGAAAATAGAAAATATTTAGGGAGCTGGTCTTCTGCCTTCTGTCCCCCTGCCTCTGAAACAGTTTCCTTGGTGCATGGCCTGATTTGTTTTTATTTTACTGTGCTACATTGTCAGAATTACCTAACCCCCCCATAGATCTATTTGGGTTAAGCGAGAATCTTTTAAAAATGCAAATATTCCTGAGAGTGTTAAAGGGCTTTCAGTAATTTACACATTGGTGTGAATTTATTCAATCAAATTGCCTCTCTGCTCATGGTGATTAGCAGCCCACTCACTGCTTGTCTTCCTCAGCAGTAAGGACAGAAATCTAATTTCAAAACAAAGGATTGGAAAGCTGCCTACATGTGGCTACTTCTTAAATTGCCAAGATATTAACATTTTAGCAGCTCAAAAAAGTCATGTCAAGTCTTTCAAGCTCTTTTATTTTGGGGTAGCAAATTCATTGCACTCTCTTGGTAGTGGAACTGCCTCTTGGATTTCCTCCAGTAAAATGATGTAAAAGTAGGAAGCTTTGTGGAAACTTCATTTCTACTTCATGGAGTTAAGAGGTGGGGTGGGACACCAGTTTATGGTCCCATGGTCTTAACTGTGGGAAAGAATATTTCATTTTTGGTTATACGTCTTTGAGGAGGACAGGGAAGATAGACTATGTAAATTAGGCGTCATTGGCCCAGTTCAATAACTCACCCCTGCCACTCACTCTCCAAGAACTCTAGTGTAATTTCTAAAGAAAATGTATTTCAGAACAATGACAATTATGACCAGAAATTCAGTCACTTCCACACTCTGTACATCTTGATAAAGACTTTACTGGATATTTAAAGTCTTTAGGACCCTACTCTGTTGTTTATGGATCAAATCCATTTATAGCACCTAATCGGATCCTGCCTATGAGTTGGGCCATCCCAGTAATCCTGTTTTCCACAGGTCCCTTAATATTACCACATATGCCTAACTCAGAAAGCCACAGAAAACATGATCCTTGATGGCTAAAATGTTCTTAATTCCTGGGTTCCAAGTTCATAACACAGAAAATCAACAGTGGAGAAACCTTGAAAATTTAGGAAATCATTATTTCTCCGAACTTCTTGTAGGAGATGATGTATCAGCAACACGCCTAAGCCCCACATTCAGGCAACTCAACATAATAACAGCAATCCTTACAAAGCTCTACACAGAGTAGGCACTCAGTAAACATTTGCTGACTGACTTGTTCAATTTGCTTTAAAAATCACCGTGAAATGTCGACCCTGTTTTACGTGAAAATGTATTCCTCTAAATACTATCTCACCATAGATATCAAATCATTTTCAGTTACCATCTGGTACATAATTTTGGCACATGCATACATGCTACACAGGTCCGAGGAGTAGAGAATTTATTATAACAGTTGATGCTATTATCCGTTCAAGCCATAGAGGAAATGTGTGTAATCAATAAAGGCTATAAAACAAACCAAAATGAAAGCTTTGACTTTTTCAGATACACCATGTTCAAAATACTTCTTAATAATTCAGAGAAAAAACATGTTTGTTTGGTAGCTGCAGTGATTTCATGGGCAGATACATCTAGTCAGGGCTTCAAGAATGCAGTGGCCACATGTGGCTTGTGACTGCATATTTTCAACCGTACAACTCAGCTGTGTGCCTGAAACAGATGTCGTTTTACAGTCATGGTTCTGTGTGTATTAGCTCTGGAAAATATTCTCTAAATCTGCAGGCGACAAAAGGAAGGACTTAAACATTCTAGAATAGTTAGTCATGACTTAATCATGGAACACAATATAAAGAACAGTGTTTTATGCTCTAGGATATTAATTTTTAAAAAAACAATAATGTGTCATCTCTATTTCACATGCACTGGACCACTGTTTACATACAGATAATCCCTGGGAATTACTACGTCAGCCTGGTGGCCAAAGAAACTCTGCTTCCCTGACAGTTGCTGCTATGAGATGTTTCACAAATTCTTCTTATTCCTTTGACAACACAAAAATCCTCTAAACTTCTCCACTGTGGATCCCAAGCAGGAATCCATGTGGTAGTTATGCTGGAAATAACAGCAAGGGAGAAGTAACAAGAGGCAGGATACCTACCCTCAGCATCACCACTCAAGGCTTCTCCTCTCCCCCATTTCCATAGCTACGTTTCTTCCAGCCAAGATGCAGGATCATGTGCCCAATCTCTAGCCCTGTTCCATCCCAACTCCTAGCCCCCAGTTATTTTTTAACTCTTCCTTAGCTCCCAGGAAACTCACTGAACATAAGGCGGCCTTCAAAGAGTAGATAAACATTACTTGAGACCCACCACTTATCTGTGTCTTCTCTCCCTCCAACACTCACTTGGGAAAAATAAAAAAGTACTGATAGGAGGATATTATTTGGAGCCCCTTTGCTCATGATCTCTTTCTTGTAATTTCCAGTAAAAACCCTTAGAAAAACTGTGGAGGGAAGAGTCGTACTTCTACTCATTTCTCATTAGTCAAGGAATAAAAGAAATAATAGTTGAAAGCAAAGAAGGTAACAATGGCAAGAGCAACATGCTGCCCAAATTCTGGTGCTCTCAGAAAAAAAGAAAAGAAAAGAGAGGTAACCAGAACTCTGACCCAGGTGGTTAAGATTCTAGGAATTTCTCCTAGATAGAAAGTCTTTGCCCCTTACAACACTTCAATTCTTGTCATCCTAGAACCCATTAACTTTTTATGGTGTGAATGTGTATCCATCTTCCTTTTCATTATTATAATTTTTTTTATTTTTTTTTTAAGATTTTATTTATTTATTTGGCAGAGAGAGAGAGAGACAGTGAGAGAGGCAACACAAGCAGGGGAATGGGAGAGGGAGAAGCTGGCTTCCCACTGAGCAGGGAGCCCGATGTGGGGCTCAATGTGGGGCTCGATCCCAGAACCCTGGGACCATGACCTGAGCCGAAGGCAGATGCTTAATGACTGAGCCACCCAGGGGCCCCCTTCCTTTTCATTATTAAAACCCTGCCACAACATTAGCCTGAATGTGTCTGAGTAGCAATTCCTGCCACTAACCCTGAGCAGAAAGGAGACTCTACAAGCAAGAATAGCTAGAACACACTACAGTCTGAAACATTTTATGAGTGCCCACTATGTTCAGTTACTATGCTAAGAACTTATGTTACTGAGATAAGTGACAATCTGGACTTCAAATTGCTTCAAGTCCAAGGAAAGGGAAGACAAAAACATATACAGATAATAATGTGATAAATGCTAGAAAAACAGGGCCCTTCCTGTAGACTGAGTCTTGAGAACCTAGTCAAGAGAATCAGTGTGAAGATGACAGGGAATTCCAGGTTAAAGGAACAATTGATGCAAACACAAGGAGTGTGAGATGGATCCCAAAGCAGTTTGACATGGATAGAACACTAGGCGAGAGGCGGAGGAGACAAGAGACGAGAGACTGCAAAAGTTGGCATGGATAAACTGTGAGCAGCTTTGTCCAACATGCCCAGAAATTTGATTTTCTACCAAAGAAAATGTGAAGACATTGAAGGATTTTCCATAGAACAGAGACATAATGAGATTTAATTTCATAAAAGATCACTCTGTTTGCATCTTGGATAATGGATGAGGTGTATTTAACACCAAAGACCAGCTAATAGGCTGCATTTCAGGTGAGAAATACCTGACTCAGAGCAGTGGCATTGGGGACCCAAAGGGGATGAATTAACACATCATTAGACATGTAGACTCAAATGTCACTAGGTGACAGTGACTGTGAGTTTAAGAGAGAAGAACGAAACTAGGGTGACGTGTAGGTTTCTGGCGTGACGTGTAGGTTCCTGGCCTGAATGATGAGCTGACTGAAACTGCCTTTCACTAACACAGGAGAAAATGGCTAGTACACTAAGTTTGGGGTGCATTAGAGATGCCAAGACAGCCAGGCAGGCATAAGGGTCTGGGTTCAGGAGGAAAATGGGATGCAGATATAGGTTACAAAGAACAGATCCTATGGAGCTGGCCAGTCCACCTCCCACTGATTTCTTCCCTGTCCAGAATGTATCTCCCACATCAATGTCCTGCCCCTTCCACCCACTCACATGTCTGGGAAGTAAACATAAATCAAAATCTGTTCATGAGTCACTGGCTTCAGAAATGTGCCTAATTTGCTCTCTGAAGTTGAGAACAGAGCCAGAACAGGCCCAGATTTTCAACTGGTAACTGTTTGGCCTTGGCTTTCTCTTAAATACCCTTAGCCTTGGCAACCTGGCTGTCTGAATTTATGGCTTGGCCCCTGGACTTTTATTGTTTCTGTCAACCCAGCCTGGACCATCCCCTTAGCCAAGCAGTACCCTGTGCTAGCCCAAGGGACTTTTTAAATAAAAATTAGGACAAAAACATGCTCTTTGGTTGGCATTCACTGTCTCAAGGACTCATAGTTTAGTGTCAGAAGATATCTTTCTGCTAATTAGAAAAGGTGGGCCTTGTGCAGGGCATAGCATCTGTATGTGCAGCTCTGATCTGGCTTCGGACTGAGCTATTTGGCTCTTTGGAAGAATGTCTATGCCCAGTTTAAGTCCTGAACCGTTCTTGTGTCTCACACTGCAGCTACCATCAGCAGCTTTTATACTTCACTTTACCCCTAGGCAAGTAATACCTGTGAGGAACAGACATGAATTGTCCTACCAAGGTGTAAGCCCATATTCCCAACTTTGGTCCACCTCTAAAAGTATATAGGAGTTCTGACAAGCAATCAAGGGTTAAACACCTTCATCCTCTACCCTTTGAATAGCACTAGCCCTGGGGGAAACCTGCCATCATTGGGAGAGGTCTTGCCCTCAGTATTTGGCAGCCAAGATCACAATCAAACCTCAGCACCAGTACCTCAGACATGTTCCACAGGACAGTGAACTTTATACATCCAGTATGCTATGGCTGAAATTGGGTTTGGCAGGCTAGCCTAAGAAAATAAGAAAATGATAATAAGTCAGATGAATAAATGTACATTAGGCTGCCACAAACCTGTGTGGAAGGATTTGTCTCCTCTCTTTGAAGAAATTAGGCATTGGTGAACTTTCTATCTTATGAAGCCTCTGACTTCATGACAGATTCAGAGGAAACAGAAGTAAGCTGTGTTTTAGAAAGTATTCCCTAGAATAGGAAACAGCAAGGGAAGTTTCTAGAATACACTGTCCATCACCTAAAGATTCAGATGTAACAGCAAAAGCAGTTCTGCCGAGCTGACCCCTGCTTGCATGCTCCGTTTATAAGTAAACATCTTAGAAGGAATGCTCATAGACATATTGGTAGTGAAAACAGATAACAGAGAAAGATTTTCAGAGGATATAAAGATCTCTGTATTAACATCTGAGGCTATATAGTCCTCCTCTCCACACTCTGTGTCAGTGAGAATTGACTGAGGACTCAGATTATAATCTTGTTCTGAATGGGCCAAAAAATAAAATACTCCTTAACTTCTTACCTAATAATTCATAAAGTTACCCTATCCTGAATGAGCTAATTTGGAAATAAATTACCTGATAATTAAGAGCTTATTGTAAAAACAAAGTAACGAGGATGAAGAAACTTAGAAAATCAGCTAAAAAAGGTCCCAAGTGCCTCTTTAATAAATTACATTCCCTTAAAAGGCAGTAGGCAATGGAATATAGCATCACACTAAAAATAATGGCTTTCCCCTTTTTAACTTTCATTGTTAATCTTAAAAAAATCAATCGATTTGTAATGAATGTTTCCTTCTTGGGCTGAGGAAGGTTCTGAGGAGAAAGCCTTATATAAAAGTCATTCTTCACCAAAAAGGAAACAAAATCTGGATCACAGTAAATATAATTAAGATGTACTCTATTTTTCTTTTCCTTTTTAGTTAGAAAATAAACCTTACTTTTTAGAGCAGTTTTAGGCTCACAGGAAAACTGACCGGAGGGTACAGAGATTTCCATATATCCCTGCCCCCCACACATGCACAGCCTCCCCCACTGCCAACATCTCTGACCAGAGTGTTACATTTGTTCCAGTTGAACCAACACTGACACATTGTTATCACCCAAAGTCCCTAGCTTACTTTAAGTTTCACTCGTAGTGTAAATTTTGTGGATTCTGACAAATATCTAATGACAGGTATCTACCACTGTAGTATCATACATAATAGTTTCACTGACCTAAAAATCCTCTGTGCTCCACCTATTCATCCTTCCCTCCCCACTAACCCCTGCAACCCCTGATCTTTTTACTGTCTCCATAGTTCTGTCTTTTCCAGAAGGTCATATAGTTTTCGGAATCATACAGTATCTAGCCTTTTCAGATTGGCTTCTTTCACTTAGTAATATTCATCTTTTCTCTTAAAGGCATTATAAAACTTCCCCAAAACCATGTATGTTGATATGGCAAAGTGAGAAAAAGTATGAAGGCTCACACTCAAGTACTAATTTTGCCACTTTGGGCAAGTGACTTACCTTTAATAGGCCTTGGTTTTCTCATCTGTAAAATCAGGAAAACATTAATACCTATCCCACTAACTTTATGATGTTGTTGTGAAGGTCAGGTTTCTTTTCTTAAAAATGAAGGAGTGCATGGGTGGTGTATTGGTTTGAGCGTCCAACTCTTGGTTTTGGCTCAGGTCTGATCTTGGGGTCATGAGATAGAGCCATGCATCAGGCTTCATGCTCAGCATGGAGTCTGCTTGGGTTTCTCTCTCCCTCTCCCCTTCCATACTCCCCACCTCTCAGTGTGTGTGTGTGTCCGTGTGTGTGCGCGCACGCGCGCTCTCTCTCTCTTTCTAAAATAAATAATCTTTAAAAAAAGGAGGTACTAATGTCTATGTTGTAGAGTCCTTGTATGAATTAAATAGGTAATGTGTTTGAAGAGCTTAGCACCATGCCTAGAACATACTGCATATTTAATAATGGTAGCTGCCATGCTATTTTTATTTTAATGTATGCTAAATACTTTTTATTTGACCCTCTAAAACTATTCTCTGCTTTTTACCATCTTGCCTTGTGGGGCACAATTGCTAAATTGAATATACCTCCCTCTGGATTTCCTGATGAGGTCAACCAATGGGAGGTCCCAGAGGAGGTTAGAAGTTGGGAGGGAGAGAGATGGGTTTTTACTCCCTGCGCCTTTTTTCTGTCATACTGTAGTTTGGTTGTGGCTGCATTCCCCCTTGAAGGACAAAAATCTTGCTGGGCAACCATCTTAGAGTTGGCTTCCCTTAACCCTGACCATCCCTATATAAGAAATCTCTTAAATTATCCCTTGAGGTAATTTAGGAAGTTTCTGTTGTTTTTTGTCAGGAAGACACATAATGTTTGCCCTTCATATTCATTGGCACAATTATTATTGTTTTTTTAACATTGTAAAGCAGCCAAGGCATCGTAAAATCAAGAACCATATGCAACTGTACAAAATCTTGCAAGTTATTACTGACATCCTTCTATATCCAACACTGGTCAGAATTTATGAAGATGTACTTTTAGATTCAATTTAAAAAGTGGAAAAAATTACAGAGATCTGGGAAAAAGATACAAAAATTGTAAAATATCTATAAGAAAGGCTGGTCAATTTTTCCTCATTAAAAATATACCAAAAAATACAACAACAACAAATCGCTGGGTATTATTTAACTTTGTAGCACAAAGGCAATTATTTAAAGTGCAGTTAATGTTTGTAGCTGATGTTTCACAGATGTGTCCCCCAATGTAATACTTCATTTCTGGAACCATGGTGGGATATGGACCATCCCAAAAGGGAAGACTTTTATAATAATAGTTCAAGGAGATTTTCAATTGCAGCAAGAATTTTCACTAATAATGAAGGAATTAATTGAAGTGCAAATAATCCTCTGCTATGGTTCTACGTTTGACAATGAACTAACCATTTTGCCTTAGCAAAATCACTGCCTGCATTTTTTTCCCCAATTTTATAAATATTAATTATATAATATATATTTATTACAAATCATGTTAAAATGAAAAACAGGTCAACCTTAGTGCTAAGTTTAAAACAAAAAAGTAATAGAGAATGTGCAAATGTGGTGTTGACTTTATTGCGTGAATGGGACATGACACTCCACCCAGAATATTCTGTAATAAAGCTACTTACTTTAGGTTTTGGTCGAGCTCCAGTTGACATCTGGTTTGGCACACCATCAAGATTCTGGATGTTTCCAGTTTTATTTCTACAAATTCCTTTCCTCTGACGATTTTTTTTTTAAAGCTTAGTCTTCAGATTTATAGAATTCTGTAGAAAGAAATTTTAAGCAGGTTATTTTCACATACAAAGAATTATTCTTAGGCAGTAATTCATCTCAATTAGTCAATAAAAATACATGTTTTGAAAATTAACATAAACTGTGGAATATTCCCCTATATTAATAATTTTTCCAAAGACATTTATGATTAGGCTCAGTGAGATCAGCCTAGTTAAGCCTAAGAACTTTTTGTGAATGAATGTAAATTTATAAATTAAAATTACTTTTAATCTACCAAGGTAAAATATAGTACTACATTGGCATCTCATAAAACTTTCTAAAATTCAAAACCAAAGGTGTCTTTAAAATGGAAATAATAAGATGTGGCTCATACAGAGCCACATTATTATAGGCTTTAAGATCTCAGTTTATATATTTTGTTAAGTAGGGAAAAAATTATAAATTTGTATTTCTGAGGGTTAGCTATAGAATTAAAATTACTAAAAACATATTATCATAAAGAGAATCCTAAACTTTGTAGATATAGTAAAAGTCCTTTTCTAGAATGTTGGATAAATCCTCATTGAATTGGAGTAATTAAGTTTGTCTTGATTAATTCTTCCCACTGCTTGGAAGTCTTTCACATCTCTCTACGTCCAAGTTACTTATACAAGTTACCTAGCAGCCTCTAGTGCAAAGTTCTATCCTGGTCTATTTCTTCTGGAACAAGTATCAAGCTCTACAGAAGTAGGGAAGGTTAGAAATGTGAATTTTTCATTTAACTAAAATTTTCTCATTGATCATCAGGTTGTTTGTGGGCAGGGTGAATAAAAGATCTGGAACAAACAAACTTTATTGAATTGTATATGAATGTAGCACTGCCAAATACTAACTATATAACCTTGGATTTAATTTCCTCAAATCTTAATTTGTTCACCTATAAAACAATACTTTGACATTTATTGAACACTTCTTTGTGCCTGGCATATTTGACCAATGGAATGTAAGTCCATAGGAATCTGCCAAGTCTGAGTGGAATCATTAAATGTGAAGCTTGGAAATTACATTTTTCTTACTCTTGATGCCGCAACTCTCCTGTGGTGAAAAGAATTGACTATGATGATGAGAATAATAGTGATACGATGATGATAATGGTAGATAACATATGTTTGACAGGCACTGTTACATGTTTTATATATTTACCTTTTAAAAACAATCCCGATTTGTTTACACTAGAAGCTTACTAACTAAAAAATATGTCCTAGAAGGGTTTGAGGAAATAGAAGTGTGTACACACTTCTGCCCTCGAGAAAAGGCCACGAGGAAGCTAATGGGGCCATGTCTTACTTCAAGTATACACTGACTTTTAAACATATGACTTATTAAATTTCAAAAAAAGCAGCTTTAGACAACAAATAAGACTGCAATGAACTGGCAGCCAGGGGGGCTGACAATGCAGTGCGTCGGCATTGGGTTGACCAAGGAGCGCTACGCTCTTCTGATTACTGCTAATGTCTATCTCTGCCACTAGTGTAGACAATTTGACGATGCCTAGAGGAACAACTCCCTGTGGGCTCATTTGTAAAATGAGGATGGTGCTGGCACCTATTTCAATAGGCTGCAGTGTACTGCGTGAAAGCCCCTGTAAGTACTGCTGGTGTTGCTGTTCTTACAACTCAGCAGGTGGGGACAGTCTTCTCCTTCAGGAAATTAGGGACTGTATCTTCTTCAGGAAAAAAATGACATTCGCTGACAGAATATTAAATATAAGATCCCGTGTGTGATACTTTCACATATACTACTTCGCTTTCTTCTTCCCAGCCATTCTGTGAGGTGAGTCTTGCTGTTCTCATTTTATAAAACAATTGCTAAAGAGAATGAGTTCTTGATGAGGCTCACGTGGCAAATGAGAGCACTTAGCTCTCCTGATTCTCCTCAGAGATTTCTCAACTCCCCTGGATTTCTCTTTGTATCCTTGCCCAGCCCCATCCCCACGCCCTCTTCTGTCTAAATACCATCATAAGCTCTCGCTCATCTGGTTAACAGGCCTGGGCTTCTCTTAGCCCTGTGGATGATGGATACCTGCAGAGATTAGGAAATGAGGCTGAAACTGTAGGAAGGAATTGACCATAACAACCCAGCAGCTTTCTAGAGCTCCCATGGCAAAGGCAGGGCCACTTATAGCACTTTTTGAATGCATGCTAAGGCACTTGATATTTTTGGCACTGTTATAAGTAATACCTTTTCGTAAAATTTACATTTTGTATGTTCTGTAATTGGTACATAAAAATTCAATTGATTTTTCTTAATTGATGTTGTGTCCATAAATATATGTAAGGTTTTTAATTAATGTTATATACTTGCGGGTGTTGTCTGTACTCTTATATATGGGACTAATAATACTTTTGTTTCCTTTCTATTCCTTGTACTTTTCTTTC
The DNA here is from genome assembly GCF_054177405.1 of Leptonychotes weddellii. NCBI lineage: Eukaryota > Metazoa > Chordata > Mammalia > Carnivora > Phocidae > Leptonychotes > Leptonychotes weddellii. The sequence goes on from NC_138371.1 coordinate 113,628,509, forward strand.
TTTTATTTTCATTATTACTAGGCTAGGACCTCTAATCAGTGCTGATTAGAGGAGGTAAAAGATATACTGATCTTATTTCTGATTTTAAGGAGAATGCTTCCAACACTTCTCCATTTAAGTGTGATGCTGACTGTATGGTTTTTGTTTTTGTGTTAATCAGGCAGTTCCTTTCTTTTGATAAAAAAATTTTAAATGAAAAGATATTGAATTTTACTGAATGAATTTCCTCCATCTATTAAGATAATCACATTTTTCTTCTTTAATCTCTTAAGTTATAAATCATATTAATCTTGTATTAAGCCAACCATGCATTCCTATATTATATCATCAAAGTAACTTTCAAGTCTTTAAAGACTATTTATCATAATGAATCTTGGAATTCATCAAATTCCCTTTAGATAACTGGACATATCAATCAACTACACTAAGATATTTACAATTTTTTTAAAAGATTTTATTTATTTATTTGACAGAGAGAGAGCACAAGCAGAGGGGAGTGGCAGGCAGAGGGAGAAGGAAAAGCAGGCTCCTCCCTGAGCAGGGAGCCTGATGTGGGACTCGATCCTAGGACCCTGGGATCATGACCCAAGCCAAAGGCAGACGCTTAACTGACTAAGCCACCCAAGGGCCCCGATATTTACAATTATTAAACCATCCTTACATGCATGACATCAACTGTGTTTGGTTGTGATAAGCAATTCCTTTTAATCTTACTCAGTTTGGTTAGCTGCTGTTTTCTTTAGCATTTTTACATTCATATTCATTTTTGTCCTCTGTCAAGCTTTTGTATCAAGATGTTAGTTTCATAAAATAAACATGGAAGCTATACATCTTTATGAATGAGGTTCAGAAAATTTATATTGCATGAGAATTATCCATTCTTTGAAAATTTCAAAGGACTCACAGGCCTTTTGAGAACTTGTTTAATTTATCCCATTGGTTTTGGTCTATTCTGGTATGTGACTCCTGAATGAATTTTGACAATATATATTTTAATATAACATTATCTATTGCAAAGTCTTTCAAATTTATTAGTAGACCTATGTACACTCTTGTACTTTTAAAATAATATTGTATCTGATATTATAGCTTTCTTGTTCCGAATTTTATTTCTGTTATTTAGTGGAAAGAGCCTAGTATTTAGGTTAGACAGACTCACCACTAAGGCAGACAAGTCAATTCATTTGTTAGATCTCAGCTTAATCACCACCGCCTCTGGGAAACCTTGCATCACTCCTGGGAGAGGTTTCTGTGGATTTCTGTACTTCCTCTATCAAAACATTTGTTTCACAGTATAATTGTTTGTTTAATGGGCAGCTTCAAAGTTAAACTGTAAGCTCTATGAGAGTAATGACAAGGTATATCTAGTTTACCACCACGCACCTAGCACAGTGTCTGAAAAAGAATGAACACTCAGTAAATCTTTGTTTGAACGAACAAGTTAATTGTTGCCATGTTTTACTCTGCCTGTCTCTTCCATAAGACCACAAGTTTTAATTGCTTTTTATAGCTACCATACCAAAAGAGCAAAAGAGTGATTAAAAATGCCAGCTCTGGAGCTCGAGTGCAGGGTTCAAAGCTAGGCTCTGCCATTCACTAGCTGTGTGACTATGAACAAATTACTTCACTTCTCTGTACTTCAGTTGCCTCTCTGTAAAACTAGAAATAATAATGCTGGACTGTAGGGAGTTTATATATGCCTGGTACACAGTAAATGATGAATTAATGATAGCTATTATTATGTTAGTACATGACAAATAAATGAATGGATAAAAGAATAATGAACCTATGAAAACAGAGAAAATAATGATATTATTTGCTCTGCTCTGGATGTTCTGAGGATCAAGTGACAGGAATTTTAACTAATGAAAACCATTTGAAGTATTTTATTAGAACCATTACAAATGGGAAGCCCCAGTGGCCACAAGAAAGAGAACTGTTTTCTTCTTTGGAAAAAAATGACAAGGCTAGAGAAATATTTAATAAGGTTTTGTTCCTATTTGGAGCAAAAAAATTGGAATATTTTTCTTAAATTGGATTTTTTCTTTTATATCTTAGTCTCTACAATACAACTAGGTTATTTCAAAGTTTAATTTAATGTTTTTATAACTATGAAATACCTGAATAAAAATTTTTCTTCAGACTTGATAGCTCTTTTGGAAATAATTTCTGATTTTCCAAATATTTTTTTTCCCCTAGGTCTTTTTATCCATTACTTACTTTTCATAGTTCATACGTTATTCAAATAATGCCTCTTTATTTGTTTTTCTCCTGGACAAAGAAATTTTAAAATGCTATCCCTATAGTCATTCTCAAAGGTTGCCATGTGTAAATATTAGCCCTAGAGTATTAGACTTCACTGATGTAATAATAATTGAATATTTTTTCCTATATACAACTGAGTCATGACATAGAAGTGCAAGAAACCAGTAAGGAAATTCTCTTCCTAATGTGGGCCAAAATCTCATATTAAGAGAGCTAAGAAAAAAGTTGCTAAAATATTTACAGTTATGCAAATATACCCAAAATTGAAGTGGTGTGCTATTGTTGACTGTCCAAGTCTAAGAACAGATAAACAGCAAATTATTTGACTCATTTTACTCTTTTCAGAAGAAAAGAAATAAAAAAGGGGAATACAAATAATCCTTTTCTTTAAAAAATTCTATGACATTTCTAAAATATACAAGATTCTAATTTTTATATATTATTTAAAAGTATAGCATGCCATTCTCTAATTTCCTCATTTGCAAAGAAGAATCTTACTAATTAACTGATTTGGAAATTGAAGACTATTACATTTAATTTTTTAGAGGAAAGCGCAACATTTATAAAGAAACATCCATATTTTAAAACATTTAAAATACTGACTTAATATCCAGTTGCAACAATAGGCATAAATAATGTAACATCAGTTTTTGATCCCAAATATAAATGAAGTGAGCCAAAGGTCAAAACTATGCATAGACTCAAAGTCACCTTTGCCATTTAGTTTTCAAGTAGTAGATGTGTTCTGTATCTCAAAAGAGAAGCTTGTGTAATTAACCTTCAGGAGAACATTAAAAACACAAAGAAGGGGGCGCCTGGGTGGCTCAGTCGTTAAGCGTCTGCCTTCGGCTCAGGTCATGATCACAGGGTCCTGGGATCGAGCCCCCGCATTGGGCTCCCTGCTCCGCGGGGAGCCTGCTTCTCCCTCTCCCACTCCCCCTGCTTGTGTTCCCTCTCTCGCTGTGTCTCTCTCTGTCAAATAAATAAATAAAATCTTTAAAAAAAAAAAAAAACACAAAGAAAAAACTGAAAATTTTCCTGAGCTGAGCTAAAATAGTTTTTATTGAATTCATTTTTGACAATGTTTCTAATCTGTTCTTCCTATAACTGGGACTAATTTACTTATCCTGCCAAATTAGACTAAAAAAGACACACTTGATTCCAGATCCATCTGAGAGAGGCCTTCTAGTTTTTTGTATTCCTAGTTTTTTAGACACAAGATTCCTCTTCTCTATCACAATAATTACTATTTATTTAGTGCTTGTACTGAGTGTAGCAAAAGCAGGCTGCTGCTTAAATTCAGGTTATGCTTTTTCTGCTTACTGTTGTGTGACCTGAGCAAGTTACTTAAGTTCTCATTGTCTCTGCCATCTCATTAGATTAAAAATGGTGGTATTAATAGGACCTACTAATAAGATTTTATTTATTATTTTCCATTTTGTTTTTTGGCCCATATTTTATCAAGATGTTGTTAGGACTTCAGGAAGCCAGAGTTCTTTTTTTTTTTTTTTTTTTTAAGATTTTATTTATTTATTTGACAGAGTGAGACACAGCGAGAGAGGGAACACAAGCAGGGGGAGTGGGAGAGGGAGAAGCAGGCTTCCCACTGAGCAGGGAGCCCCATGCAGGGCTCGATCCCAGGACTCTGGGATCATGACCTGAGCCGAAGGCAGACACTTAACGACTGAGCCACCCAGGTGTCCCAGGAAGCCAGAGTTCTAATTGTATTATAACCTCTATGAGATCTATGACTATACTCTTGCTGATGGATCAAGTACCACAAAACAGTCAGTGGAGACCCAACACATACTGACCAAGGAAAAGCGCCATGCTGATTGAAGAACCCAAATGTCTTTTTCAAATCCCTCACTGGGATCCACTGAAGATGGATACAGAAGTGACAGAACAAAACATAAGATGTGAGAACACAGAAGACTCATGATGACATCCAGTTCAACTTAATATAGTGACATATAGGACATGCTTTAGCAGTCTTGTGGCTTTATTTGTCACTTGTACATAGTTGATTGCAGTATCTGCATCTTTCCCCTGCACCCAATGGCTTCCTTAGGCAAAGTATCTTTGGAGCCACTCAATTCTTGTCTCCATTCATTCATTCATTCATTCCCTCATATTCCAAACACTGTACAAGCACTGGGAAAACAAAAATAAATATATTTTCTTGAAGAGCTCTAGTCTAGGGAGAAAGAATCATGTAGATTGATAATATTATAAGGATTTAAACCAAAGTATATACACAATGATATGGGAACACAGACAATACAGAAAATAATTCTGCCTGGGGAAAAGGAAGAGTTCATAGAGAAAATAACCTTTAAACTGAGTTTTGAAGGAAGAATAGTACTATTTCAGGGGAAGAGAATCCCAGAGACATGAAAGCATAAAAAGAATACCGCATATTCAAAGAATAGTGAGGATTTTCGTCTGATTCCATCTGACTGGGCCTAGTGGATAATGGCAACATATGATGTGTGCGAGTGAAATGGGGGTCCTCAGATAAGAAGCCACATATTAAGGAGTTTGACGCTTTCCTGTAGGTAAGGAGAACCTTGTGGATTTCTTGTTGTTGTATTTTACGACTGATAAAGCTAAAGAATACAGGGAGATTATATAAGTATCAAGGAGTTTAAACATGCCTTGGTATCGCAACATTTCTCATGTGAGTTCAACTCTCCCTTGCCTCTGCTCCCTCCCTTTTTTGCAAATGGTTTTTCAAAACAATGTTTTTATCATCAACTATAAATATAAAAAAGCGCACAAACAGATGCACAGCTTAATGAATAACTCAACTGTGAAGGATCTTTTAACTACCGTTTGGTCAAGAAGTAAAATGTTGCCAGAACTCTGCCCCATTCCTCTAACAAAATCCCCCAATATCCTCCATACCAATTCTAATCTCCTTCTTCCTCCCAAAAGGAATTGTTATGGACTTTTACAGTTATTATTTCCTTGCATTTTTCATAGCTTTATCAGTCAAATGTGTATCCCTAGATGCTAAAGTTAGTGCAGCCTCTATAAATTTTTTTGATATCTTTTAACTCTCTTAATCCATAACTTATTTGTTACAATTTACCTGTTGAAAAACCCAAGTTTTTCTACACTCTAGTTTTCCACAGTCCAAATTTTGCAAATTGCATGTTCAATAGTACATTTTAACTTGTTCCTGTCTTGTTTTTCTGAAAATCAGTATGTTAATCCAATTTGGGTTCCATGACTCTTGGTAGCGCTGAGTGCTTCCATCAAGAAATATATAATACCTGATTGTCTTTCTTTTTTATATTAGTCTTTGATGCTAACTACCTATATTTCTGAATTTATTAAGGGTTGCAACATGATTATATTTTAATTCTTTTTTCATTTATGAGTTGGAATATATTCATATAGAGATGTTTCCCTCATTTACTATTTGGTTAACCAGTGTTCTGGTTCATAAAGGAAAGCAGGATAAATATTTAAGTCTTTCACTTCATTATTAGTTTTCAAGATAATGAATTGGTTTCCTATTATCTTCTAAAAATGATAATTCTTTTTAAAAAATATCATTATGAACAGATGGATTTAAATATATTTGATGAGTTTCAATCCATTGCAATTATTCTCATGATTGAAGTTCACATTGTTCTACCTTTGGCCAATAGGAACCTTTTCAAGTAGTATTTGATAGCTTCCTAGCCATAAAATAACAAGCTATTCTAGGTTCATCTTGTACATTTCATCCCCTAAATCTAGAATTAGAAAATTTTCAAGAAGCTCTGATTTCTTTTAATGAGAAATTGCATTCCAAAAACACATTCTACACAATAAGGATACAATACTCATTGCTACTGGGTTGGTAATTAGTTTCTAGTTGTTTTCCACAGGGGAAAAAGAGAGGTACTTCATGAGTTCATATTGATACTTACAATTCAAATTTAGGATTACAGTACTTTTATTTAATCTCTAAGCTATTACATTTGTTTCCCCTTCCTTCTACACTGAGAACATTGGTTCCCAAGGACACAGGCTACAAATCCCATAGTTACTCATTTGTTTTTAACTCATATTATACACATGGGGTGCCTGGGTGGCTCAGCCGTTAAGCATCTGCCTTTGGCTCAGGTCATGATCCCAGGGTCCTGGGATCGAGCCCCAATTGGGCTCCCTGTTCCGCGGAAAGCCTGCTTCTCCCTCTCCCACTCCCCCTGCTTGTGTTCCTGCTCTCACTCTCTCTCTGTGAAAATAAATAAAATCTTTAAAAAAAAAAACACCTCATATTACACACAGAATGGTCTCAAAATAACAGTATTAATACTACCACCACATGAGTACTAAAAACACTTAAAAAAATTTTTTTTGCATATGCTCTCCCCAATTCTCCATCCCTTTCTACATTTTTAACCATTATGTACTATACTCTCATTCTCTTAGCCTTCATTTTGTCTTAGTCCTACTAAGAACTATATATTCAATGCTCACCAGTTCTTCTGTTGATGTCTCTCTGGTCATTAGGTTACCTGAAGCTCAATCTCTAGTAGATTCTTCAGAAAGAGCTAAAGACTCCCGGTGCTTTTTTCATTTGAAAGTCAGTTTCACTGGATACAAAATGTTTGGCTCATGTCTTCTTTCCTTGAGAATCTAAAGAAATGAGAAAATCTTATTTTCTTTGAACAGAAAGAGTTGCTCTTGAAAAGTTTGATGATTATCTAATTATAATCTCCGATAGATTACATGCTTTTTCCCCCTAGTCAAAGAATATTTTTTCTCTTAAACCCAGTAATTGTACTAGAACATCTTTGTGTTCATCATTCTGGATTGATATTCTTAAGTGTATGGTGAGCTCTTTCAACATGTAACTTCAAATCCTTTTTATTTCAGAAAAGTTTTCTGAAATACAGTTATTTAGAATTTCTTCTGATCCCTTCATTTAGTTTTCTTTTGTGGACTTTTTTAAAAATATATCTTTTAAGAAATTCTATTCTCAAGTCATAAAAACATTTCAAAAGTTTTCAAGCTTTGACTTTTACTCTTAAGCTCTTAATACACCTGGAACTGAGTTTTGTGTATAGTATGATGTGTGTATACAATTCTTTTCATGAAAACACAGGAGAGAAATTTATGTTACTTGTACTTCTGAGCAATTTTTTCCTTTATCTCATGGAATTATGAATTAGTCTGATTCATATCTGGTGTCTGACTCAGTAAGAGGACTGTAAAGTGTAGCAATGCCTATGTTCACTTCAGGCAACAGAGCCAGAGGGAAAGAGCCATGTTAGGAACTCACTGTACTTCTACGTACAGCTTAGCCAAGGAAGGGCAAGTGCTTTGTGTGGACCAGATGCACACCTTCCAGATGAAGAAACCAGCCAAGAAGTCTCTTAGGAAGGACTACATTGCCAAGAGATATACTTAAGGGAAAGAACTACTTCTTTTGAGAAGCCAAAAGAATCTGGGTGAGGTGAACTCCTCAGATGTCCACGGCTAAGTGTTGGTTGAAGTCTTAAGTGGTCAGTTGGGGAACAAGGCCCATCTTAGAGTACTGTAGTTGGATATTCTAGGCAGAGGAATTTAGAGAGCCTGCTTTAAATATCAGTCAAGCCCCAAGAATATCAATTCCAGATTATTATCCTACTGGCCATGTAAACCTGGATCTTTTCCCCCAATCCTTTCAACACTGTCCAGCTCTGCAGGAAAGCTCTACACACATGCTAGGCCCTTAACAAATGATGGCTCTCATTATCAGTGCCCTTCTTTGCTATCACAGTCTGAGATATCATCTCTTACTTGATCATAGAGTATTTCCCATTGGATGAGTGTCTCCAATTATTCTCAAAGTTCCTAGAAAATAAGGACATATTTTATACTTACTTCATATTCATCAGAATATTATAAAGAACTTTGTACTTAGAATTTTTCAATAATTAGTTACTGATCAATAAGTAGAGGTAAGTGGAGTTAATACATTACAACAGGAATGCCTTGGGCCAGGCAAGAAAAGCCAATCAGCATTCCTGAAATAGTACCTTTTATTAACCTAGTCAGCTTTTTACTAAATTTTCTAGTCTCAGGTTTCTCATTATCAATACAATGTCACTCTGTTTTACATCTTGGAGTCTCCTACTATAAAAGATCAGGCCTTTTATGTTATTTGGGGGTATCAGAATATCTTCTTTGGAATGGTACTCAAGCTCAATGAGAGCCAAATGACTTCACTGGCTGATGTGCTGTTGTGTGTAAAGTTCTCTAAGCTATGTAAGAGTGTTCTGAACAAAACAAGGAAAATAGTTGAAGACAGAGGAGAAGGGCGTGTTTTCCTTTGGATTTAAACATAATTCCTAAGGTAGACTTTTGAATTCAACATTTTTAAAAGGTCTTTTGCTTTTTAATCATTTAATTTAATCATGTAATCCTTGTTTTAAAGATGTTTGAAACCATATGCTTGATTTTTTTCATGCATTTTTCATGCCTCTATTTTGGGATCATGTATACTGTTATGTAGGCAGAAAAGAACATTTTCTTTTCTACTATATTTCTTTTATTCATACAATCCACTGTTGAAATACTGTTAAAAATGGCTATCGAACATTTCAATGTCTTCAGATATATTTACCTTCTTCTTAATCTAATCATTAAGTGCCTTCTGTAAACACCATGAGGGTAGGGATTGTGTCTGTTTTAAAATAATTTTATAAAAACTGAATTTTCTTTCATTAATCTATAAATTGTGTTAATCTACCATCCAAATGAAACACTCACCCCAAAGATGGACAGTAGGGAAAATTAAAATGCATTGTTTTCTTGATGAAAGAAGACATCATTCTTTTCTCATCTAGTAACTTTTCCAAATTCCAGACAAAATACAAGAAACAAAAATGGGTTTTCATTATCATGTAAATCTGAATATGAGTGGCCAAAAATAAAAACCAAAGTAACAAAGGCACTAATTGGAAATTTTAGCACCAAGTCATCATGTGAACACTCATATCGAGGATTCAAAAGTAGTGTAGCATAGATAATTAAATATTTAATCATGATAATGATTACTTATAATTTAAAAGCAGTTGAAGAAGAGTCATGTGGAATTATTTTTGAACTATAACAATTTCAAATTAATATACTTAACTAAAATACATTTTGTATTTTACATTTTACCACAGAAAACCAAAGGCAATGAATTAAGGGTATAGTTGATTTTTAGTAATTTAAAAACAAAACTTCAAGAAGCAGATAATTGAGAGAAAATGTCAGTTTGCTGTTTTAATTTTAAAAATAATTCAATTGTATGAATTAAAGGGATATGACAAAGGGCTGCTCCAAAGGGAGGCAGGGCAGAGAGTTGTTATGTACTATATCGGTTGTTATGTACTAAGGTTAACTTTATTTTGAACATAGAAAACTTATATTCTTTCTCTTATTACAAAAGCTGAAGTAAGTATGTTCCAGTTCTCAATATGACTATTTGTGTTTTGGGGATAAAGGAAATGTTGCACCCTTATTTATGGCGTCTTCTTATATCTCTACAATAACCCCATTCAGAGTAGTAAAAGGCCCATTTGTTTTACTGTTCCATCTAGGCACATTATAAAAGGCAAGATGACTGCCAGAAAATCTATACTTAAACTACTGGATTGTAATAGGACTGAGCAATCCCTTATAGAACACATAGAGGTCAGATTTAACACTCCATATTGACCTCATCATGATCTGGAATAAGAGCATTTGGTGATTTTTAAGACATTAATAGAGCAGGGTTATGGGAAAGCCACTCTAGACTTGACACTTAATTTTTTGTGTGTGCATGTAAATGAGTTCAATGTATGACTGTTCCAAAAGAATTTCAAATAATTCAAGTTTACCCAATTATAGAATAGATACAATTAAATGTGAAACCCCAGTAATACAGTTAGAGAACTGGGAACTCAAATGTAGAAAAAAAAAATGGTGAGGCAAGACTGAAATGGTGAATAAGATTACTAACTTGTATTGCCATTACTTCTTTGTACATGTATTTTTAAAGCAAGGAAATTAGAAAATTTAATCAGTGAAACATAATTTGGATAATTTTATAGTTGATACTGTAAGAATTTTTTTATTTTATCTGTTCTAAGCTGTATTTGTTTGTTCTATGGATTAGGAAAACAAAAACAAAGCACCAAATAATAAAGGAAATCAAGCTCAGAAAATAGAGTATTTGATTTTGAATGGTGTTTTTTAATCACAGGAGAATCTCTTACTGGATCTGAGAATCTTATAAAATTACTCAGTTCATATTTACTACAAAACTGTTACGCTCCCTTGATAAAGTAGAAATTAAGTAAGTAGACCTTAGAAATGGGTATGAGAGTTGACATGGTAAAACCTGAGGACAAGTGTTTATATTCAAGGGGCTTACAACCGTGTCAGAGCTAGAACAATCTGAAGAGCAGGGTTAAAATGGAAAAGCCAGCGGATCGTTCTTTTTATGGACATTCAACTATAAAATGAATTGGTTTTCCCCTTTAAAGAAAGAAGAAAGCCCTCTGCCAGCACACTGAACAGAACTTCCCATGATGTTTGATAACAGCCTATCCTCCAGTCTTTGGATGAGTCAGGCTAATTATTAATATGCTAAAGCCGAGCTCATGTTCCATTGTGTCATATAGTTTTCTAAGTGAAACTGCCTCACGATAGTGTTCTATTGGTTTGTTAGTAATAAAATTCCCTTGGAAATTGTTCATAGTAGAGCTGCTTTATATTGAATTTTATTCTAAGTTAAACTCTATCAAGTTTTATTTTAGGTAAAAAAAACTATTTCAGGATTCATTAAATAGCAGCAAGAGAACAAAATCACAAAGTGTTATACTTGAACACTATGGGTGATGAAACTGTTTTGGAACAGTTCTGACCGTGGCTTTTAATAAAATGGACAAGCTAAGTTTACAGACCTGTGAGGCAAGTTGTTTCATAGTTTTGCATCCTAGTGTACTAGTGCAGTGTTCAGTATTTAACAGAGGATCAATCAATGTTTACTGAATAAAGCAAAATATGTGATGAGCAGAAATCTCAAAATATTGTGGGTTCTGAAACAGTGCTGCCATGTGGACAAATCCCTGAAATATATATAATAATTTTATACATAATAATAGAACCTATCATGTATCAGACACTTCATAAATAGTACCTTTTTTAAAGCCAACAATCACCCTGGAAAGTAGACATATTATTTTTCAAATTAGGGAACTGAGGCGTACAAAACTTAAATAACTTAATCCTCCACCAAGAAGTGGGGAATCTGGGATTAAGTCCTGCCCATTCTGACCTTTCTATAGCACACCCATGAGCTGGTGGGCAATGTTTTATATAATTATTGCTTGAGATTACAGTAAGAAATCAAATCCATTTTGTTTGGGAAGTGTATATCTCTTTACTGATATCTATAAAAATAAAGGGATGCATTTCTTCCTGCCTGAATGGAACATATACTTGTATTGTAAGAATATGTTCTTACATATTCTTTCTATAATTCTATAAATTCTATAAATTCAGTTTTATAGCTACAGCGAGTTGTGCTTGGTTTGCATGAAAACAAAACTACACTGGGACCCTCGATAGAAGGAGTAGAGGTCAGAAGACATAGGTAGGCATACTCTAAAGAGAACTAAGGGTATTTCCTAGGAACCCATCTGTGGCAAGGGGGTATCACTTCCAGGAGGCCCTAGAGACACCTCCAGAAGCAAGACAGAAAGCCATTGGTGTGTCTTCTGGATTGTTTCTGGTGTTTGGGGACAAGAAATGGTAACCCTGATACAGGAAAAATCATTGAGTCTTTTTTAATTTTATTTATTTATTTAAGAGAGAGAGAGAGCACAAGCAGGGGGAGCAGTAGGGAGAGGAAGATGGAGAAGCAGGCTCCCTGCTGAGCAGGGAGCCAGATGCAGGGCTCCATCATGACCTGAGCCAAAGGCTTAACCAACTGAGCCACCCAGGTGCCCTGTATCATTGAGACTTCTTAAGAAGGTCTTCCACTTCTGCCAATGATGTACTTCTTTTCTCTTCCTTCTTTTTTTTTGTTTTTTTAAATCAGGCCTATACTTTTAATGAGGAACTAGAAAAGCTGGTTAAAAATACAAAAAGGATATTTTTGATGTCATCTTGAGAGGACAGATCCTGGAGAGAAGGTACAGAGAAGTCTGCCCATATTCAACTGTTTTTCCCTTTGACTTATTTGCCAATTTGGAAGTGGTTCCTGAAGCTAGAAAGTCACTCAGAATGTGGCAGCTAAGAAGTAGAGAAGCCAAGAATAGCTTTTGGGAGTCCCATGGTTCTGAGAAAATAAAAACTGGAGTTCAAGGACAACCAACGAGGAATGGCCTTTGAAAATACCTCAGGGGGCGCCTGGGTGGCTCAGTCAGTTAAGCATCTGCCTTCGGCTCAGGTCATGACCCCATGGTCCTGGGATTGAGTCCTGCATTGGGCTCCCTGCTCAGCAGGGAGTCTGCTTCTCCCTCTGCCTCTCCCCAGCCCTGGCTTGTGCTCTCTCTCTCATTTATTCTCTTTCTCTCAAATAAGTAAAGAAAATCTTAAAAAATATATTAAAAAAAAAATGAAAATACCTCAGGCTTTTGGTTGAGACACAGAAAAGGGCCATCATAGGAATAAGAAGGGACCTGAAATAGACCAGACCTAACAGACTGAAAACCATACAGATTAAGGTGCTCTACCCCTGGCCTACCTTCTTGACAGAAGCAAAAGTAAAATTTTTTATGTAAGTAAAAACATTGCTCAGAGTCTAATTTTTTCATAAACAAAGACAGCATTCCATTAAGAAGTTCTGGGCACATCAGGAAACAGGAATAAGAAAAAGACAACAGATGATCTAAATATTGGAGTTATTAGGCATAGACTTCAGGATTTCACAAGAGAAGTAGAATCCATAAGAATCAAATGAAAATTCTAGAACTAAAAAATATAATGACTCAAAACTGGAAATTTAAACAATACATTTATAATAAAATAAAAAACATGAAATATTTATGAAAAAATTTAACAATATATGTGCAAGATTGTATGCTGAAAATTACATAGAGAAATTAAAGACCAAGACAAATGGAGAGATATGCCATGATTATAGATTTGAAAACTCAATATTGTTAAGATGTCATTCTCCCCAGACTGATCAGAAGATTCAACAGAATCCCAATCAAAATCCCAGCAGGCTTTTTCAGAAATTGAAATGCTTATTCTAAAATTTATATTAAAATGCAAAGAAATTAGAATGACTAAATAAAACAATTTTTAGGAAAAACAAAGTTGGATAAGTTGGCATAAGGATAGACATATATATATCAATGGAACTGAATACTCTGAAAATCAGACAAAGGTGCCAAAGTAATTCAATGGGGAAAAGGATAATCCTTTCAACAAATGCAACTGGAATAACTGGATTCTCATTTTGAAAAATATGAAAATCAATTCCTACTGTTATACCATACAGATGAATTAACCTTCAATGGATAATAGACTTAAATGTAGTAAATTCTGAGTATTAAAAACATAATAGGATTTTATTTACAACTTTATGCTAATGAACTTTAATATTTGGATAATATGTACAAATTCCTAGAAAAATACAACTTACAAAAAATGCTCTTCAAAATACGCTATTAAAAAAATGAAAAGACAGGCCACAAACTGGTAGAAAAATATTCACAACACACACTTTGACAAAAAACACGTGTACAAGGAGAAGGGGAAATGGAGAATCATTAGTCAGAGTCTTGTATAACCAAGATGAATATATAAGTTGGTTATACAAGATGAATAAGTTCTAGAGATTACAGCACAGTGCCAATAGTACAATGTGTTATATACTTAAAAATGTGCTAAGAGGGTAGATCTTATGTGAAGTGCTTTTATCACAAAACAATAATAAATTACAAACAAAATAATGTACATAATATATAAACAACTCCTACAACTCAATTATAAGAAAAACTCCATTTTAAAAATGGGCAAAAGTTTTAAACACACTTCACAAAAATAAAACTAACACCATATACCCACTCAACTGGCTAAAATGAAAGACTAACAGAATCAAGTGTTTGCATTTGATAGAAAGACCCATCATCCTTTTAAACTAGATGGAAGATGTTTAAAAAGTACAGGTGTGGGTAGAGTAGATGCTAGAAAAAAGAATTCTTGCCTTAGGCTCACAATTTTATTTTTTAATAAAATATGAAGCAAAGTCACTGGTTGAAGAGGCAGTTGGTAATTTGAGAAAGGAAAAAGAATAATGAAATACTTGGTTTCCGGAAGACAGCAAAGTAACTAGAGAAAAGGAGTTGGATGACTGGACAACATGGAGAGCCCATCTAGGTGTGAGATCGTTGTTAGTTCATGCAATCGTTAAGCTCTGGGTGCAAGCACAGAAAACATAAATGCATGAGTTCAACCATGAGCCAGGTTTTGCCTGGCAAGTAGTAGTGAGGGACAAGAACTGAGGTATTTGCAGACAAGTGATTTAAATGCCACTATTTGTGAAAATAAATAAATAACATGCATTTTTTAAACTATGAAGAACTATGTTAGTGTAAATTACTGATATAATGTGGCAAAATGAAGCACTCTTTCAACTACATACATGCAGGATATCCGAAGCTGAAACGTCTAATAAAGAACTTATTCCTTATTCTACACATTCAGGTTGAGATCTAAAACTGTTTTTCCGTTACTGTCTTCCAAATCAGCCTCTTTCATATTTTCACAGCTTTGACTCTTTCTCCTTCACATGTTTTATATTTTTATTCCTTTTTAAAGTTTTCCTGGACATCTTGCCTCCTGTTTGTCCTATTTCTAGTCAGCCTAATGATACTGCAATATTGCCCACTTTTTTCCCTTGGATTTTCATATAAACATATGTCACGGCACTCTTCAAGCCACAACAGCTTTCTTTACACCTACTACCAAGACCACCCAAAAGGTTTTATTGAGAAACACTAAAATGTCGTCATTTAGCTACTAGAGACAATCTAATGTTCTTGTATTCCCCAGTCCACCTGTTTCTCTCAGTACATCCGCTTAAGTCTCTATTCGCTCTGGTTTTCCCAAGTTCTCAGTTCTTATGTAGGCCACAGAACGGAAAGAGCTCTGAAACACAGAAACAAGTGTTTACCAAAACTGAACACATTTCTTGGGAGAACCAGGCACCGTGCAGCTGACACTTTTAGAATTACAATCTAAAATTAATGGATAATGGGGATGGATACAGATTTACTTTTCAACGTCTTAGTTGTTTCCATGCTGCATCTAAAACCAAAACAAAACCAGTGCACTTTTCACTAGTTACTATGGTCCGTCCATCCATAAAAGTGGTTTGCCTCTCTACTTTGCAAAAATAAAAAAACGGCAGAATCTTCCTCTGTAACGCTTTGTACAAGCAGCCTTCCTTTAAAGATCAAGAGCAAGACTACACCACAAAAAGCACAAAATATAAAATGTTTACACTGACAAAAACAGAAAAAGTCGACTGAACTCCTTAAATTCCTGAGAAGCACTGTTAAAAAGCAAAAACACGCTTCCTTAAATAATTGTTTTGGGTTCCAAAGGAATAGTCTATTTGCCTTGAGTCCCTTTCCTTGTGACAGCCCTACGGCCTCAGGTTTGATGCTTAAAGAAACAGTGGGTGGATCAAGCCGGTC
>NC_138371.1:113644546-113674781 GCF_054177405.1 Leptonychotes weddellii
ACTACGTCACCACTTCCGCCTCGCCAGGCCAGCAAACGTGCAAAATGGAGAAAGACGCACACGCCAGCGGCGACTACGTCCCCGAAAGTGCGCACACGCAAGGCGAGGCCCCGCCCCTCACGTACCCCACCTCCCCCAGACCCGCGCTCCCGCCTTGGAGAGGCGCGCGGCACAAGGCAGCCACCGCTGGCACCGCCCGGGGCTTCCGCCCCGAGGCCCGACGGTCGCTGTTCGGTTCCGGTCCTAGCTCCGCCCTCACGCGGGAACTCTCCAGAAGTCTTAATATCCGGGACCAGAGGCTGGCGCCAGCGAGCACTTCCGGCGAAGGACGCGAAGGAAAGGATCCGGTGACGCCTCTTCCCGTCCCCGTAGTCACCCAGGCTCCGGCTCTCGGTGCGGCAGCGCCATCTGGTGCCGCATCTCCCGCTGCCCGCGGAGGGGGCGCGCGCACCTTTCTCTCGGAACCTTCCAGAGAAATCGCGGCCCCGGCGTTTCTTTCTCTCGCCCCCCGGAAGGGAGGCACCCGAGTCTCCGCCCTGCCCGGTTCCCGCGCAGGAGGTACTTCGCAGGACTCTGAAGAGAAGGAGTAGCTTTGTATTCCCAAGATGGAGAGGAAACGGATTTCTTTCTCTGGTTTTAAGCTCAGAAAAAATGTTTCTCTGTTTTTGTTTCCACATGCCTTGTTCCTGAACTATTCCCAATCATCCCCGCATGAATTTCTTAGTCTGTCAGGAATGGGGTCCTCTATTTCCCACTTGGTGGGAAGATGGCACAGGCTCTGTGGCTTAGATTGTCCTCTGATATAAAAGCTTTTTGTTTCTTTTCACGTACTAAGTCACTGTTGTAAAAGCGTGCAGTGTACGGGTTTGGAGCCCATCAAGAAGCGTAGAATTTAGTGGATAATTTGTTTTAAAAGCAGGCTAGAATCACTAAATTCTACTCCTGAAACTGTTACACTATATGTTAACTAGAATTTTTTTTTATTTCTTTTTTTTTTATTCTTATGTTAATCCCCATAGAATTTTTTTTTTTTTTTTTTAAGATTTTGTTTATTTATTCGACAATGGGAGAGTACAAGCAGGGGAAGCAGTAGAGGGAGAGGGAGAAGCAGGCTTTTCCTGCTGAGCAAGGAGCCTGACGTGGGGCTCGATCCCAGGACCCTGAGATCATGACCTGAACCAAAGGCAGACGCTTAGCCATCTGAGCCACCCAGGCGCCCCTGTTAACTAGAATTTAAATAAAAACTTGAAATATTAAAACAAAAAAAAAGGGCAGGCTAAGGAAATTTCCCAAACAGAGCCTCAGAGATGCTCAGGCTGAATATAGATTTGTTTGCATGGTAGATTTCTTTTAGATAACCAGCGAGGAAACAATTTCCCCAAAGTCAACAAAATGGAGGTAAATTCTTCCCTGATAATGAATCCTTAGGTGACAACCTAGATTTCCCTGGAAGCTTATAGGCCTGACAGTATTAGGTAGCTAGCATGAGATTGTTCTTGGTGTTTTATTGGAATGGCATTTTAGCTGAATATCAAAGTATATAGTGAAAGTGAGAAAAGTCTCCTTTAGAATTTGTACATTAGCGCCTCCTTGACTGCTCCACTGTGCATTTCTTCTGTAATAGAGCAGTGGTTCTTAAACTTGAGCATCCATCAGAAGTCCCTGAAAAACTTATTAAAACAGATTGGCCTTAACCTCCGAGTTTCTAACTGGCAAGGACTGGGAGTAGAGCTGGATAATTATAGCTTTGATAAATTCTCCCCTGATATTTAAGGTGTTGGTACTTGAACCACACCTGGAAGAATTTAGAGTTCAGGATTGCTTTGTCATTAATGCTCTTTGCTATTACAGGACAGATAGTGATGATACTAGAACTGGAGAAATGTGTAGGCCTTTGACCCCTTTGCTGGAAAGTAGTAAGTTAAGCTCTAGAACCGGGAAAGTTATACATAAATGAATATTCCCACATTAAAGCGACCATTACATATAAATGTTCTGTATATGATCATGTGATAGAGGGTGCTGTAGTACCAGGTATACTAAATATTTCAGTTATTCTGCAGTAATTTGTGTCCTTCACATTAGCTGCTAAAAGTCAGTAAATCAGAAATTACTAGAATTAAGGACAGAATTGTTTCAACAAACATTCTAATTTTATCCTCTGGAAGATGCCAGGCTTTTTCAAAGTCCTTTTGCATCTCCCCAAGTTCCCTTATTTCTCTGAATCCTGTATCAACTCCACTTAACTTCACCCACACCATGCCATTCACAAATGGACACAATGCTTTCATTGGTAAAAATGGCCCTCTCTTTTGTAAAAATGGCTTACCTAATCTTTTCTGCAGGCCTTTTCCTCTTAATTCTGTCAAATCCTAACTCTGCCACTGCATTTGACCCTGACACAGTACGGTGCACCACACACTGTTCTATTCTTGCTCCTAAGTGAAATACAAATTGTTAGGTTTGTTATGTTCATAGCTGAAATTATTTCTAAAATCAGTTAAAAGTTTAGAATGTTTGCTGTAGTATGACTGCACTTACTATAAAAATAACTGATATACCTTTGATTTGTAAATTTGTGTATCTAAAGATCAACAAAGACCAGGGCTCCTGGGTGGCTCAGTCGGTTAAGCATCTGCCTTTGGCTCAGGTCATGATCCCAAGGTCCTGGGATTGAGCCCTGCATCAGGCTCCTTGCTCAGTGGGGAGCCTGCTTCTCCCTCTCCCTCTGCTATTCCCCCTGCTTGTGCTAACTTGCTCTCTCTCTCTGTCAAATAAATCTTAAAAATAAAGATCAACAAAGACCACTGAAATGTTGCTTTTGCAGTAATTTAGTAAGGTTTTTATGAATCAAAAACAATTTTAATAACATCACTGAAGTGATTAAAGGAATGAATTCATTGTAAGCTTTGAGGAATCAATCCATAGTCTAAAATGTAATTTATCACAAAATTACATCAGATCAATGAGATTGTACTTTATATGTTTTTATGAAATCAGATACATTAATCACACGTGCTTGTTTTTCTGTATATTTTAGGTCCATCCACTACATTATCTATTTTGAGCTCTATGTCAGACACTGGGTTCCCTAAATCAGTCTTGTTCTAAAGCAAATTCATGGCTTTGAGAGCTCTCTTCATGGAAAAATGCAAGGCTCATTTTTTTATACTTACATATGAATGAGCCCAATTTCATAGATTCATTTTTACTGACAACTCTGTGCTTCTTAGTAGTAACCTGCTGAATAAGTTATTAAGGCTTACTAAATGTGGTATTCATAGACTAAGATTATTGCATTACCACAAATAACTGGGAATTCTGATTCAGTACTCCACTCAGTTGTGTGGTGCCACCAACTCTTGGCACCTTTACAAACTCTTACTCTATATGCACGCATGCAGGCGGTTGGAATTTCCATAATCCTCAAGAAGGTTGCTTTCCTGCCAGTGTATCATTAGTGTTATATTGAGATGTGTTAACTATTCTTAATTATTGCTATTCTTCCACTAACTACCTTTTTTAGAATTATGTAAAGTTTTATATTTATGAACTGATTACTTTTGTAATTGCCAGGTGTTATCATTTGACTATTTTCTACTTCTCAATTTTTTAAAATTATTACTGTTTTGTTCACTGGACTCTAGTCCTTTTCTTTTCCCCTTTAACATGAATGAACCTCCATCAGAAAAAGGAAGAAAAAAAAAAATAAAAGGTTGAGAACACCTGTCCTAAAACCATGGTATTCCCCTAAGAGTCCTAGTACTTTGTATCTGAGTCATTGATTAACCATTTAAACCAAGGAAGGAAAGGCACATGTACTGTGCCTTATTTTAAATGAACCTTGTTACAAATTCACTCATGATAAAGAGGTGTGATATAGGGTGGGAGGATGGGTTGGCCTGGTGGTGGGTATTGAGGAGGGCACGTTCTGCATGGAGCACTGGGTGCTGTGCATGAACAATGAATCATGGAACACTTCATCTAGAACTAATGATGTAATGGATGGGGATTAACATAAGAATAAAATAAATAAATAAATAAAAAAAAAAAGAGGTGTGATATAAAACCCAATTATTCATTAGAAATGCTACCTGTTGTATTTGAGGAGCATTATTAAATAACCCTACTTTGTTGACTAAATGTAATTAGTAATTTATAACATTTATTTATTATGGCTATTAATGTCACCATTTATCATGGCTAATTTTGTCAGTAAGCATCATGTGAGATGATGTAGTTTACTTTCAATCAAGGATTGGTGGAGTTTGACATAGTAATTACATTTGGACTCCAGTGTCGGATTTGCTTTCAAAAATATTTTCTATCGATTACTTTCAGGTTCCATTTTCTTTTTTTTTTTTTTAATCTTTTCTCCACTTTCTAAAAACATAATACCTAAATGGATGTGTAATGAATATCTGTGAAAGAAGCATTTCTCCAAGGAGAAATTTTGAAGTAAGTTGATTCAGCTCTTTCACTGTCTTAACTTCTTTAGGTATCTTTTTATCAATGTTATTTTTGCTACAATCAATAGCCTTGTTAATACTTTGCATTTTAGCCTAACACTACTGATATTCACATTTTTACTCCATATTGGGACAATTTTTTTTTTTTTTTGTACACTGGCAATATATAATACAGTCAGTCACTGGCAATTGAATCTCTGTAGCCTTAATACTGCCTTTTTATGGTGTTTGAGTGGCAGTTCTTAAACTTTCTAATCTTGGCTTGTTGTGTTTTAAATCTCATTCAAGCTGCCTATCATTTCTTTTAAGTTATTCTTTGGAAGTAAATTTGAACTAATTGTTCTGCTGTACTCATTTTAATGGCTATTATCCCTGATGGTGAGGTACATTTATTATTGTATTGTTAAAATAATAACATTTCTTATTTGTAATCAATTAAATACAAGACTAACATATCGTACATGTTTCAGTGATAATTGATATAATTTGATATATGGATAAAGTAAATTAACTCTTTTAAAGTTTAAGTACTAATGCAGATCATACATTTATTGTAATAGCACATTTAGAGCCCTTGACATTTGATATGGATAAAATATTTTAATATCTAAGTTTACTGTACTAGTTTGAGCAATGCCAATTATTAGTACTTTGGAAAAAGCAAAAATCCAAGGTATTTTTATATGACTTTTAAATACTACCACAAAAATAGCCATTTTCTGGTAGATCGTTTTCAGTTGTTACGATAAACTTATTATTATTAATATTTCAGCCATGTATCGATCAGAATTAGTCATTTACACTACTGAATTAACTGTATCTAGCTCTTCTTCAATAGCTTTGATGTTTTAGTTATATATAGCCATTGTATCAACTCTACTGTCTTAAAAGTTTCCATACCAGATGAAATACAGTCCTATTAAGCAGATTTCTAATATTAAACACTGTGTTGAGTATAATAATGTCTCCCCAACTATAATTCCTATTGTACAAAATTCTACAAATGTGGATTTGTATACTTGTACTTTTTCCACAAATGTGAGAATTTAGGATATTGTATTTGTGAACATGAGTAATTATTCTTGAGGATAATTTTTAAAATTACAATAAAAGCATGGGATCCTGGGAAGAGTAAAAGGAGATAAAATATATAGAAGAGCAAGTGTATGTAGATACTTTTGTAATGTAATCTTAGGAGAAATATAGGAAACTGAGGCAAAGTAAACCAAAGGAGAGGAATTGAGACATGTGAAAGCTTTAGAGGTAGAGCAATGTTCTGCTATGGTCATTTCTAAACCGGTATTAAGTTATCTTTTTTTTTATTTTATTTTTTATTTATTTGACAGAGAAGGAACACAAGCACGGGGAGTGGGAGAGGGAGAAGCAGGCTTCCCATGGAGCAGGGAGCCCGATGCGGGGCTCGATCCCAGGATCCCGGGATCATGACCTGAGCCGAAGGCAGATGCTTAACCACTGAGCCACCCAGGTACCCCCCGGTATTAAGTTATCTTAAGCATAAAACAATGCATTAGAAAATTTTGAAGAATATCTCACAGTATACTGGCATTTTCTCCTTCAATTATCCTAAGCTAAAAAAAGGTAACTGATTCATAAAAAACACTGATTATTTGGTGGAGATCCAAGGGAAAATGCTTCTTATAATTTATATTTACAGCAAGGCAAAAACACATTCATAAAGAATTTTGAAAATTGAACAGTGCAGATTATTGCTGTTTAAAAATACTGAAAATGCCAGCAGTTGATTTTCTTTAATGAGTTGTCTGTCATCATTTTAGGTTCACTTATTACTACAATTCCCTAACCCTGCTTTACCTATAAGGTCTTAAATACTTCATTCCTGTTTTCTCTTACAATTAACAGATTTTAGGAGTATAATTTCTCATGTTGATAAGTAATGCTAGTGAAGGGATAAAGTTAAAACAATTCTAATACTTGACAAAAATAATTATAAATATGAATGTCTACTCCAATGCCCTACAGTATGCCCAAAGAATATTGTATATTAAAGAATTATATTTTTTTATTTGAAATGAGTAAAATACACATTCGCCAAATAAATTCTAGGTAGAACAAAGTAATATATGTAAAGAAAGCAAAACCAAAAATCAGAAGAAAATGCAAATGAATATCTAATCTCTAAATACAAAAGAACCTTTTTTAAAAAACTTTTTTATTTTACAGAGAGAGAGAAGTGTACACGTGTGCATGAGCTGGGGAGGGGCAGAGGGAAAGAATCTCAAGCAGACTCCCTGCTGAGCACAGAGCCCAACACGGGGCTCAGTCTCAGGACCCCAAGATCATGACCTGAGCCAAAATCAAGAGTTGGAAGCTTAACCAACTAAGCCTCCCAGGCGCCCCAGGAAAGGACCTTTTTTAATCACAAAAGAGATCAGAAATCAAAGGAAAAGACAACTGATAATTCTTCCTAAATAACAGTGTTAAAGTCTGTGTGTTAAAATCTATAAAACAAATAATAATTAGAAAAGAAGTTTGTCCTTAGTATGTCAATCCATTTTTAAAAACTTAATATATTGACTAATTTTATTTTTCTTTTGTAGTGCTAGTGCTTTCTGATTTTTCTATAATGAAATGATGTGTAAGAATTATAAAAAATTGTAAATTGCTTAAATCTGCTCACTAAAAAGTCTCTTGGAGTGTATAATGAAATAAAATCCAGTGGTTTATTACTTATAAGACATGCATTTAAAAATTATTCAGAAAAATTACAAATGAAGCAGTGAGCATACTTAAATCATACTAAAAGATGGATCAGTATTAATGTCAGATTAAGTAGAATTTGTGGCAGAAAGCAATGCATAGGATAATTTTAAAATACTATAGTACAGATATATACCATAGAGTAAAAAAATTAGTTAAAGCAAGGGGAACTGAGACTTTTGGAAGTAGAAAATAGAATTGAGAAAGAGGACAGAGCAGGCTCCAGCAAAACTGATGAATGAATTTGGAAGCCATTCTTAACTGGAACCACTGGTTGAAGAAAATCCAAAGGTACAAGGCTCGTCACTTACTAAAAGTAGAACACTGCATAGAAAGCTTAATGACACAACATACCAATTTCATGAAAAGAACTAACGTTATCTCTGTTGGGTGAACTAAGGAAAATGTGATGTGATGCCTGAATCACAAAGTAATGGCTCAGGTAAATGATTTGCATGTAGGTAAGGTTTTGCAAAATCAAGTCTTTCAGAAAATAGCAGAGAGAGGTAACCAGCAGACGTGATACTGGATATTTGTGGTACATTTTGATTAAACCAACTATAAGTTTGTGATGTCTTTTATTTTTTAAAAAGTATTCCCAGGAATGCCTAAAAAGATTATACTCTCTTGTGCTATACAATAAACAAACAGAAAATTCAACAGTTTGCTGTTTTAATATACATCTTCTTAACTGTTACTCTATTCTCAATTACACAAAAAATAAATGATGACAGAATTTTTAAAACATAATTAAGATAGCTGGGTGGCTCAGTCATTAAGCGTCTGCCTTCGGCTCAGGTCATGATCCTAGGGTCCTGGGATCGAGCCCCACAGCGGGCTCCCTCCTCGGCGGGAAGCCTGCTGTCCCTCTCCCACTCCCGCTGCTTGTGTTCCTGCTCTCGCTATCTCTGTCTCTGTCAAATAAATAAATAAAATCTTTTAAAAAACCCCACATAATTAAGATAGTAGAATATCTATAGCTGGGGCAGCATACCTAATTGATCTATTACTTAGTCACCAAGATACCTCAATAAATTCTCTAAAGCAGAAGCCAGTAATTAGCATTTTCATAAAATGAAATAAACCAGGCCAATGAATCTTACAGTGTGAACCCCAGTGATACTTCAACATTACCTGGGAACTTCTTAAAAATACAAATTCTAGATCCCTGCCCCAAACCTATTGAATTAGAAATTCTGAGAGTAGAGCCTATGTTTTAAAATTTAAAAATCAGTGTTTTAACAAGTTCCCCAAGTGAGCCCTTGGTCGTTAAAGTCTGAGAAGCACCAAACTTGATAAAGAAATGAAAATTTAAACAAAAATCTAAGATTGTTGGAATTAAGAACCATAATTCCAAAAAGGAAAGAATACAAAACAGATTCCAGTGAATGTTATCCTGTGAAATTCCTCTGTGCAGAGGTACAGTGTTAGACACTTAAGGTTATTAGTGAACAAAGGAATAGAAATATAGCCCTCACTGAGTTTTCACTTTAATGGAATTAGGTAATACTGCTAAACTTAAATTCATAGCTAGATTTTTATTTTATGAGCAAAACTAATTTTATTAAATAATTCAGAAAATGAAAAAGCAAGAGGAAGACAAGTAAAAATAAAAGCAGTAATAGCAAATGTATTAGAAAATAAGAAACAGTGAACAAATCACAAAACAGTGAATTTAGAAAATCCCAGTAAAAATGAGAAATGATAGAGAAGTTATAACATGTAGAAAACATGTTAAATATATACATATTATTTATCACTGTCAAATTTGAAAATTATGAAGTGAATGATTTTTAGAAAAAACAGAACTTAAAAATTTAATGATATTCTATCAATAACAAAAATTTTGTTTTATGTTATCAAATTAATTATTTCCCCCAAAAGCCTTCAGTTATAAATGCTGCTGGTGAAATCTCTTATCTTTAAGAGGAATAGATAGTTCCATATTTAGAACATAGAGAAAAAAAAAGATACAGTGATTAATCCATATTACCAACTAGAAATTGGGTTGGAGACAAAAAAGACTATATTTGCAACCTAGAGGATTCTCAGGGGCATAGCTTATTAACTTTCATGCCCAATAGTAAAAGTCAGTGTAAAACTATAGCAACCAAGAAAAGGCAGAACAAATGAGGATGCACACCCTTCAGGAATGAAGGTTTGGGTCATTCAGGTAAAGAATTTAGAGCAGTCAAGGTTTGGGTAGAGAGTAAGGGGAAAATGGAATGGGTAGTTAAAGACAGAATCCATAGATATTATCTACAACCTTGAGACAATTACAGAAATTAGTATATTTTTTCCTCTTCTTGCTATATGCAATGTTTACTTGTAAACACTTTCTTCCCTTTCTTTTTTATTTTATATACAAGCTGTTGGAAGCTAACACTATAGTCTTTGAGTAACAGAATATTCCGTGAAACTGTGGCCAAGTTTGAGGAGTTAGTTCCATATCCTGTGTTGAACACAATAACTGTTGGGACTTGGGACATGTACTTCCTCATTTAGGGGAAAGGGGGAGGGCTTCCTTACTTGCAACATGTATAGCTGTATTTTGTTAGTTGGAAATATATTTTGTTGCTATATGGAAATTCAGATGTGTGTAGAAAGTTGCATGTGGAACTGAATGGCCAAAGGAATGAAGTGTGCCCATTATTAATATATTGCCTCTCAGTTCCAAATTCCTCTTCCTTTCCTGTTCTATGAAAATGAATTTGAGGGGCGCCTGGGTGGCTCAGTCGGTTAAGTGACTGCCTTCGGCTCAGATCATGATCCTGGAGTCCCGGGATCGAGTCCCACATCGGGCTCCCTGCTCAGCGGGGGGTCTGCTTCTCCCTCTGACCCTCCCCCATCTCATGCTCTCTCTCTCTCTCATTCTCTCTATCAAATAAATAAATAAATAAAATCTTTAAAAAAAAAATGAATTTGGAATCTTTATTTTTTTTTTCTTTGCCAGCTGTCAATAAGCCTTGTCAGGAGATGGTGCTGGAAAGACATTGCAGGAAGAAGGCGTTTTCCTTTCTGTTTCCATTGGGCTTACTTGGTAGTAGCCTAATGTGTGGTTTCTCCAGCTCCCACTCCTGCATTGCAGACAGCTTTTTCCAGCACACATCTCCTATACTGAATGGCAGTCAGCATCCAGTATATGGCCAGCATAGACCCCCAGAAATGCTCATTGGGCAATTTTATAGGAGAGTGCCTCCAGGGAGATACTTCCTTATGAAGAGATTTTGCCAGAATCTTAAAGGGGGATTTCCATCAGGTCCTGCCCATGCAGCTCCAGAGTGACTTCTCTGCTATTCAGTGACCCATGGTCAAGCCTACTTCAACCAGAACTGGATCTCACCTGTGTTTGGTTGCGGGGGTGGGGTCTTTCTTGGGGGCTCTAATATCAGCTCTATGCATAATGGCTTCTTCTTAATTCTCTAGTCCTGCATTTTTTAAGAGTTCTGTTTACTTTTTATGAGTCAATTCCTCATTACTTGAATACACAGCTCTAGGTAATAATTCTTTAAATTTTTTCAAATTACTATATGGCTTTTCTCTCCAGGTAGTATGCAACCTGAAGAACAGAAAGAAAAATGAACAGAGTCTCAAAGACCTGTAGGACACAGGAACATACACACATGTACTGAGAGCCCTAGA
Source organism: Leptonychotes weddellii (assembly GCF_054177405.1). NCBI lineage: Eukaryota > Metazoa > Chordata > Mammalia > Carnivora > Phocidae > Leptonychotes > Leptonychotes weddellii. The sequence continues at coordinate 113,655,397 of NC_138371.1, forward strand.
AGGAGAGAGACAGAAAAGAATGTGTGGGTTACAAAGTGTGTGAACCAAAGATGATCAAGTACTTTACAAATTTGATGATGAACATTAATATACAATCCAAGAAGCTCAATAAACTCCAAAGAGTGTTAACCCAAGTAAATTTACACCAAGATACATTATAGTCAAACTGTTGAAAGACAAAGAGAGCATCTTGTGTTTAGCAAGAGAAAAGTGACTCATCACATAACAGTGGAACCACAATAAGATTAAGAGCTGACTTCTCATCAGAAATTGAGGCCAGAAGGCAGCAGAATGACATATTCAAAGAAAAAACTGTCAACCAAAAATTCTATATTTGGCAAAACTACCCTTCAAAAACTGAAGGGAGAATGAAGACATTCTCAGATAAACAAAGACAGAGAATTTGTTGTTACCACATCTGCCTTACAAGAAATACTAAAGCAAATCCTTCAGGCTGAATGGAAATGACAACAGATGATAACTTGAATCCACATGAAGAAATAAAGAACACTGGAAAAGGTAATTACATGGAAAGACATGGAGGAAACTTAAATGCAAATTATTAAATGGAAGAAGCCAATCTGAAAAGGGTATATACTGTATGATTCCAACTATATAACATTCTGGAAGAGGCAAAATAGGAAGACCAAAAAGATCAGTGGTTGCAGGGGTCAAGAGGGGATGAATAAGTAGAACACAGGGATTTTTAGGGCAGTGAAAATATTCTGTATAATATTATAATGATGGACATACATCACACATGGGTCCAAACCCATAGAAATGTGTAACATCAAGAGTGAACCCTAAGGTAAACTATGGACTTTGGGTGATTATGGTGTGCCAATGTGGGTTCATCCTTGGTAACAAATGTATAGCTCTGGTGGGGGGATGTTGATAATGAGGGAGACTATGCCTGTGTGGGGGCGGGGGCTCTATGGTAAACCTCTGTACCTCCCTCTCAAATTTAGGTTGTAAACCTCAAACTTCTCTAAAATGTAGTTCTAATATGGGGGGGGGAATTTTGTAATTTACTTAATTACATAGGTAAATGTAAAGGACTACAGAAATACTACCTAAATACTTATAATACTATATAAATACTTGTAAAGACAAATATTTTTGTCTTTCCTCTTAAATGATTTAAAAGACAATTGCATAAAACAATAATTACAAGACTGTTATTGAGCTTATATAATGATGTGATGTATGGCAATAATAACATGAAGGGAAAAGAATTATACCTATGTTAGAGCAAAATTTCTATATTTCACTGACATTAAGTTATTAATCTGAAGTAGATTGTGATTAATTATAGTAGATTGTAACAAATTACTGGTTATTTGAAGGCCAAGAGCAGCCACCAAGGAAACAACTAAAAAAAGTCTTAAAAAATGAATTAAAATAGTATACTAGGATGTATCTATTTAACATAAACAAACACAGTTAAAGAGGAATGGAGGACAAAAATTACTTGAGACATTGAAAAACAAATACCAAAATAGCAGAAGTCCAGCTATATCAATATTTTCATTACATGTGTGTAGATCAAAGGGCAGAGATTGTCAGAATGTATTTAAAAAAAATCCAGTGGTAGCATGTGCATGCCATTTTATAAAAATAAAAGAGTCAAGATTTTTAAAAGGCAACTACACTAAAAACTTATTTTGTACTAAAGGTTGAAATACCATTTCATTTGTAGTACAGAAACGAAGTAGAACTTTGAGAGGAAAAAAGACATGGTTTCCAAATTCTAACACTTTTTCACTCATAATCTTTCTATGCAAAACTTGGTCCCTCTGTGACCTTGGGAAAGGTACTTCTCTATGCCTTAGCTTCCTTATTTGTAAATTGAGAATGATAATTATGGTACTCACCTCACAGGGTTGTTAAGCTTAAATCATTTAATATGTTTTAAAAGACTTAGAAAAGTGCCTGGAAAATACTTGAGACAATAAATATTTGTTAAATAACACTTGAAAAGTAATAATCCCTACCAAAGCATATTTATATATTTTCTTTTAAAATGTTGCACTGTTGCTAAGGTACATTTTCAGTTTGCTTTTAACTATTTGTGTATATTTCTTGAAATTAAAAAAAAACTAGCCTATCTTTATGGTAGAGAGAAAGAAAGGAGGGAAGAGGGGAATAAAGAAGGAAAGGAAAAAGAATACTAAGTGTTTTTAAGAAAAAGATTAAAAATTTTGACCTTTGTCATAAGATAACAGTACAATGATTTTTCTCACTTTCTGGTTTCTCTTGGACTATATGACCTGTTAGGGCCTGAAAATGAAAGTAAGTAAAATAAAAACTCTCATGTAATTCTTAATATTTAGTCTGTGGAATAATATAAAATGGTTGTTGTAATAGTCTATATACTAATATAAAGTTACTGCTATTATCAGCCATGGGATTCACTCAATATTAGAGTTTTGTTTTTAGCTCTCAGTAATCTTCAGATTCAATGTCATTTTCTAACCAAGTCACTCACGTAGAAATTAGCACATACCCTAAGGATTAAAAACAATAAAATGTTAAATATAATAATAGGTGACTTTTTAACTTTATGTTTCTAGGCATCTGATAAGCATGTTTATAACATGATAGATTTGTCATTTAAATTTTGTTTCCCAGAAAACAATCTTTTTAGGTGATTTGAAAGACTATTGAGTTTCTTAATTTTCTCTATGTTCACAAGCTAGAAAAGAGGTTTGAAAATGGTTTTGAAGTCTAATACTCTTAGAGAATTATATTAACCTAATACATTTACTTATAATATTTCTTTATAATGTTGTTTTATTCCAAAAGTACCACCTGTTTTTTTTCAAAAGAAGTTCCATTTAAGCACAAAACATGAAATTCAGATACATCTCAGCTTTGAAAGAATTTGAATACAATTAGAATATAACAAAGTTAGAGAATAGAGAAGGTACCTCAAAATATCATATATTTGGTGTTATGAACTGAATGTTTGTGTCCTCCCCAAAAATCATATGTTGAAGCTCTAAACCTCCACTGTATTCAGAGGTGAGGCCTTTGGGAGGTAATTAGGTTTAGATGAGGTCATGAGGGTGGAGCCCCCATGATGGGATTAGTGTCCTTATTAGAAGATGAAAAGACCCCAGAGCTGCTTCTCTCTGTCTTATAAAGATATAGCCAGAAGACAGCCATTTATGAACGAGGAAGAGAGACCTCACCAAACACTGAACCTGATGGAGCCTTGGTCTTGGACTTTACAGCCTCCAGAACTGTGAGAAATCAATGTCTGTTGTTTAAACCACCCAGTCTATGGTACTTTGTTACATCAGCCTGAGCTGGCTAAGACATGTAGATATTATTTTCAGGTTCTGGAAGCTCAATATAAAATAAGAAAGTTAACCAGCATTATAGCTGATATCCTAAGAATAGTATATATTTCCTTACTTATCTGTCCACACAGCTACACTACAATTTTAACAATTTTTTTTTTCTCTAACAGAACTTTAATTTGGTTTGGAAACTTAAATTCAAATTCATAGGTCTTAGTGTAGGCTTTTTTTTTTTTAGAGAGAGACAGTGCATGAATGGGGGTGAGAGGGGCAGAGGGAGAGAATCTTTAGCAGGCTCCATGCCCAGCATGGATTCCCAACACGGGGCTGGATCTCAGACCCTGAGATCATTACTTGAGCTGAAATCAAAAGTGGGACGTTTAACCGACTGAGCCACCCAGGCGCCCTGGTGTAAACTTTTTTTAATGGCCAAAACAGTCCCTCTATAGATTTTCAAAGCATAGTATCTTAAGGACACAGGGGAAATTATTTTAAAGGAAAGAAGATTAGCCTTCGGAAGAAGAAAGGCCTGGGTTTTTTTGTTCGTTTTCCCCTTTCCACAAAATCTAGGGTGGCAAAAAATATGGAAAATGCCACCTCAAAATATGAAAGAACTGAACATAACAATCCTGCAGACCCCTGGTCACAATTAAGAGGTCATTTCACGTGTCATAAAAATTGTGGCCAAATAAAATTGAATAGGTCTGGGCAGTAGCATCCCAGAGAGAACCAATCACCTTTGTGAATATGTAACTAAAGAATCCATTTGTAAGCACACAAGCTATCCACCATTTAAAAAAATTCTTAAAACACCTCATTGTACATCTTTAACTTAAATATATATATATTTATTTAAATATAAATATATATATATATTTCAGAATCAGCAACATTATCAGGTAAGTTTTAGCTTGTATTGTTGTGCTTTGATTAAACTGAAAGGATCTGGAGACACAAAATCAGGGCCCTTCAAATAAAGCCCCACACAATTAAATGCAATCTTGTGTTTCGGTTCAGATCTTTCCATACCTAATCTGCAAACTGTTGACAACAGCTCAACAGACTTACATTCTTTGTACTGATAGCATATTTTTCTTAATGCCTTGAGTGTTAAGTATTAATAAACTTTTAGGAAGTGTCAGTTCTTTTGGAGGCTACTGTTGTCACTGCTACATTAAAATATGTTTAAGGGGCGCCTGGGTGGCTCAGTTAGTTAAGCAACTGCCTTCGGCTCAGGTCATGATCCTGGAGTCCCGGGATCGAGTCCCCCATCGGGCTCCCTGCTCAGCAGGGAGTCTGCTTCTCCCTCTGACCCTCCCCCCTCTTGTGCTCTCTCTCAAATAAATAAATAAAATCTTTAAAAAAAAATAAAATAAAATATGTTTAAGAATCTTTTATTTCTATGCTACCTCCATTACTTTTTCCAGTTCCTTGCTATAAAGTCCATAAGCTTGTAAGTAATTAATACAAATAAACTTAAAAGGATTTTTTTTTGGGGGGGTCTGGATTTCTAACATATAGATGTTAGCTTTGCATGAAGCTGAAATCCTGAATGTTGTGAATTTAGTTCTAAAAATGAAAAAGAGGAAAAAGGAAAAAAAAATGGGCTATAGGAGTCATTCTAGAGCTTAAAATCTTTGCAAAAGACCTGGACGTTTTTTGTTACACTGATAAAAATTATTTACTTGAATCCTCTTATTCTGTTCATTTTACAAGTACTGTTTATTTCCAAATTGAAAATATTTTCCCCCCGATAGCCTCTGTGTGTAATCCCTGTGACTGCTAGAAATACTCTATCTTGTTATTTTTAAATTACATTACTTAGACATGTTTCTTTTCCTCCATTACATTTCTTGTCTTTTTAAAATGTCTTTGTGAGTGACATTACATGGGTATTACAAATTGGATTTAAGAGCACTGTGCCAGCGTACCTGACTGAAATTCTGTACTGCCTTCTGCCAATGTATCCAGTTTAATACCATGAAGAGCCGCGAAACTTAAGACCGCTCTTCAGTTTAAATCTTTCTAAATTAGTTGCTTTTCAGAGCTACCTTCTTATCCCTTGCAGTCCAAAAGCATCAAAATATCATCCTGTAATGCTTTTTTGTATAAGACAGAGATGATTTTACAGCATTAGTCTAACAATTCCAAAAGTGCCATCATTTTTTGATAATTCCTGCACCTGGGGGCCATTATTGTACCACATAATGTGACTAATGCTCTGTTGTTTCTTTCTGTTTAAACCACAGCCACAAATCGAAGGATAACACATTTTGGCTTTCAGTATTCTCAGTCAGTCTGAAAGAAATGGTCATCTTTTTCTACTTTAGCAGCTTAACATCTCACTTCAAATTTTTCAAACTATTCCACAGCTGAGATCACATTTCTATTGCTCTCTGAGGATAATTGAATGTTACTTGCTTCTGGACTTCATTTCCGTGTTTCCTTCTCCTATGATACCTAGAGCCAGTGTAAATTTGGTGGTTAATGCATGTAAGTGGTAATTTTTGAAGATAAAATATTCAAATTTGGAAACTCAAATCTTCACATTAATTTTACCTACTTCCTTCCTGCTTTTTTTTAAAACTGAGAAGTTTTAAATATCATCCATAATATTTTTCATGACCTTGCCCTCAAGACTCTGACCTCTATTTATTCTTCAACATGGCTGCCTACATCTCTTCACTTATATGGCCTCGCTTATATTTTTCTCTTTACCTAGAATAACCTTCTTTCATTCCCACATGTCCAATGTCTGTCCAACACTTAGGCCTGGGTCAAATGGTACTTCCTCCATGAAGTCTTCCAAGATTCTCCACAAAAAAATAATGTCTCTTTTTATTCTGAAATTATATAGTACTTTATATATACTTTTTATATATATAATATACACATTTTTATATATACTTTTTTATATATACTTTTAATTTCACACGCTTATTAATTAGGAACACTTTTAAAATATGCACCACTAAACTCTCCAAGGCCCAAGGATCTCATCTTATCCATCCAGGAGAACTAAATTATTAATATTTGTTTGTTGAGTAAAGAAACTATGTAGATAGCAAAACAATGTTAATTTTATGAGTAAAAGAACAAACTTACCTAAATTGGTTCATTTAAAAAAATGATACCATGTTTTATAAGTATGCTATATAATAAGATTAAAATATCAACTTATGAGGCGTGTGGGTGGCTTAGTTGGTTAAGTGTTTGCCTTCGTCTCGGGTCATGATCCCAGGGGCCTGGGACCGAGTCCCACTCAGGCTCCCTGCTCAGCGGAGAGTCTGCTTCTCCCTCTCCCTCTGCCGCTCCACCTGCTCATGCTCTCTCTCTCTCTCTCTCACAAATAAATAAATAAAAATTCTTTTAAAAAATATCAATTTATAACTATAAGTAAAATTATATAAATTTTAGAGGATTTCCTAGCATGATAGTTGGGAGTTGAGAAGAAAAAAAAAAAAGCCAAGGAAACACTTGTCACCAAGGCAAAATTATATTGAGCATAAGCGTTTCAGGAGCTGTAAAGAATAAATGTGGTAAGATATTGCTAAGGGTTATTTCACTGTGGTTTACTGAAAAAAAAAATTAAATTACCTTTGCTACTTTTGGTCATAATTCTTAAAAAGATTTTTAAAAGGTGTATTTTGACAAAGTATGTAACTACTTGGTGACTTTAAAAAGAATGACTTGGGCCTCCTAACCCAGGAATGGAGAGAACATGAACACATAGGCTCATGTAAGTTTCTCACTCGGCCCAGGACTCTGTCTCTAAAAGGATCAAAAGAATATGTCATAGATGGGCATCATTATTGTCACTGACATCAACCAACAGCTCTTCTCGTCTCTTTTCTTCTCTACCTAATAAGTATTTTCCCGTTTCTTCATCCTTCAAAGCCCAAATCAATGCCACCTGCTTTGGAAGGCTTTCCCAAGCCAAATGAATTACTTTCTCCTTCTGTGCTTTTAAAGCACTTGTCCCTATATCTGTTATGGAATGTACCACGATATTTATGCCTCCTCATCTTCTCTAACTGCCTGGACTCAGAGACAATGTCTGGTTTTCTGTGCAACTCCAACTGTTGGCACAGTTTCTGGAATTTGTGAAGACACTGGATAAGCAAAGAATTTCCCCTTTCATTCAATTCTTGAAAATTATTAGTCAAAGTAACCTCGGAGAAATGAGAAATCTACCAGGTCAGAGACCCCCTGATTCCCAAATGGAAGTCTTTTGTTGAATTAGGTGGTAAGAGGGTCCACTGCCCTTGGGTACTACCTATTACTACGTAGTCTTTGTTGTGTCCAAATTCCATCCTTTCCTGGTCTGCTGCTTATTTTATTGAGCTTAGAGCAGTTCTGTTATCACCTACCATATTGTATAGGTTCTAGCATGTACACTAAATAATTCTGTATTTTGGCTTTAGTTGTTTTCAGCTTCTTCTCAGTTGTCTACTCTAATTGTTCAGTGGTTTCTTATTCCTCTACATCTTAAGCAAGACACTGTATGCCCTTCCAGCATTCTCACAGTGCAATTCTTCCACTTTACTGCACTCATCGGCTTTTCTCTCATACTTTCTTTAAGCTTCTCTTGGTCATGGTTTAACTGTATATTGCTGAAGCAGTTCCACCCTGCCTGGTATCTACACCCACCACTGTACTCGTTGCTCCAACAAAAAAATACAAAAACCCAACTTTTTATAAAATACCTAACAAATATTCTGATAAGAATACAAACACAAAATAAAACTGACAATAGCTTAATTTTAACTGGAGAGCGAGGTGAAGAATGATGGCATTTTTGTGAAATAGCTATTAGTGACCCAGGGAAAATTGGATCTCGGTACAAATAATAAACAAAATATAACTGACAGCAGCTGAGACTGCACAAGGCAGAATCTGTTGCAGACTATAAATCAACAGAAAAATCAAACCTTGGTAATATTTAGATCATAGAAAATGGAATTTCATAGAAATGATGGCCAAAAGAACAAATTTACAGTGGTGAATCTATAATTGAGAAAACTTACTATGGACAAAAACTATTCTGGGAATCAAATCTTCATGTAATTTATATAGGAAAGTGATAGTAATGGACCATTTCAGAAAAATAAAAAGGAAAATGACAAAAAAGGAAAATAGTGCAATAACTTTGTGTAGAGATTGGATTTATTGGTTAAAAATTAGATTAATGAAATTTGCTCTGGAATATTTTTTTCATTAATGTCAGTATGCTTTTTATTGAAACACTTGTAATTATAAACATGGTCAGAACATCTCCGGTTTTAAAATACTGGGTCAAAGTGCCTCGTGTGCCTCTTGTGACTGATGTCCCCCCTCTTAAAATCACTGATGCTTAGCTTAGAAGTTTGTATGTAAAGGGGGTCATATGTCACTAATTACTAGTAAAATGTCAAAATGTATTTATGGGTTTACATTTCTTCTTTAGGAAAGATACTAGTATTTAGGAATATTTTGGGGTCACTATTTAAATGAATAGTTAGTATATTTTAAAGAATGAGGTGTCCGGGAGAAAACAACTGAGACACTAAATTTGCTATGCTGAATGAACATTATTAACTTATAAGCATTAGTCCTGGGCAGTTGTTCCTAGTCACCTACACTATGAACTCTTACCATGATGAGTATTTCTCTGGGACTCCTGCTGTTTGCTTTGGTACTTACAGTAAATAAAGATAAAGACAAAGAGAGGCAGCTCAGGCTTGTGGAGAGGTAGCAAACAGGTTATGAATCATCTGGGGTGATTCCCTGCAATGGCAGGGAAACCATTACGTAGCTCACCAAGGTCTAATGACTTCTGTCAAGTTCTGGAAGATGATTAGCACGCTCCTGTGGCAATTGTTCATTAATAAAATGCTGGAAAGAAGAGCTCTGAAACTTTTCTTAAATATTTATGTCCTTGAGATATCGAACATTTAACAGAAATAGTATAGTACCAGAAGTAATCTATCAATTTAATTTCATTTGTGATCCAATCCAGCTTCTGTGCTGTGGTGTCATCTGTTGGCACAAAGCTGCTCTCTGCCACCAGGCACCAAATAATTGAATAAGAATTTGTTTCTCAGGTTGTGGAATTTATCAGAAAGTCCCAGATATGAATGACTGTATTAAAGTGAGTGCAATAAATGTATAAGGTTGTCTATTTGCTATATTTATAAGGCCTAAACATAAATTGCAGAATTTACATGTAGCTGTATATTTATCCAAGGGAGATTTTTTAACCTACATTTCAGAAAGATTTATTTGATTATGGGTATACAGTTACAACACATACACAACCCATTTAGTGATGAGGTGTTCCCTAGTTATAGTAGGATTGCATATACCACCAAAATTCAGAATAAACTGAATAAGAGATGTATTTGGGCTTTATTTTTGGACAGAATTATTCTAATGATATATTAAGCTAAATAATTGAGTTTTCCTATAGGTCTGCCTTATAATTTTTATTAACAACCAATAACCATTACTCCCCTAAAAGAAATCACAAATATAACAGTGTAGGAGAGGACAGATATGAGAATTTCTCATTGGGCAGACTAGTCATTCTGATTTAACTGATTGCAAATAGCATAAAGGTCAAGTTTATATGGCATTTGGTCTAGAAAATCTACATATGAAGGAGGGGAGAATGTTAATTTACATACACAGTCTGTTAAATCGATAGTTTAAAAAAATCAAATCCTGCATCCACCAACCAATCTTATATATATCAGTGTTATTCTTTGTCAAAAAGCAAGAAGGGCAATGTAAACTTCAGTGCTACTTCCTATTTACCTCTCTCTGTTAAAAGTGTAAAACGGTCGAATACTTTGATGAGCAGTTTGGCAATATTAAATATGAGTTGTAAATATATGTAAATGTCATGATACCAAGAGCTTATGCAAATTAATAGGGGAAAAACATCTCTGGAAAGCCTTCTCTAAACCCATTGCCTGGGCTAAATGTTCCAAATAGATAACTTACTTGTAATTAAAGGAGAGTCTAGGGGTGCCTGGGTGGCTCAGTCAGTTAAGCTTGGTTTTGGCTCAGGTGATGATCTTAGGGTCCTGAGATGGAGCCCCACATGGAGTCCCTAAGAGGGCTCCCCTGCTCAGAGAGGAGTCTGCTTCTCTTTCTCTCTCTCCCTCTGTCCCTCCCCCTGCTTGTGCTCTCTCTATCTCTCTCTAATAAGTAAATAAATCTTTAAAAAAGGGAGCGTCTAGTTTAATTATGGGAATGGTTTTGAGGAAATTTTAAAGATTTAATGATTTTATATAATAATTAGACATGAAGTTAAAAGAAAAAGGCATTAAATGAGGAAAAAGTGAACAGAAAGTTAGCTTCAGCATGTAGAGGTGACATTTCAACTGGAAGAAAGTTTAAAAAAACCTGCATCAGTAAGGAAACAATAATTACACAAGTAATTCATTATGAATTTAAATTGTAATTGATTTGCATTATTTGACTTTCAAACTATAATATATAGTATAAATTATACAGATTATTTTTTTTTTTTTAATTTATTTGAGAGAGAGAGAGAGAGAGAAACAGCATGAGAGGGGGGAGGGTCAGAGGGCAAAGCAGACTCCCTGCCGAGCAGGGAGCCCGATGCGGAACTCGATCCCAGGACTCCAGGATCATGACCTGAGCCGAAGGCAGTCGCTTAACCAACCGAGCCACCCAGGCGCCCCAGATTATTTTTGTACTGTATTTATTTTGGTCATGATGAAATGGCAACAGAGTAAATTATTAACTAAACTTTCAGACAAATATTAATTTTCCTTTTGGTCAACAGGTTAAGATACAGATAAAACAGATAAAGAGAGTGCTGCTTGTTTGTGTAAAAAAACTGCTATCCACAAAGAAAAAGAGAGAGATAAACCAAGAAACAAGACTCCTAACTATAGAGAACACACTGGTGGTTACCAGAGGGGAGCTGAGTGGATGAAATAGGTGGAAATAGGGGGAAATAGGTGATGGGGATTAAGGAGGGCATTTGTCATGATGAGCACCAGGTGATGTCTGGAAGTGTTGAATCACTATATTGTACACCTGAAATATAACACTGTATGTTAACTATACTGGAATTGAAATAAAAAATAAAAAAATGAAACTTAAAATAAATAAAAACTGCTATTCAGAGAAGAAATCAGCATGTGGCTATTTCTAAGCACAAGTTTAGAGTCATGAATATTCTGTTTCAGTGTCTCTTTGGAAGCTAGGCTTCCGTCTGGCACTGTGCATCAGTAAAGGGATCTGTGAAAGAGCATGGGACAGGGGCGCCTGGGTGGCTCGGTCTAAGTGTCTGACTTCCGCTCAGGTAAGATCCCAGGACTGGGACTGAGCTCCTGCTCAGCAGGGAATCTGCTTCTCTCTTTCCCTCTGCCCCTCCCCCAACTCGTGTTTTCTCTCTCTCTATAAATAAATAAAACCTTAAAAAAAAAAAAAAAAGCGTAGGAAGGAAGCCACGATCTCTAAAATCCCAGCTACTGGAGTAGTTCTCAAGCATGTTAGATTACTTGGGGATTTGACTTTTCTGTCAGTTGGATGGTAATACCATCGATGCTTGAAATATGAATAGGTGATTTAAACTTTATAATTTATGTTACCAATTTTACCCCCATATAAAACCTTGCTAATGATCTTTCTTCCCTTCACTTTTCTTGACAAAAGTATTACAATGTATTTAAACTGGGAAGGTGGAGGAGCCGTCCTTCAAACATTTGTGGTAATCTTCCTGTCATTAGATAACTACTCATCACTAGATGGATTGCTCTTTTGTTCACTTTTGTCCTTACCTAGCGTGCTCCCAAAACATTCACTGAAACTCTCTTCATGATGTAAATCTTTCTTACTTTGGGGGAAAGCTCCTGACTGGGGTTCCTTTACAAGTTTCACAGGGGGCAGCTGTGGGAAAACATAACCCCCAGCTCCCTTCCTCTCCGGGGACTCTTCAGTGAGGTGGCAGTCACCTCACATATCCTGAGTTCACTACGGCAGCTAGGGTTATACAGTCACGGTTGGAAAGAAACGTGCTGGGATTTGTTTTGGATTTTCCTCAGCAGCTCTGACTGGGAGATGTGTAGAAAGACATGGCTATCAAGGGAGGACATATAAAGATCATCTTCTACTGCTCCTAAGGTGGTAAATGATGTGCTGCCACGACTTGTCTCTTTTGTATCACTCATGACGCTCATACCCCCAGGCATCCTGAGAGTTGGAGCCATTGTGCTGCACCTTGCTCCTTGCTCCGGGAGCTCCTCCTCCTAAGGAGGAATCCTTTGGTAGAGATCCCAGCTCCCATGGATTGGCAGGAATTCTCAGGCTGGTGTCAGATAGCTCCTTCTGGGCACATTTTGAAGTTTCTGGGCATTTAGCAGATACATCAGGAGCAGACATCTGCTTCTTTCTGAAGAGTTGAGATTCCATTCTGATGAGTTTTATGCATTAGAGAATGACTAGAATTATCTTCATTTTTGGTTGGTTCAGCCATTATAATTCACATTCTGTCCTAATCACCCAGGTGAGAAACTCCTCACAAAATGAACCGCGAATTCAACTTACCTTAAGGTTATTTTCCTTTTGAGATTAAATGAGAAATATCTAATGTGTAGATAGTTAAAAATTAAGTGTGGTAGTTGTTTGTAGTACCTGTATTTTTCTGCAGACCTTCCATCATATACTGGTTACATAACCCAAATACCCAATGCTAGGACTCAGAGGGGCTTGGGTAGCTGCAAGGCCACACTCTCACCCACCGCTGCCAGTAATGATTCTGTGTTCAAGTCCACCAGGTCTCCACAAGACACGAATGGGTTCTAATGTGGGCAGTGGGCTCTTTTACCTTTTTCCCTCCTTCCAAGAGATGAGGATGCTATGCAGGAGTTCAGAAACGAGATGTGGTCTGGTCGATAGCAGGTGCCTGCCAGCCATAGAACTAACCTGCTCACCTTCTGCAATATGACTGGATGCTGTGAGAAGGAGAAGATTTAAGTGGACCCGGAAATATTCCTCTTCCGGGAATAAGGCCCTATAGGCTCTAAGAACAGGGGAAATATGGAGAAAAACTCAGTGTAAGCATGGTTGAGAAAGAAAATAACGAGGGGGGTGGTTATTAGACCAATGTTCCGAGGACCTGATGTTAGCAGCTTACTGGGAAACATCAAAGCCTAGTAAATATTAATTGAATTGCACAGCAAAACAGAGATAAAGAACTGTATATTTCCTCAAATAAGCAAGCAGGGTGCTAAGTCTCTCTCTCTGTCTGTCTCTCTCTCTCTCCGCTACTGCCTGCAGAGTAACATCCTCATCTTCAATTGTTAATTGTTCCTACTTTCTCTTTTTGGGTACTGGAATTTCTTTCATATAATACAACTTTTTCAGATGGCTCTGGGTTACAAAGTACTTTTCTAAATATCTTCTATACTATTTTATAAATATAAGCTGTAACATGTTAAATGACCTGGGACATACATCCCATTTCTACATTATTATGACAAAGAATCATGGCTCTGTGGCCTCTGCTCTCTTTCCCAAGTTATACTGTATTCCTTTAGGTCCTAATAGTGAAAAGTGGGGGTATTGGGATTCCTGCCTAATTACAAGAATAATCTAGACTGGGTAATGCATTTACATAAGAAAACATCTCAGCTCATAAACTGTAAGTACAATCTCTATCCATAAAGAAAAAAAATGTTACCATTTGGAGTCACATAAAGGTTAGAAGTCCCTGGAAAATGTGTGCCTTAGTTAAGTATCTGACATCATATATGTCAACGTATTTATTTACAGATCTTTCTTAAACAAATGTCTATGAGGTCAATACACCATTGTATTGATGCTTTATATACATAATAAGCCCTAAAGAGGGCTTACTGGTCAATGTATTCTATTGAATAAATAACCTGTATTTAAAAAGTTTAAGAGTTGCAAAGAAAATACCTTGTTTAAAGAGTTACGAGAAAAATAATAATACCTTGAGATATAATTGTCTTTACTTTTCACATTTTTCTTATGTATTTTCATAAGGATTTTTTCTTTTTATTATTCTACAATACAATAAAAGTTATATGCACAAAATATCTATTCAGATTAGCAATTTCAGCCTCTTTTTCAAAGATAATATCAAATTAAATCAAAACTTTTGCCTCTTGATCTGTTTCCTACTTGATTGCTTCCTTGTTCGAATGCCCTGAAGAGGTATAACAGAAAAAAATCTGAAGGGATCTGAGCCTAGAATGACTTTATGTAACATTTATCAAACAGCTACAAAAAATATAAACTATAACCTTTGTAGAATTTTTATGTGAGAAAGAAAACCAACAAGATAAAAGAGTTGTAATATTGATTTTTCAACCAATGTGAAATAAATTTAGTTTCATGGAATTGTACACCATTTACACAATTAAATAGGTTGCACTTAATTTTTCATTTATTGGTTCATATTTATTAGTTTGCCGTCCCCACCTACTTTGTAAAACCTTTGAATGGAGTGACCTTATTTTATAAAAGGCAAAGATATCAAGTAATGAGATTCATTTTTATGTGTGGCAAACGGAAATATGTCACATTACATTATAATCATGCATACTATATTTAGTTCATCCTGAGGTGAATAAACAAACAGAACAGCACGTATATGAACTAACGCTACTTAGGAATAGCAATTTTATTTCAGCAAATGCAGGTTAAGCCCAATTTTGCCCTGAGCTCTTAAAGGGAAAACACAGGAGTATTCATCCCATTATAAAATATGTAAAACATTGTTGAAATCCCCATAAGCTTAGGAATCCTAATGGCTGAAAATCTGGGTGTACTTGTATATGCAAAAATCTTAATTTTCCTAAAAGTCACTGCACACCTCCAATAACAATTAGGTTGTATTATGGTGACAGATGTTAAAGTTTTGTTGGGCATGTTATTTAAAGTAAACAGGTATTCTGGGAGATGTTTCAGGCAGCAAAGGCAGATAATCTCTGAATGGTATCTCATAAGAATATCAAATGTTTTAACTGAAATACACTGTTTCTTTATGAGTTCAATTGGGCAAACTGGATTGAGAAAATATCTAGATGCAGGGCACCCTCTTGGCCTGGCTTTATCTTTATTATCTTAACCACCAGCGTCCTGGGGTCCTGCTTTCAGCCACCTGTTTCCCAAAGTGTATTGTAGATAAAACTTGTGGGCAAGAACAATATTTGTATATGTACGTATATAATGCATTAGAAAAAAAGAGGACTCATACAATTGTGATCAGAGTAATTAGCTGAGGTTATGATTAAGTTAAAAAAAAAAAGCTGTCCTTAAAAATATTAAGTGAATAATACTACAGCTGGTACAGGGATGTGACAAAAATCATGAAGGTTGCCTGCCAAATGGGAGAAGCTTGGGGAGCCCTGGATGAGAGGCATGAGGGCTGGTGCGTGAAGGACGTGATGCGGTGTCTTGCTTCACTGAGTACACAGCAGAAAACTATACTTAGCGAAAGCACCATAAAAGGCAAGTGCTTCTCCAGTAGTAAATGTTATCTTTCCAAAATGACGACAAGTTTGTCACATTGATATGAAATATGGAAAAAAGGCAAAGTTTTTACTCTGCGACAGAACATAATAGGTGAAAGCACAGATCATCCCAGAGAGAGGACTTTGGCCTCATTTTTATGCAGGAGATTTTGACATCAAAGAACCACTTCTGATATTTATCAGATTTTAGGTACTTTCAAACTTTCAATCAAAAAAGATTATTTCGACTCTACTTAAAGATATGGAAAAGTAATGAAAGAAAAAGGAACAAGCTATAGTAGAGACACGTTTCTAAACTTGATAGAGTTATTTACTTAGGGATGCAGACCCAACTAGCACAGATTGTTACATTTTCGATCTAAAACCACTGTTTTCACAGTGATGGTACATATACCTACATATTTTGTAAAGATAAATATTTGCCTATAATATATAAAAACAACCCCCAAAGGTCCTAAGACAGTATGTCTGAAGTATAATTATTTAGAGGAATTATTTTTAAATGAAAATCACCATTAAATCTCAGGTTTACTCTCTGAATATATTGCCATGTTGAATGTTTACATGACTTTTAATGAGATTATTGTATGTTTATTATCTTATATATTAAATACTGAATAGGAATTTTGCACTGTAGTTTATAAAAATACCGGCTTCCAGTATAACCTCTGATGGATGTCTTCCCTTGTTTAGCGCTTCTGTTTGAAATGGAAGCTTGGATAGTAATAGGGGCAAGAATGAACCAGCCTATACAACTTGTTCCCAATCTCCCTTTCACCTTGGCTTCCTACCACCACATCAGGCCATTTCAGCACATTGCAGCTTATATGTGCTTGGCCAAGTGACTTTGTGCATTACGTTACCTAGTTTTAACTTAATTAAACTTCACATAGGGAGAAGCAAATAAAAAGGATCCTGTAGAGAAACCAGCGAATGCAGACAACGCTGATAAGCACAAGTGAACAAGAAAATGTCTAAGTGGCCCTGCTCCTTATGATGCTAGGAGCTCTAACTCAACTCCATTAAGGGATAAAATTCATCCTATTAGTTCTTACAAGAACCAATCCAGCTATTTTTAGAAATTTTCAAGATCATCTTAAAGATGGTTTTTTACCCATTATCATTAACAAAGAACTTCACTCCTAAGTTCACTTAGCTAATGATAGCATACAACCATCAAAATCGGCCAATCATTTATTTAAAAAAATTTTTTTAAAGATTTTATTTATTTATTTGAGAGAGAGAGAGACAGCAAGCAAGCAAGAGCAGGAGAACCAGAGGGAGAAGCAAACTCCCTGCTGAGCTGGGAGCCCAAGGAAGGGCTTGATCCCAGAACCCTGGGATCATGACCTAAACTGAAGGCAGATGCTTAACCAACTGAGCCACCCAGGTGCCCCTAAATTAGCCATTCATTTTAAATAGTACTTAGTTCCTCCTTAATTCCACTATTTTAAAAATTTCTATTTTTGCACTTGTTTTATACTGTATATAATAATTAGTAATAAGTGGCATAATATGTAAATAAACACATTAATATCTGTTGGGGATATATTTCTAAATGTTTCACTAATAGGGGTAGGCTATCAAAAATGTTTGGAAAATATGGGTAGTGGGTTGACACTAGCAGTTTGTCTTGTTTTAGTTTTCGAAGTCCCTAATATTCATTTCACATAAATCATATCAAGGATTTAGTTGCTCTCAGTTTTTGAAAGATGGGACTAATGTATGTTTTGATAACATCTTTCAAAATCAACTGTCAAACAAAATTTCAGCATATTGGATAAATTTGAGTTTAGCTGTCAAACTTCCTCGTCCAATCTAAACAACCAGCAAATTCATTTTAGGTCGGCACCAAGATTTTTGCAATTAATCCCACTGCCACCTTCTCCCTGCTGCTTTCAATCAGAGGAGGCAGGGAATTCTACAAGAAAAACCTTAGCTAGATCTGGTCATTTCTTTAAAATACAGCTCATTCTTAGGATCCAAATAAAAAAAAACTGAGTGGTCAATAAAACTATATGGTGGAAACATTCAGAAAAGAAGAGATTTAGATTTATTTTTTTTTAAGATTTTATTTATTTTATTTGAGAGAGGGGGGAGGGTCAGAGGGAGAAGCAGACTCCCTGCTGAGCAGGGAGTCCAATGCAGGACTTGATCCCGGGACTCCAGGATCATGACCTGAGCCCAAGGCAGTTGCTCAACCAACTTAGCCACCCAGGCACCCCGAGAGATTTAGATTTAAAATGAAAAATCATTACTTTTTTTCTGAGTCAATAAGCAATATCAATTATTTTAATTAACTTAGCACTTCATGGATTGCAAAAGTGCTTTCACATTTTCTATGCTCACTTGTCTTCTTTTTTTTTGTTTGGAAAAAAATAAAATGTGTCTATGGGTTAAGAAAAATGTAGAAAGCTTACAGTTGGAAAGTTCTCCCCAAAGCTGTTTTTATTCACTGAGTTATTACAGTTTCTTCTTAGTGTTAGATTCATACTATTGCCAATCCTTTCTTTACTACAGCTGAGTAAATAGTTGGCCAGCCCAGTGAGCTCTGGAGCAATGGAATTTATATACTTGTTCCTTTATGACTGTGCCTGTGGTGCCACCATTGAACTCAAAATCTGAAAGAGATGAGCAGACATCCTCCCCTGACTGACCAAAATCCTATCTTTGGGGGGATGGGGAAACAGATACAAAGAAGGCCACAGCACCCCATCCTCAACTGCTATGCTTTTGCACATGCTGTTCTTTCTACCTGGAATGCCCCTCTCCCTCCTAGACAGCCACAGCTCAGGCAGAACGATGTGGATAGGGCTAATAGTGCTAAGAAATCAATATGGGACTGATACCTTCAGTGGCTTGAGATAGTAGGTCTGTTCCCAATGTATTTTGATTCTTCCATAGCATCTAGCTCAGTCGGAGCCTTAACTCCTTATTGAATGAATTAATGAACTCGTCAGTAGATTAATACTCTTAGATCAGTTAAGAGAACACATTGTTTCTACACCAATTGGCTATTTTTACTTCAAATATTTTGAATTATTGTTGGTGCTGCTCTTTTGATGGTTGCTAATCAATTAAGCTGCCCTCAACTGGCTAATTCTCTCATTAAGAAAAATGAAAACTACGTATCAGTTATCCACAGTACTGATGGTCTATTCCTTAAAAGTTATTCTTCATAGTAACAAATTTTGAAAGGAATTAAGAATTTTTTCACCAAAGATAGGGTAAAAAACAATACAGTGAGAGATTTAAATTAGACATACAATAATAGGCTCAGAGTTACAAACTTCAACATAGTTTCATGGAATTCAGTGGAAACCTCTTCTCTGGAGGGCACTTATGAAAGCATTCTTAGTGATTTTAATATTTTAATGCTTTAATTGCTGGTTTAAAACCATCAGCTGTAATGTCCACTATAGCCAAACTATGGAAAGAGCCAAGATGTCCATCGACAAATGAATGGATAAAGAAGATGTGGTATATATATACAATGGAATATTATGCAGCCATCAAAAGGAATGAAATCTTGCCATTTGCAACGACGTGGATGGAACTG
>NC_138371.1:113675281-113708476 GCF_054177405.1 Leptonychotes weddellii
TGTGTCACTAGAAACTATGGCCAGTGACTTTCAACTAGATTGGGAGTGATTCTTTAAACTTTAAACTCTCAGGACCTAACCTAAGCACTTTACCATCCAGTCTGCACCCACAACCTCCAAATTCTCTCTTCTATAATAACTAGACTCAGCTGATACCCATCTGCAGATTGAGCCCCATGCCAGTCTTGCCTAATAAAGAAGGATTTAAGGAGCCATGCTCAATTCTAAGGGGTCATAGTCTAAGTTACTACATTTTATGAACTTGAGCCCCAAATACCAATAACTGTTTCTCCCTGGTCCTGAGACCAATTTACTTAAACTGCCCCCTACCACACATATCCCAATCTCTGGCTAAGATTCCTATGTCAGGGATCACCTGCTCAGGATGTCTCATCTCTAGAGAAGGGACATCTCTCATACCCAAGGTTGACAGAATCCCCAGTGGCAGCTGCCTGGGCTCTTCACATAACACCTGCTCCTAATTCCTGTAATGTCCTTCCATCCAACACAAAAATGCCCATTATGTTCTCAGCCTTGCAGAGAAATCACGGGCTTTAGTTTTAGGAAGACCTGTCTATCGAGCATGACTGGAGAGGTCTCATTTGAAGTACTGTCTCTTCCAAGGCTCTGTCTACCTTAATTATCTCATTTCTGGTTGCACAAAAGCTAAAATAACCTCTAGGAATATTATTTGCTAAAGCAAAGTTAGAGTTTGCTTTTCACCAGACATTAGTAAAATATTAGGATCACTTTTTGAAATTAGTTGTTACATGGTAATAAAATATGCATAACATAAAATTTGACATTTTAACCATTTTCAAGTGTAGAGTTCAGTGGCACTAAGAGCTTTCATTTTGTTGTATAGCCATCACTACCATCCATCTCCAGAACTTTATTAACTTCCCAAACTGAAACACCATATCCATTAAACGCTAACTCCCCACACTCCTTTCCCCATAGCCCCTGGCAGTCTTCATTCTACTGTGTCTGTGAACTTGATGAGTCTGAGTAGCTCATAAGAATGGAATCATACAATATTTGTCCCTTTGTGACAGACTTAGTTCACTTAACATACTGTCTTCAAGATTCTTTCATGTAGTAGCAGGTACCACAATTTCATTCCTCTTTAAAGTCTTTAAAGCTGAATAATATTTCATTGTGTGTATTTACCACATTTTGTTTATCCACTCATCTGTCAATGCACACTTTGACTGCTTCCACCTTTTGGCTATTGTGAATAATGCTACTATGAACATGGATGTATAAATATGTCTTTAAGTCCCTGCTTTCAATTCTTTTGGGCACATACCCAGAAGCAGAATTACTAGATCATATGATAATTCCATTTAATTTTTTGAAGAGCCTCCGTACTGTTTTAAAATTACTTTTTAAATCTGATGTTGAACAATAACATCTTGCCACCCTCACCTCTTCATAGATATATGTACTACAGAGATAACAATAAAATGAATTTGAATGCATGTGTACTAATTAGAGTTTCAAGAGAATGCTGTTTCATCATCTATGAAAGAGAACTTAAGTGTGTTGAAGTTTGGGCAAATAAAAGTGCATGAGAGTCAAATAAAAAGTGGAAAACCTCTATCTCGTAAGACCTGAATATGTGGATTATCTAGAGAACATGTCAACTATGGAAATTCACTAAACGACTTTCATAACCTCTCCCTGGCATAATATAATATTTTAGATAAAGATATGATGAGTTGAAAATAAAATGATTCACTAGGTTTAAATGGTTTTCTAAAATAGACAATTTAAATTATAATGAAAGCAGAGTTTGAAATACTATAAAGTTATGAAGGAAATTATTAATATATAAAAAGTTATCCTTAATTTCAATTATACCTAAGTCTTTGTAAAAACAGTGAAGATCTTCAATCTAAGATAAATGAGATGTGCATATATAGATGAAATCTACTTTAAACAGGTGACTTAATGTGTACCCTAAAGAACAGATTTATTCAGAGGAACTAAATACCCAGTTACAGTTTATTGTGGAATAATAAACCAGCCATTTGGAAAAGCCTTGTTGTGTCAGCATGGTATGGATTTCAGCAATTAGGAAATGGCTAGATTTTAAATCCCAGTGATTTAATCATACCCTAAAATACTCTCCTACAAATTCCTGCAAGACAGCTCTGTTAACACAAAGAAACAAACGAACACAGGTTCTAACTGGGTTTCTACAAATTGTGTTTAAACCACCATTAGAACAGGCAATCCTTTATCCATGTACTGTTCACTGTTTGGATTGTATTTCTCTCTGAGATATGTAGCTTGAGTTTGAAATCAGAGGCTCTTCCAGGTATTAATCAAGTGACTAAATTCCAAAAACTCTCTGCAAGTCACTATCTAATGTGTGAATTAATAATTTTTTTCTAGGCTATGATGTATTAAGCTGATGGCTATTGTTATCATTAGGTATTGCTTGTATATGGAAAGTATTCATCATAGAAAACTGAGAAGTTATATTTGTTTTAATAGTCTTATTTCAAAGGCTAATTATTGGTGTTTTATTTCTATTATGGGCATAAAGCTCCAATAAAAGGGTTAAATCATCAAATTATATTTTTATTTATATCTTATTTAAAAGTGCTTTATTTTATGGGGTGTCTGGGTAGCGCAGTTGGTTAAGCATCCCACTCTTGGTTTTGGCTCAGGTCGTGATCTCAGGGTCATGAGATCAAGCCCCACGTTGGGCTCAGTGCAGAGTCTGCTTGAGATTCTCTCTCCTTCTCCCCCCACCCTCCCGCCTGTGCACTCTCTCTCTCTCTAAAACAAACAAATAAATCTTTTAAAAAAGTGCCTTATTCTATAGACTTCATTACATCATGGTTTTGCTCATGAACCTAAAGATATAACATAATGAAATGTCTGTAACCTATATATTATTACTGACCCTTACTCTAATGTGTTTCTACATTCTTAGTTAAGAGAATTATCAGAAGTCTTCCCATTTAGTCCTACAACCTTTATTCTACGATGTGGTGGGTAGTGCAGTAGGCATTGCTAAAACATAGATAAATAAGATTTGATTCCTGCCCTCAAGAAGCTCAAAATCTAGTCAGGCAGAAGTTGAATGAATGTTGATGATCATTAGTTGATAGATTTGATCGCCATATCTTATGGATAGAAGAATAAATGAATGTCTGAATAATGCTATGTGTTCTACACCTTTTCTTCAATAACCTGCCTTTCACTCATGCCATCTTTCCACTGAACCCCAGCCTCTAGGGCACTCCTGACATGGCCATCAAGGGGCTCATAATCTTTTCCACCCTGGCTGACATCAATGTCCTTTTCTGTTAAGCCAGTACTCACAGAGTTTCTTGACTTTGACCCTCAGATATTCTGTACCCTATAATGCCCTCACATGACCCCCTTTGAATTTCGTCCCCCCTAGAACTATTGCACAGTAAGAGAAAACACCCAGTTTATGGGTGTGAATGTCCCTGGAACATTTGGTTTGATGATAGAGACAAAAGGATAAAGGATAGAGGACAAAATTCTGATTCAAACTGTCTTTGAATGTCCCTGAAGGACAACTCATTGTTGTGTCCTTAGTTAGGCTCCACCTCAAATGAATGATTTTTGCCCATTAATATCTTTTTGTTCATTCATCTATCATATTAATAGTATATTTTATTATAATTATTTGTTTATGCATCTATCATCCCTATTAAAACCAAGGTCTTCAAATGTAGAAATAGTGGTGGTGTCATAGAACATGAGAGAAAAAGTTTTAGCTTTTTCATAATTTCCATCAGTAACTTCTACCCCCCCCATATGAACATAACTGATATTTTCTCAGCCTTATACAAATACTGAATAAAGATATTTTCAGAAACACTTTGCTAATTTTTAAATTGACCTGTAACATATAATATAAGTTAAAAAACTTCACCTGAAATGCAAACATAGCTTAATGACAAGTTTCTTAACTCCTAAATTGTCATCTCTAAACTTCTGGACAGAAATCCTGGAGGTACCACCAGACAGGAGCTGGGTCTTTTCCTCCTTTGGATTACTAACTTGTAAATCTATGCCAAGAAAGCAGGAGCCCTTCTTAAATGTTTCCTGAATAATTCATAATCATAATACATCTGGATCTCAAGAGCTTTCTTTCCTTTATAACAAACTAAGGAAATAGTCACGATTTGCCATGATGTAAGAAAGTTTCTGGGAGTGATATCTACGAGGAGGGAATTTCAATTGTGGGAACTTCAATTAAAAAATCATCCAGTGGTTTCGCTTTCAACTTCCCTTCAGAAACAGCCTCATCCTTTTCATATTGTGCTTGGTTTTATTTCAAGCATACGGACCCAACTACATTTATTTTTGCCTTCATTGATTTATTTGAAAAGCAGCAATTAAGAAAACATTGCATACCAGCCTTTAAGGTTTTCACATGTTCTATGAACCCCCCTGCACTGATAATACTCACAACACTGGGACTAGACCCTTTCTGTTGGGGAGCCCAGAAGCTTCCAGAGAAGGACATATCAAATTCTTTTCTTTAGCTAAAATCAAATAACATTTTAGAATTTCAGCAAAAAAAATCCTACTCCTTTTTATCTTTTATGGACACTTTTCTAATTTCATTAGTTACTTAATAAAATTATTCACCAATTTCCTTATTAATAATTAAGAACTCACTCCTAGAAGCTCAGGTGAAGTTAATTGGCTCTACTCTCCTCATTAAGCTTTTGGAAGACACCATGGACAAAGAATCCTAAATCGCTGGGCCTTGACAACCACAAACATTTTCCCCAAGGCCTTTTTATGTAGCAATTTAGATCAAAAGCAACAAAGTTTAAGAAGGCAGCGCACAGTGATTACTGAATTAGCAATGAGACAGGGAGACATAGAGAGACACACACAGAGACAAAGAGACTCTCAGAGAAGACTTTTCTTTATAATTAGAATGCAAGCTAATAAATGTGGAAGGAATGGATAGAACTAACAAAAAAAATCACCATTCTGCAATTCTCCATTTTAATAAATGATTCCAACAAGATCAGGGTCAACAATGGATGCTAAAACCATTGGCCAAAAGGTTGTCATGAAATTGAATGTTCACATGATCTCAAATATTCACAATGCAGATTATTTACAAATTACAAATGGAAAATGTGCCCTGACATTTGATAATCATCATCTTAACTAGATGATCAGACAGCCTCACCAATAGGGAAACCTTCTGACTTAATTTGCTTCCTGATATGGTACAATAAATATACAGTATTACATATGTAGTTTTCTTGCTAAAAATGTTGTCTATATCAAATTATGAAGAAACAGTCATACACATTCAGAGTGCATTCTGAATGGAATGTTCTAGAAGATACTGATCTGAACTCAAAAAAGTCAGTGTCACGAAAGAAAGAAGGAAAGAAAGAAAGAAGGAAAGAAGTATCAAAAGCAAACGTTGAGGGCGCCTGAGTGACGCAGTCAGTTGAGCGTCCAACTCTTGGTTTTGGCTCAGGTTGTGATCTCCAGGTCATGACACTGAGCCCCATGTCAGGCTCCACGCTCAGTGTGGAGTCTGCTTGATAGTCTCTCCCTCTCTTTATGTCCTTCCTGCTCATGTTCTCTCCCTCTCCCCCACTCTCAAATAAATAAATAAATCTTAAAAAAAAAAAAAAAGCAAATGTATAGTTTAAATCTTGATTGGATCCAAGATTTTTAAAATCTATGAAAAAGAGTATTAAGACAATTGAAAACATTTAATTATGGACTATATTAGATGATAATCTATTTAATTCTCATATGTAGTTGATGGTATTTTGGCTAGAAGAATATCTATCTATCTATCTATATATAGATATAGATATATAACATAAAATTAAAAAGTCTTTATCAATGAGTTGCTAATTCTTAAGTAACTAAATAGTTCAGCATAAAAATGTGTATTTATATTTTACATATGTGTATGTAGAAACATAAATACATATGTATACATATATCCACATACATAGAAGAAAAGCAAAAAGGTAAAATGTAAACTTGTGTAGATGAAAGGTATATGGTTTCCATATTTTATTTTTTCAACTTTTCTGTAGGTTTAATTTCTCAAAGTAAAAAGTGGGGAGGAAAGGACACAAGATATCAACTTTTGACCAAGAGATTTATAATCAATTTACTGTAATAAAAATTATAAATTGCCTTAAGGGGCAAAAAAAAGCCTGGTTTCTCCTGGCTCTCCTATTTAATAGATATGTGATCTTAGATGGATCACTTAGCTTAGAAATAAATTTCTCTAACCTATAAAGTAAGGAGATGATGTTCATAAAAAAAGGACAAAGAAACCAAAGGTATCACAAAACTTGTGTTTTAATATCTTCCTTTACGTACTATGGTATGAAAGGGAAAAATGCTGAAATTATCATCACTCTCCTCTCCTCCCTTTTCTTTCTCACAAGTAAAATGTGCATCAAAGGAAAATGTGACTAGCACCTTTCATTTTTTAATAAAACAGGAATTCCACAACTCTCATCTTGTGGTTGATGATTGCCATGTGCAGCTCAGGAGATGCTGGAAGATTTAAGGTAGAAAAACTAGAAAATTGCCACCCTTATGATCATTTCTATTGTTGCATCGCAATAGAGAATAAAGGTTAAACTCAATTAACCATTTTTTCCTGTGTTCCAAAGAACGTTTTTTATTCTACTGTGGCGAGCAGACCTTGATTTCTGTTGCTAGGAAACCTGGAAGGTTCTTTTAGTCCTCATGGAAACCATGCTTAATGAAATCACTTTGGCTGATTATTTATTGGCTGTTTGGCTTGATGCCAACTCAAGGAAGGTTTACTTCAACCTTTGCAAGGTAAACTAGTAGCAGCAAACTGTGCTAGTGTGGGAGCCTCGGGCAGGCTGCCCCCAAAATATGCCAAAATGGCATATGGATTATTTTGAGTTAAAGTTACTTAAGAAATAGCTAGTGCAAGAATACTCTGACCCTCTTTTGTCTCCAGAATGAAAAAATAAATCTCCCATGTGAAAGGTACCCTCTCTGCACCGGGAGGTACAGAGATATCTTTATCATCAGAGAGAAGGAATTTAGGACTGAAAAAGCCTATAGAAGCAAACCTGGTTACTTTTGCTAATTTACTACCTTAGTCCAAATTCAGTTTAGAATTCCTTACTAATTAAAGCTCCCAAACATAAGTTTTCTTTATCAGTGCCTCACAGATTTATGCTTCTTTGTCTAAAAAGCATAAAAGCTGCCACCTTGGTCACTTCTTAGGTTCCACAGTATGTGCAAATCAAATTTGATTTTCTCCTGTTAATTTGTCTATGTCACTTTTCTCTTAGACCAGTCAGAAGAACCTTGAAGGATAGAGGGAAATTTTTCCTCTTCAATACTAGCCTCAAGGGCTTCTTGGGGGTCAGAGAGGGTAGAAGGACAAAGGGGAAATACCCCTCCCTCCTTCAAAAAGGGGAATTCTACTTTGATCTGCTTTAATGTTAGGCTCCATTTGAAGATAATGTTTCATTGGGAGGTAGGGAATAATTAAAAAAAAAAACAAAACAAAAAACAGTTTGAAAAGCCCTGATTGAATCTACAAACAAACGAATAAAAATCTCTGAAGACTAACTTACCCAAAGTTACATAGCTCATAAACACCAAGGCTGTGGATTAAACTGGTCCCTCTGACTTTAAATCTTTCCATTATCCCACACATTCTGTTGCTAGGATTGAGCAAACAACATAACTACACAAACAGTAGCAATGTTTAAAGATAATATCAGAGTATTACAAACAATGCTCTATGCTAATGGATTTGAGAAATTTGACAAATGGATGATTTTCTGAACAGTGCCAATTAAAATGTGGTCAGCTGACTGGTCTGCAAATTATTTGTGACCAGTCTGAGATGAAGTAAGTACAGAAATTGAGAGTAAGTACCTAGAACCAATGAAAGCATTTTTTATACCATTGCAACATCAAAGCACATAATTTCATATTTTACAAAAATATTGATCTGCAATGAATTAAGAAAGTCTGTCTTAGAAAACTATAACTTAACAAAACTGACTTAAGAAGAAATAGACTTAAGAAGAGAAAAAAAATGGATTAATGGATCAAAATCTATCCCCCTAAAAAATCCTCCATTCCAAAATGGCTTATATGCAAATTCTCCCAAGCCTCCACTGAATGGATCATAAATTTTATATAAACTCTCCCAAAGATCAGAACAAAAGGAAAAGTAACCCGACTCATTTAATGAGGCCAGTATAATTTCATACCTGAACTAGAAAAGGACAGTACAGGAAAATAATAAAATAAAATCTTACAGTCCAATCTTTCTTATGACCATAAATACAAAAATACTAGATAAAATATTAGGAAATCAAGCCCTGCATACATTATGATTAAGTATTCAATCTGGATATCCTATTAATACATCACAATATTGACAGTTTAGAGGGAGAAGTAACAAATCATTAACAAATGAAGAAAACCAAGTACAGAAAAACAAACAAGCAAAAATTCATAAAAAGAGAAAAATTACTAGCACACTAGAAAAAAAGGAATATTTTTAAAAGGTATCTTTTAAATCTGTCATAAATGTTAACAGCAAAAATAAAACAAAACCATGCTCTTTAAAATCAGGAATGAGGGGCACCTGGGTGGCTCAGTCATTAAGCATCTGCCTTCGGCTCAGGTCATGATCCCAGGGTCCTGGGATCGAGCCCCGTATCGGGCTCCCCGCTCTGCGGGAAGCCTGCTTCTCCCTCTCCCACTCCCCCTGCTTGTGTTCCCTCTCTCGCTGTCTCTCTCTCTCTGTCAAATAAATAAATTTAAAAATCTTAAAAAAAAAAATAAAGGCTATTTTAAAAAATCAGGAATGAGAAAGTTTTCCAGCTATCATTGTCTCTTTTCTGATGGTACAGATGGGAGTGGAGGAAGAGGGAACAGGTATACTGATTAGAAAGGCAGAAAAAAACTTTCATCATTGACATTACTGTCCACATAGAAAAGCCTAGAACTTATACAAATTATTAGAACAAACAAGGAATTTTGGATTTTATTAAGATACTGTGTATAATATAAAAATACTATTTGCATTAGTATAAAAAAGCAACAAATAGTAATATAATTTTAGAAGATATAATTTATATTAGTAAGTTGATAAGCTGTCTAGAAATAAATCTAATAAAAGTGTGCAATATTTCTAAAAAAATTTATAAAAGTTCTTTGAAAGACATAATAGAAGACCTTATTATTAATGGAGAGATACATTATCTCCATGGATGGAAACACTCAATATTATAAAGGTGTCAATTTTCCCCAAATTAATTCATAAATTCAATATATTGCAGTCATCTTCTCGCCAAGATTTTTTTGAAGATCTGGACAAGCTGATTCTGAAATCTTATGGAAGACTAAAAGGCCAACAAAAGCCAATAAAATCTAGGAGAAAGAAAAGTAGTAGGAGGAAAGGATGGAGGAAAAAGATAAATAATTTATTCATAATAAGACTTTTGATAAAACTATTGCAATTTTAAAAGTATAGAAAAATTGATCAATGAGAGTATCTAGAAATAGATCCACAAATATAAGGAATTTTGAAATATGACACGTGATATTATAAAACAGTGCGGAAAGGGCATACTCTTCAATGAATCATATGGGATAATTGATTATCCATATGGAAAGAGATAAAATTAAGCCCTACTTCATGATACAAAAATTCACATTCCCAGATGGGCATGAAGACTGAAATTAAAAACAAAAACGAAAACCTTAGAATAAAGCATGGAAGAATCCTTAGCATATAGAACTAAAGAAATGTTTTCTTTTTTCAAAAATCATAAAACACTAATAAAACATAGAAAGAAATTAATAAATTTAACTACATTAGAAAGTAAATTTTAATCACATTAAAAATTAAAATTTACTGTAAACAAAGTAATAAAGCAAGTCATAGACTGGGAAAATCCATGGGAACAACATATAAATCCCAAACTCTATAAAGAATCCCTACAATAACAGTAGAAATGCAAGCAAAGCATATGAACAGGCAATTTAAAAAGCAAGAAGCACAAACAGACAATGGCATATGAAAATACACTTAACTTCACTAGTTATATGGGAATTGAAAAATAAAACAGTGAAGTACCATTTGAAATCATCAGATCAGCAAAACATAATCTGTTGACACTAAGTTTTGGTGCAATGTTACACATTATGTGGGATTGTAAATTAGTGCAACCTTCTTGGGAAGCAATTTGCCAATATTTGGTAAAGTTTAAATTGGACTACGGGGGCGCCTGGGTGGCTCAGTTGGTTGGGCGACTGCCTTCGGCTCAGGTCATGATCCTGGAGTCCCTGGATCGAGTCCCGCATCGGGCTCCCTGCTCGGTGGGGAGTCTGCTTCTCCCTCTGACCCTCCGCCCTCTCATGCTCTCCGTCTCTCATTCTCTCTCTCTCAAATAAATAAATAAATAAATAATCTAAAAAAAAAAAATTGTAAATTGGACTACGGTTCAGCAATAGTACCTCCAATTTATTGAGAGTCTGCCTCAGTAAACACTAGACATGCATGCTGAGATGAACGTGCAAGCATGTTGATTATATTCTTTGTACTACAAAAAAGTGGGGAAAAATGCCTGTCCTTGAATAGATTAGGTTTTTAAAAGATGTTTTTATTTAAAGGAATATTAAACAACTTTACAGCTAGATTTACCAATATTCACACTGATAATATTTCAAAAACATTGGGTTGAGGACAAAAGTAAATGGAAAAAAGATATGTAAAATATATCATTTATGTAAATTTAAAAAACATGCAAGATCATATATATATATACATATATATATACTTAAGAACACATGGTAAAAGTCCTAAAAATCATCTAGGAATGATCCATGCCAACTGAATTTAGGAAGTACCCTCTGGGAAAGGAAGGGATGAAGGTGGGGCTTTATTATAGCTTTATTATAGCTTTATAAAGCTTCATTTCTTTAAAAACAAACACACAGGTACGCCTTGATGGCTCAGTAAGTTAAGCATCTGCCTTCGGCTCAGATCATGATCCTGGGGTCCTGGGATCGAGCCCCGCATCGGGCTCCCTGCTCAGCAGGGAGTTTGCTTCTCCCTCTGCCTGTCGCTCCCCCTGCTTGTGCTCTCTCTCTCTGACAAATAAATAAATAAATAAAATCTTCAACAAAAATAAAATAAAAACAAACACATGAACTAGCAAGGTCTGTTTCCAATAACACTAACACCTAAACATCTTGCTGATTGGTACCAGTGTCATATTATTTGTTGTACTTTGGATTGTTACTGAAAAATTACTCATTCGATTATGCTTTTTTAAGAAGAAGAGATGGGGATCAAAGAATCGTTCCCACTCAGGGACACAGAACCTCACTCACCCGAAGTCCCTTTTCAGCCTTGAGCGCACTGCTGAAAGGACTTTTTAGCAGGGCACTTGGCCAAGCCTGGCCACTGGCTGGCAATGGATGGAAGCCTCTCTGCCTTCAACTTACAACAGTGACAGACCAGAGGGCACCCCCCGCCCCGGGCCACTAGGAGTCATCATAAGGGCTTACCCCATGAGGTACCCACTGGGGCTTCAGTGGCTTGGAAAACCCAGGTGTTTTGTTTGATTTTCATTTTGTTTGTGTTCGTCTTCCCCTGCAGGTCAAAATAAAAGCAGGAAGGAAGGTGAGCAACAGGTCCTTCACCAAGCCTTGCCCAGAGAGAACCTGCTGGAGGGTACGGCTGAGCCCTCTGCATTTGCTCCTAGCAGCGGGGGCTCTGTCCATTTCCTCTCTCGGAAACACTGGAAGGCCTGATCTAGTGTGAATGAAAGGACACAGTGGTCTTGAAAAGATTCGTGGCCAGATACCACGGCACACAGGAAGTTATAAGAGAAAAAGCACTGTGTTTCAGTTTCTCCCATTGACCTTTTGTGGGTGAGCTTTTGGTGAAACAGCAACATCTTCTAAATGCTTGGAGGGATGGTTTTGTAACCTGGAGGAGAGATGCTGCTTCTAAATATAATTGACATGGCTTTCCTGCCTCAATTTGGGGTATCCGTTTTCCACCACATAATCTTCCTATTGTCCACACTGATTCCTGTTTGGTTTGGCAGCGTTGCCTGCTGGCAGGCTTCCTCGGTGCCGAATTCTCCATTCTCTGCTGTTCAGGGATTACTGAAATAACAACCAGCTTTCCCCTCCCTCTCGGAACAGGAGCCAAGTGTGACACAAATTGTGAAATTTGTTTCTGGTTACCAGGAAAACTTAAAGAAATCTCAACGAAGCAAAAAGGTCGACAAAATTCTTTCCAACATTTGAACAAAAAAGGTATTTTTCGGGGCTTAGATTTATGGAAGTCGATTCTCCAGCTCCCAGCCAGACTTTCAAATCGCCTATTCTCTGCACTACATTATTTAAACACACTGTAAATAGCCTCAGTTGCTCTAATAGTAGTTCCATATTGTGCAAGACGGCCAAGGTCTGAAGACCTTCTTGAATCTGAAAGGCAGAAGTTCCGTTTCTGGCACATAAACTTGAATTAGGGCTATGGTAAGACTGCCAATGAATTCCACATTTTGACAGCTAGACAAGCAGGTCATTTATTTGGAAAGACTTTGAATCCCTTCCCAGAGTAAAATGCAGTCCTTTATACCCAGCAGGGTTAGAAGAAAAGCTTCTTCACGACTTGATCAGCATCCTGAATTTTAGGGTGTTAGGAAAGTACTTCTGATGACTCGGAAATGGAGGAAAGATGGAAAAACTGGTCCTGGAAAGAAAGCCACCTGGAGGCTCCTGCCATGATATTTTCTAACTTCTGTATTGAGAGAAGGTTTATATTGTTTATTGAACATATTATCTACTTGTGACGATGCCCCAAGTCTGAGAAGAAAACACAAAAGGAATGAAGAGAAAATGGGATATTTGAAGCCTCCTGGATAAAACTTATAAAACCCATGGGCATCCATCAAACAACCATCTGAGTAAATATTATGCACGGGGTCCTGTGCTAGGTTCTCAGGGGATAAATATGTCTAAGACTCATTTCTTGCCTTTAAAGAGTTTAGGGAAAGCAGGCTAGATGGGTAGAGGGAAATAGTAATGATCTCTTTGTGTATGTGTTCAAATAGTAGTGGTTTTAACCAGGACTGGGAACCTCCACACTCCCCTATTGACCTGCATCTGCTCTGTTCTGCTTGCTGCTTATAGGCCTCTGTCAATCACTTCTGGACCACTGGGCTCTAGCACTTTTCTCCACCATGACAAGTAGGGAAACTCCTTCTACTTCCCCAAACCAGCTTTTTTGAAGGAATGTTAATGCAGAACCATTGGGCTCTTAGTGGCGTAGTTCTTTCCACTCTTAACAGGTCAGGTCCTCCCCTAGTTCCAAACAAAAAGACATCCCTTTCTTAAGACGCTTGGTTTTCCTTTGGCAAAAAATTGCAAAAATAAAAACACAAACCAAAAAAAATAGTATGTGCAAATTTGCTATGTAAAAATAATATCTTTCTATGTGTATTCTTGTTCAGTGCACAACCTGATTGGCCAGCCATGGTGATCCAACACTACAAAACTGGAAAGGAGCCGGGTCAGAGGAAAACCAATCACAGCTTCCCCCTAAAAACATCTACTCCCTGCATCATCCAAGCCTTGTTGCAGAGACTGGACCATCCTTCAAGACTTCTCCACAGAGACTTACTTTAGGGATCCCATATTCTTTTCCTCCTGTCTAGCCCCCCTTCTGGAAATATACCATACACCCTGGCCATCAGACAAACCTCTACATGCCTTAATGCAACTGTCTCATTCAAATTCTGCCTCAAAGAACTCCTGGGCTGGGCATTCCCCAAGCTGGGGGCTGGACTTTTGAGAGCACATGAAAGATCCAGAACAGTGCTAACTTCAGAGGTTCACCTGGACTTACCCCCAAATAATCTGTTATTCAAATAAAGCAGTTAATAAATAGCCTAAAACTTTTCTTCTGGTCATTTTTCCCTCCAGGTCAGAAAGAGCTCTTCTGAGCAACTTGAAAGTTCAAGTTGAGTTTATTAAGTATGAGTCCAAATGGGTCCTTCCTCTTTTTCTCAGTAGTGCGCTGAAGAGAAAGGACTCTGCTGGATACTGGCATGCGTTGGGGCCGAAGGTTAGGTACAAAGATGAATAGAAATGGTCCCTGCCCTCAAGTAGCAAATAGGAATAAGCACACTTCACATTTCTAGCTTCCAAATTATTTTCACTTGTATCAACACCCATAACAGCTTTGAGAGGAAGATATTTCAGGTGGGACCAGCACCTGAATCCTCTGCTCTAAAACATATCCTTCCCCATCAGTGTAGGCAGTCTCCACAGTTCAGAGAGGACAAAAGTGTGATTAGTGTCCCAACAGTAGTCCTAACAGACTTGTGGGCACAAAGGAAGAGAGATGATGTCTTAAGGGTGAGGTGAGGTGAGGCAGGTGGTGTGGGCAACGGGGAAGCTTAAGGTGGGCTTGCAATTGGCAAGTCTGAGGGGAAAGAATTGGTGTGAGGAATGGCCAGAGCACAGCCAGACAGGAGAAGGGAAAATTGCAGGCCACGTTGAGAAATAGTCAAGTGTGGCTGGTGTGAAGGGTATGCAGGGCACAGAGACTTTGAAGGAAGAGTAAGATAAGGGAGGTGGCGTCAGTCCAGGCTGCTGAGCGTAAATGAGGGCAGGAGGCACAGAGAGCCAACGGGGGTGGGACAGCAGATCTGGGCTTGGGAGGAGTGATGTTAATTTAACAGCCAGGTGAAGAAGGAATTGGCAGAAGGGACAGAAAAGGAGACAGAGACATTTCCAGATACTATCCAGGCCAAAGTAAGAGGTGGGGATCTTAATAGGGTAGTGACAGTGGGACCAGAAAGCAGGGAGAAGTATAGATGACAAGAAATGCACCTTATCTATGTTTTTGGAGGTTCAGAAGAGGACTTTTAAATGTTCGTAAATATATGCATTAAGCAGTCACATTCATTTGCACTAGTGGAATCCTTTTTTTTTTTTTTTAAGATTTTATTTATTTATTTGAGAGACAGAGAGTGAGGGAGAGATCATGAGCTGGGGGGGGAGGGGTGAAGGGCAGAGGGAGAAGCAGACTCTCCACTGAGCAGGGAGCCCAGTGAGGATCTCCATCCTAGGACCCTGAGATCATGACCTGAGCTGAAGGCAAACGTTTAACTGACTGAGCCACCCAGGCAACCCTGCACTAGTGGAATCTTATTTGTCAGAATCTTCTTTGTGGGAGCCAGTTAGATTTTTAAAAAATTAAGCAGATTGAAACAGAGATACTCTGACAAAAGAGAGGTGTTTGGGTGCCTGGAGCTGCGGCTTCCCCAGGTGCACTCAGGCTTAGCTTGAAAATAAAATCTGAGGTGGTATTCAAATACCACCTAAAAATTTCAGAATCAGGACTCAGGAAGATGTCTGGTCCCACTGAGACAAACTGGCTTTATGTGCATTTTACATGTTAGGGATTCGGCAGTGACCGAGTCAGTCTCTGAGCTCAAGGACCTTATAAGCTAGTGGGGAGACATGCAACAAATACATGTGAGCAAGTAATACTATTAGATATAATCAAGTTGTATGAAAAAATAAAATAGGGTAATGTGACTGAAAGCAAAGGAGGCAGGGCAATCTGAGGAGGTGTTATTTGAACTGTGACCTGAAAGACAAGGAGTAAGTCCCACGTAGATCTGGGAGGTGTAAATTTTAAACAGCAGGACCAGCAAGTGCCAAGCCCATGAACCTGGAATCACTCAGTGTGTTGGCGGTTCAAAGTCAAGGCCCATGTGTCTGGGGAATGGTGAGTGAGTGGGAAAAAAGTGTAGCAGATAAGGTTCCCTCCTTTGCCAAAGGGAGATCAATAAGACCTTATGGTTGGGGGGTAATGAATGTGCTTTCATTCTCAATATTTGTGGAAGCTGTCAGGGGAATGAAATGATCTGGTTTGCACTGTTACAAGGCTCGCCCGGCTGCTATGTGAAAAATGGACTTGAAAGGAACAAGAGTGGAAGAAAAGAGGCCAATTAGGCAAGAGAGGGTGCTGATAGGCTACAGTGGAATCAGTCAGAGAGCAGGCTTTAACTGAGTTAGAGATATATTTTGGAGGTTGAATTAACAGAACTTACTAATAGATTTGAGTGGGATGTTACAGAGCAAGAGTAATCCACAAGAGGGGCGCCTGGGTGGCTCAGTTGGTTAAGCGACTGCCTTCGGCTCAGGTCATGATCCCAGGGTCCTGGGATCGAGTCCCGCATCGGGCTCCCGGCTCAGCAGGAAGCCTGCTTCTCCCTCTCCCACTCCCCCTGCTTGTGTTCCTGCTCTCGCTGTCTCTGTCTCTGTCAAATAAATAAATAAAATCTTAAAAAAAAAAAAAAAGAGTAATCCACAAGAACCCCTACATTTTGATCTTGAACCATTTGGTGGACAGTGGTGCCACTTCCAGAGGATGAAAAAAGCCTTGGATGGGAGCTGATTTGGCCTAGGGCATGGGTTGGGAGGCTGGATAAGAATCAATAGTTCTGCTTTGACTCTTAAGTAACAGAGATTCAAGAAGAGATGGGGAGCGGGCAGTTGGAAGCTGATGTTCCAGAGTAAAATTGGGCAGGAGATACTGATTTTTAACTTAAAAGAGCAATCAATAGTATCTTTGGGTGCTTACTATGTACTCGGCACCACTGAAAGAAAAATGTTTTCCTTTGTCAGAAAAGTGCTTCTCCCTGAGAACTCCCTGAATAGTCCAGAGCTAAGGCTTTGCCTTTGGGCAGGATAGTGAGATGGAACACCCACCTGTTTCTGAGAAGAGACTTTCCAGGGTAACCATCTGGCATCCTCTGCAGAATGCCAGGTCTTTGGCACAAGTTTGTCTTTAAAACAACAACACAATTAAGCTTCTGTGAAGCATGGTGCTGTGTAAATCCACCGTGTTAGAGATATCATCTTGACATCTAGGTATCGTTCCAAGAGAATCACACGGCACCCAAACAAAGGCCTTTCATTGTGGCTTGTGTTTAACCTCAGATGAAAATAGCTATGTGGGAAAACAAATTTCTCATAGGTTGTAAGTACTATTCAGACAATTAATACTTACTGGGTATCTATAGGATCTTCAAGTGTTAAAGTTCTTAGAAACAACTCTTGATGCTGCCAGTCCTTAAATGAATCAGCTTAATGTTAACAACGTAGTACTGTCATTATTTGTATTATTTATGTTGTGTTGTATTATTTAACATTTTCTAACTCTTCAGAGGCAGCTATGCCAAGCATATTAAAGACACACTTCTTGCTAGAATTAGAGAAAGAAAGAAAGAAAGAAAGAAAGAAAGAAAGAAAGAAAGAAAGAAAGGAAGGAAGGAAATCTCCAAGGTGAAATCTATAGGGACAGGTAGTATGCTGGTAGTTTTAGGAGTTAGTAACAAAAGGATATTAGACAATTACAAATTTCTGCTTCCCCCACATAAATTTATCATTCCTGGGGTGCCAATCTCAGAAATCTAGACTAGGAGAGTTTTGAGAATTGTTCATTTACCTATCAATCCTTCCATTCATTAATTCACCACAAAGGGAGTATTTTCAGTGATGGTGGGGAATATTTTCAGTGATACACTTGTCAAGGAAAGAGAAATGGTATCCACCCTTAAATTAGTTCATGCTTTAGTAATTAATAAGCAATTTCCTGGATATCAACAAGTAATAAAATACGTAACTATATGAATAATTGAAGTGTACCTACACAAGGAAAAGTACAAAGTACAGTGAGAGCACATAACAAAGCACCAGACCTGGGTGGGGACAAAGGGAGGGCCAGGAAAGGTTTTTTTGAGGAAATGATGTTTCATTTGAGACCCTAATGACAAGTAAAAGTGAACCAGGAAAAGGAGCATTGGGTAAGGAGTGAGAGGAAGTAGCCCTAAAGGAACTGTGGACCTAGATGTGCAAATTAGATATGTCCACTAAGTAGAGCCACATGACCTGAATTTATCAGTGCCATTAACATAATGGAACTACAGACACCGAGTCCTTTTATTCTTTGTTTACTCTACTCTATTTCTGGGTTTTTATTTTGTTTTTTTGTTTTGCCTTTATTTTTCAATTTAGACCACCTAGGGTAGGCCCCTCGCTTCAAAACCTTGTTGTGCCATCTTGGGTTGATACAATAGCACCATAGAATTGTAAGGATTCAATGAGATGATAGTGCCTAGCCCAGCAACCAGTGCATATTAGGTGTTTAGTACCTTTGGTCCTCTTCTCTTTGCACATAGGTAATAAATGTACACACAATGCCTATAAACTACATAGCACAGGGGTGACATCAGAGAATATTTAGTAGATGCAGATGTATTTTACTCAGCCTTGAATAGGTGACAGGTTTTTAAAAAGTGTCAGTGATGCAAGAAATTGAAAGAAGGGGAGCTGTGGAGAGCCATTATATTATGATGAAAGGTTCAGGAACAGGATGGTATGGCCAGGGAAAATTCCAGTTAGGTCACAGTGCAAGATAAATGGGGGGTTGAGTGAGGAATGAGGCTGCATAAGTATGTTGGAGTCAGATTATTTTCAATTCTGAATGATAAGCTAAAAAATGTTTATTTTATTTTACAAGCAATAGAGAGTCATTTAAGGTTTTGAATAAGAAGAAAGAATTGAATTAGACAACATAATGGTACAGAATGGATAGGGGAAGAGAAGCATTGAGAATAGTTAGCAGACTTTATCTAGGCATAACTTAGGGTGAGTGTAGCAAGAAGGAACAGGTGGGAAGGGATTATAAACCAAGAGCTGACTTTATCTGGTAATGGGGGTTATGTGAGATCTGAGAGGAAAGGATTATCTATAAATCTAAGTGTGGAGCTGAAGTGGATCAGTTAACACCAGTGGGGATGTCAGCAAGAGCCGCTGTTTTCAGGGTCTCCCCTTTCCTGACTCCCCAGAAAGAGCTGAAGTAGGACTTAGCTTTAGAAATTTTATCCTAAAGGATTATGGAATGTCGGAGGGAAAAATGCTCACAGTCTGCTGAAATAAAGAGCTAGAATTTGGCTAATCCATTTGGGCTACCTAAAAAGATGAGTTTGGCAATCATCCACATAAGGTTAATGGTTAAAACTACAGAAATCCATGAGATCAGAGCCTTGGACCCTAACACTGAGAGGATAGGAGGCAGAAAAGGAGGCAACTATAAACTGGACAATTAGGGGAATTAGGAGACCATCTAAAGACTGTACTGTTATGAAAACAATGAGGATATTTTTTAAAGATTTATTTATTTATTTTAGAGAGGGAGAGAGAGAGTGAGAGAGAGCACAAGTGGGAGGGGCGGAGGGAGATGGGGAGAGAGAATCCCAAACAGACTCCCCACTGAGCATGGAGCCCAACCCCGGGTTCAATCTCACGATCTCATGAGATCATGACCTGCACTGAAACCAAGAGTTGGACGCTTAATGGACTGAGCCACCCAGGTGCCCCAATGAGGGCTTTTTAAAGAGTTTGATGTGGCATGATGGAGGGTGTTGTTTTGAGAATGTCAAGTGCTTCATGGAAAAAGAGAAGTGAGAAGTTAACAAAGAGCCAGGAAATAAGGAAAACAAAATATAGAAGTATTGGTACCTTCCATGAGAACAGGATCAGTGGGAGGTAGAATGTAAGAGGTTAGGCATTAAACAAATGTATCTGTATATGCATATACATGTGTGTGTACGTGTGTGTACACTGTGTGTACATACATGTACACACACACACACACACATTGGCCCTGGGAAGACACACACACACACACACACACACACGGTTGCCTCTAAGAAGGGGAACTAGATATCAATGGGACAAGGATGAAAGTAAGGCTTACTCTTTTTTATACCCTTGTGTTTTTTGGATTTTATACAAAGCACATATAGATTAATTCTATTAAAAGTAAATAAAATTATACCTTTAAAAATTGGTTGATGGTGAGGAAGATGAAGAAGTGAGTGCTGACTCTGCTTTCAAAAAGTTGGACTGCTAAATCAAATATAGTGAGATGATATATTTGCTAATTTTTATTTATAGACAAAGAAGAAGCATCTGATGGGGAAGTAGCACATGCAAGACAAAACAGATGATAGCAGAAGAAGCACCATTCTGACAAAGCGGGTCACACTGTGTTTAAAATCACCACTGAAATGATTAAACCTCCAAAAGAAGCATCTCTTCCTCAGAGATGAGCAAGAAAGAAAAGACAGGTGAGCAAAGATAAATAGATCTTTTGCAGATGAAGGATTGTCAAAGGACATCTCTGACACACGATGAAGCTAAGTCAGTGGATCACAACCTAGTAGGCCATTGTCACCACTGTAGAGGAGATAATTCATCCCTGAAACTGAGAGGTTGTGCTGGGGCAGAAGAAAAGGCACAAATATTTATTGAGGGCTTGTATTAGTTTCCTTTTGTTGCATAATTAGTCACCACAAATTTAGCAGTTTAATATGGTGTCCGTTCCTTATCTCACTGTTCCGTAGGTCAAAAGTCCATACAGGCTCAACTAGGCTCTCAGCTTAGGTTTTCATAAAGCCAAATCAAGGTGTTGGCCAGGTTGGGTTTTTATCTTGAGGCTCTGGAAAAATCTGCTTCTAATTTATTTGGTTTTTGAAGCATTCAGTTCCTTGCAGCTCTAGGACTGAGGTTCCCATTCCCTTGCTGGCTGCCAGAGAGGCCTCTCTCTGATCTTTGTGTGTGCTCCTCTCCATCTTCAAAGTCAGCAGTGGCTCATCAAATCCTTCTTGCATTTGGAATCTCTCTCTGACCTCCTCCTCTGCAAGCCAAAGAAAAGGCTCTGCTTTGAAAGGTAACTGATTTGTAACCTTGATTACGTCTGCAAAATCTCTTTGTGATGTTGCATAACATAATCATAGGAGTAATACCAAGGGGTGGAGATCATGGGAGCCATCTTAGAATTCTGCTTATCATCAGAAAGAATTTTTGAGTGCTTACAGAGAACCAAGCACTATGTTAGGTTATAGGCATTACCTTGAAGAAGCCCCGTGAGTGTCTGGCTCTTACAGAGTTTATCTTCTGGGAAAACAGGTAAGACAATGAATATGTAAAAATAAAATGAGGTAATTCAGACAAGGATATGTTCTCTTAAGAAAATCAAGCATGGTGTTGTAAAAGAAACTGGGGGTGTGAGTTCTTCTATTTGAGATCAGGCAAGTCCTCTCTAAAATGGCAGCATTTGAGTTGACTTCTGAATGATATAAGGAAGCACTGTTCATGGGAAGAGCAAGGAGATGGTTTCCAGGGAGATGGAACTGCAACATTTCAAAGGAAGGAAGAAGGTTGGCATATATAATGAGGAACAGAAAAAGGGTTGATGTAGTTGGATTGAACATTTCAATTGTTAGTCAAAATAACAGGATATTCTAAAATGACCCTCCCCCAGAAGCACTGACCAGCCATTGACAAATTTTATACCTGCTCAACTTCACTTCATTATTTAGCATATTTCTGTAAAAGTAAGACAGATCATCCTTAAAAATATATCAGTTAACTCTAACAACACATATTTATTAAGCAGTCTGTATATGCCAGTCACTACTCTAGTTCTAGGAATAAATCAGTAAACAAAACAAACAAATGTCATTTTGACACTTACGTTGTGCCACTTACATTCTAGTGGGAGTGATACAAGAAACAAAACAAAACAAATATAGAGTATGTTAGACTGTAAGACATGCTAAGGAGAAAAAATAATATAAGGAAAAAGCACAGCAAGTTTTTTCCACCCATCTCTCCACTAATTCCACTATTCATACATCCACTCATATATGCATCCACCAATCCTACATTGACAGATTGCAGGTCACACACTGAGGATACAAATTAAATAAATGATAAGACTTCTTCCAGCTATGACAGAGTTACTGCTACCAAATTTGTTCTCTTGACATACTATAAAACTGGAAAAATATATACATATAAAGTTTTCCCTGTTGAATAGCAGTCAATCTTTAGAAAAGAAAACATGAGGTGAGCCTCCTGTTTGTCCTGGTTTCCCACTGGGGCATGTCTTAGACTGCAGTGTAGGGAGACAGAGCCCAAGCAGACTCAGTGATTTTGCTGAGCTGTAGAAACTGGTATGAATGGGCAGGACTGCTGAAGCATCTGGGACTTTCAGGGAAGGATCCTAGAAAGTGGAGATCTGAGGACAGCAATAGCCCTAGGAATCTGTGTACAGGTTTTTGGTGACTCCTTGGCTTACGGCTAGACTATGCATTCAGAAGGAAAATCTTGTGAGTCCTGAAAGAGAATGACTGCTTTAGGGCTGAGGGCAGAACAGGAAATAGAAATTATGTAATGCTAGAAGACAGAATTCTGGCCCAGTTAGCATGGCAGACATCTCTGAGAACCTTGGGAATTTAGTTTCAGACTCCAAAAGCACCACACCCTATGAGCAAAGACCATACCCCAGATAAGAGCCATATACCCTAGGACTAAAGACAAAACTGGCCCACAC
Source organism: Leptonychotes weddellii (assembly GCF_054177405.1). Lineage (NCBI taxonomy): Eukaryota > Metazoa > Chordata > Mammalia > Carnivora > Phocidae > Leptonychotes > Leptonychotes weddellii. The sequence continues at coordinate 113,697,789 of NC_138371.1, forward strand.
AAGCCCTGATAAAGAACCAAAACACATTTCACAGGACAGAGAGGATTCCAAGTAATTTGTTTGCCAGACAAAATATAACTCCCTCTAATGAAAGACACTGTAAACCAGATTTCTTACAATGTATTATCCACAATGTCAATGTTGAATGTACAATCAATTAATTACTATACATGAGAATTACTATTCAAGAGAAAGAAAATGTAGCATAAAAACCAAGAAAAAAGAGAGCCAAGACAGACACAGAAATTACTCAGATGTTGGAATTAAGAAAGGATGTTAAGCAATATCATATAAATATGCTCAAGAATTTAATGGAAAAAGTGGAACTACTGAGTCTACATAAGGAATATCAGTAGATAAATAAAAGCTGTTAAAAATATGGAAAGGCTACAACAGGTGTAACATTTGACATGAAAAATCTAGATGGGCTTCAAAATAGATTGTAGACTCCAGAAGAAAGAGTTTATGAAGACAAATCCATAGAAATTACCCAAGCTGAAAAAGAAAAAAATATTTTTAAAAAATGACCTATGAGAAGAGATCAAGTTTTCTAACATACATGTAACAGAATTTCTCAAAGGAGAGAAGAGAGGGAAAATGGAACAGAAAAAAAGGATGATATAACGGAAAAAAAAATTCCAAATTTAGTGAAAAATATCAACCTACAGATTCAAAAAACTCAAAGAAATACAAAGAGAATGAACACAAAGAAAATGATACCAAGGGGCACCTGGGTGGCTCAGATGGTTAAGCATCTGCCTTCGGCTCAGGTCATGATCCCAGGGTCCTGGGATCGAGCCCCGCGTCGGGCTCCCTGCTCAGCAGGGAGTCTGCTTCTCCTTCTCCTTCTGCCTCTCTCCCTGCTCATGCTCTCTCTCTCTCTGTATCTGTGTGTCTCAGATGAATAAATAAAATCTTAAAAAAAAAAATTAAAAAAAAAAAAAGAAAATGATACCAAGATACAGCACAGTAAACTGAAGATCACATATAAAGAGCAGATGTTGGGGCGCCTGGGTGGCTCAGTGGGTTAAGTGTCTGCCTTCTGCTCAGGTGATCATCTGAGGGTCCTGGGATGGAGCCCTGCATCAGGCTCTCTGCTCAGCGGGGAGTCTGCTTCTCACTCTCATTCTCCCTCTGTGCTCTCTCTCTCAAATAAATAAATAAAATCTTCAAAAATTTTTTTTAAAATAAAGAGCAAATCTTAAAAGCACTCATACTACATATGTATATATATGTTTACCTACAAGGAAACAATGATGTGAATTGATGACTGGCTTCTTATCAGAAATAATGGAAACCAGAAGAAAATGAAATGACATCTTTTACGTGCTAAAATAAAAAGAAATGTCAATCCAGAATTCTATATCTAATAAAGATATTCTTTAAAAATGACAGTGAAGTTAAGATATTCAGATAAATAAAAGCTGAGAGCATGTCACCAACAGATCTGCCTACAAGAAATACTAACAGAAGTTCTTCAGCCCACAGAAAAATGATGCCAGATTGAAACTTGGATCTAGAGGGGGGAATAAGGAGAATTGAAAATGACAAAATATGTAGGTAAATACAAAACACTATCTTTTATTACCTCTTAATTTCTTCTAAAAATGATTGTTGAAAACAAAAATAGGGACATTTCAAGTCAGATTATCATATGTATAGATATTAAATAACAAGGGATAGAGTAGATAAATGTAAACAAACTGTTTTAAGCAAAATAGTGTAATATTGATTTTGCTTTTAATTAATTTCATTTCAGAGATAATCCAATTTAGTTTTTGAAAATTTAGGCTACATTATTTAGAACATTTAAAAATATCTAGCTGAAATTATAGGTATAGATAAAAAGCCAATAGAGATTAAAGAAAATCCTAAAAAAAAAAAAAAAAAAACTTCCTAAAAAACAGCAAGGATAAAAGAATGGAAAAGCAAAAACAAAGCCAAAACAAAAATAAACAGAACAAAATGAAAAAAACAAATGGGACAAATATAAAATAATAAGAGATATGAACCCTACCTTATCAATAATCACATTAAATGTAAATGTACTAAACATTCCAATTAAAAGCCAGAATAGTTAGAACAGATAAAAAAGCAAGTCTCAACTATATGCTGTCAACAAGAACCACACATTAAAGACAGATAGTTTAAAGGTAAAAGGATGGAAAATGTATACTGTGCAAATAATACACATAATAAAGCTGGTGTGGCTATATTAATATTATCTGAATTAGACTTTAAGACTAAGGATATTAGCAGAGATAAAGAAGGAACTTCATAATCATAAAAGAATAAATTGATCAGGAAGATAAAATGAACTTAAACATGCATTCTCTTATTAACAGACTTTCATAATAAATGAGCCAATGATTGACAGAACTAATACAAATCTATAATCATAATTGGAGATTTTAATACCTCCTCTTTGTAATTTACAGAACAAATAAACACACATATGCAAATTAGTAAGTATAGCAATTGGGAAGATGTTATTAATCCACGTGACCTAGTTGACATTGTAGAACACTATACCCAACACTTAAGAATACACATTCTTTCAAGTGCACTGGACTCTGTTTTAATGCATTTCAAATGACTGAAATCTTACAACATAAGATGAAACCAAAAGTCAATAACCATAAGATATATATATATACACATTTATATATATATAAAACAATAAAATATCTAGAAATGCTCCCAAATAGTTGAAAATTAAAGAATACATTATAGCCTATGAATCAAAGAATAAATCGAAGGGAAAACATTGGAAATATTAGATGCAAACTGATAATGGAAAACAACGTCCCAAAATTTGTGAGATGCTGCTAAAGAAGTGGTAGAAGGAAAGTTATAATATTAAATGTTTATATCAGAAAATAAAAAGATGTAAAACCATTAAGCTGAACTTCCATCTTAAAAAGTTAGAGAATAGATTTCATTTGAGCATCTTCACTACAAGTACTGGAAGAAGAAAAAAACAAGTACTGAAAGAAGCTAAATTAATTGTATTTATTTATTTATTTATTAAGATTTTATTTATTTGAGAAGAGAGAAAGAGCGAGAGAGAGCATAAGTGGGGAGGAGAGGGAGAAGCAGGCTTCCTGCTGAACAAGGAGCTGGATGCGGGGCTTGATCCCAGGACCCTGGGATCATGACCTAGGCCAAAGGCAGCAGCTTAACTGACTGAGCCACCCAGGTGCCCCAAAGCTAAATTAATTTTAGAAGTTAAATTTGTAGTACAAGAATGGAAGTGCTTTTTGTTTCTTTCACCATGAAGTGAAATAAAAATTTTTTAAAGTTAGATAAAGAAGAGCAAATTATACCCAAAATGAATAGAAGAAAGGAAGTAATGGTAATTATAAAGAACAAATAAAATGAACTGGAAAATGTGTAAATAATAAAGAAAATTAACAAGTCAAACACTGTCTTTATGAAAGAATAGTGAAATTGGTAACAGCAAAAAGAGAGAAAACACAAATTACTAACATCAACAGTAACACAGTGGATATTGCTACATAATAATGGGTAATAAGAGGGTAATAAAAATGACATTATAAATAACTTTCTGCCAATAAATATGATAACAAAGAATTGACAAAATCTTTGAAAAACTCATCTTACCAAAACAGACTAAAAAAGTCATCGGAAATCTGAAAAGTCAATGTATCTTAGAGAAATGGAATTTAGAATTTAACAAAGAAACCTTTCAACAAAGAAAACTCAAGCTCAGATGGTTTCACCAATGAATTCTATAAAATATTAATAAAAAAACCCCAATTCTATACAAACTTTGTTAGAAAACAGAAAGAGGGGGCGCCTGGGTGGCTCAGTTGGTTAAGCGACTGCCTTCGGCTCAGGTCATGATCCTGGAGTCCCTGGATCGAGTCCCGCATCGGGCTCCCTGCTCTGCAGGGAGTCTGCTTCTCCCTCCGACTCTCCCCCCTCTCATGTGCTCTCTCTCATTCTCTCTCTCTCAAATAAATAAATAAAGTCTTTAAAAAAAAAAAATTAAAAAAAAAAAAAAGAAAACAGAAAGAGGGAATGCTTCTCAACTCATTTTATGGGGCCAGAATAACCCTATTTCCAAAATCTGACAAAGACTTTACAAATAGACTAATATCCCCTATGAAAATAGATACAAAATCCAAATTCAGTAGCAAATCAATCCAATAGTATACAAAAGGAAAAATAAACTGACCAAGTGGGTTTTTATCCCAGAAATGCAATCAGTGCAATTAATCAGAGCAATTTACCACATTAAAAGAATGAAAGAGGGGGGGATCATATTAACCATCTCAATATTTGCAAAAAAAAAAAAAAAAAAGCTTTTGACAACATTCATACCCTTCCATGATTAAAAATCAGCAAACTAAGAACAGAAATATACTTCCTCATCATGTAAAGGGTATTTATGAAAATCCTACAGCTAACATCATATGTAATGGCAAAATAGTGAATGTTTTCTCCCTAATTTGGGGAGCAGAAAGATTTATGTTCTCATCACTTTATTCAGCAATGTAGTAAGGTTCATAAACATTGTAATAGAGCAAGAAAAATAAATAGGGCCATAAAGATTGAAAACCTACAGGTAAAACTGTCTTACTTGCAAATGGCATGATTATTTATGTAGAAAATTCTAATCAATCTATAAAAAGGCTACTAAAACCAACATGTTAATTTAGCATGGCTCCAGAATTCAAGGTCACTATACAAAAACCAACTTCATTTCTATATTCTAGCAGCAAAGCAGCTTGAAATAAAATTTTAAATGAATTTTAAAATGTCATTTCCAATATGTCACACCATTCACAAACATTATTTTGAGACCTAAACACAAAGTTAACACCATAAATCTTTTAGAAATAAATACAGAATATTTTGCTACTTTGAAGTAGGTGGAATTAGCTTAGAAAACCTGCAAAAAGCCCTAAACATAAAAGAATTATAAACTGGACCTCATTAAAAATTTTAAAAGTCTGCTAATGGAAAGACATTGTGGGGGCACCTGGGTGGCTCAGTCGGTTAAGCATCTGCCTTGGGCTAAGGTCATGATTCCAGGGCCCTGGGATCAAGCCCTATCCCCCTCTCACTATCTCTCTCTCAAATAAATAAAATCTTTAAAAAAAAAAAAAAGGAAAGATATTGTTAAGGACGTAAAAAGGCAAGCCACAGACTGGGAGAAAATATTTATTTGATGAAAACACACACATTTATAGTAAAAGGACAAATAAAAAATGGGCAAAAGCCTTGAAACAGACACTTCATAATGGATGTTATTAAAGAACTCACAAAAAGATGTCCAACGTCATTCATTATCAGGGAAATGCAATTAAAGACACAAATAGCATTTCACACTGACTAGAAGGCCTAAAACTTTAAAAAAAACATACACCAACAGTTGGAGAGGATGTGGAGTAAATGGAGTTCTCTTTACTGAAGTAAGTCACAACCATTTTGGCAGTTTGGCAAAATTTTAATGACATAAAAATAAAAATAAATATACTGCACCACCAGTAAATCCATTCCTAGAAATAAAAATCTATGCCCACACAAAGGCTCACTCAAGAATATCCATAGCTGCTTTATCCATAATAGTCCCAAACTAGAAACAATCCAAGCAACCCAAACCAGAAATAACCCAAATATCCTTCTACAGAATGGATAAACAAATTGTGGTATATTCATACAATGGAGTACTAATCAGCAATAAAAACCAAGGAACTACTGAGGCATGTACTGAGAAGATAGTTTGTAAATGTTTTTGAAAACAATCTACTTCTCTTTGGACTCAGCTCCAGTGTTGGCTACCCTCAGTGAGATTTTCCACACCCACTGGCCTCATCACAGGCAGAGTCAGGCACTGCCTCTCATGTTCTTCGGTTGTGGTATCCCACTTGTGCTCATCTGTATCACTGTGCTAAAACAGAGCATTGTGAATATATATTTTCTTTTCTCGCAGAACCAAGAGCTCCTTGAAGTCAGTCATGGTCTTACTCATGTCCGTATCACCAACATCCTGTCCACCATTGGACATAGTGTTTAAACTCAATCAATACTTGTGAAAGATTAAAGGAACACTACAGATGCACCTTTTATCTCCTTTGAGTTTCCTAAGGTCAGTACTATAGTTACTCAATAATGTCCGTTAGGTAATAAGTGACTCTCATTACCTGGATTGGAAGAACTGGACAGCTGGGTTAGTTTCTACTTCAATATTTGTTTTTATCACCAAGAGTGTGGCAGATTAGTTGGGAGCTGGGTTAGTAACTGTGTAGCCTGTCAGAATCCCTGCAGTGGGGGATGCCATCCTGTTTGGCTGGAGCATGGTGGCAGGAGTGGGAGGTGAGGTAGGCAGTGTCATCCTGAGGACAGCAGTTACTATTCTGTTGCTTCCTGGCTGAGGGGGCAGAGCAGAACTCTTTTTCCGAGATCTGAGCAGGAGCAAGCTTGGGTACAGAAGTGAGCAGAGGACGGAAGCTGGGTGAGACATTTTAGTCTCTCTGTGCTTGAGGAGGCGATAAGAAATCATCTTCCCAGAGATAAGGACGGGGGTAGAAACCAATTCTGTCCTTAACTGCAAGTATCACCTTAGCAAAAATTGAAAAAATATACTCTAAACTTGAGCATACAAAATTGATAATAGTGTCTAAGAACATATTTAAGAAATTCTGTGAATTCTGTTGGTTAGAAGGCAACTTCATTTACCTTATGGTACCAGAAGAATTCTTAAATGCATATTCCACTCAGAGTTATCTTAAATTCCATTTTAAATAGTTCTGTTCTGATTTGGCCTTATATATTGCTTCTCATAGAATTTAAATAGGAAAATTTTCATACAGAAGGCTCTTGGCATAATTTAGGGATAAACTGTAACTATTTCTGGGAACAGCAGAAATCAGATGTGATAACACCAGAAACAGAGGAGGAGGAAGAGAAGGCAATGAAAGGGAGATTTTAGGGTAAGAGTCAAACTGTCTAATATTTTCATCATCTTAACTAAACAGGGCTTATCTTCCTTCAGTACCCTGAGCTGCACCCTCAACTCCCAATCAAATATTCTATTCTCTCTAGCTGATGTTTAGCTACACATAAATCCGATTAAAGAAAAGGCAATAAAGCATGGATGACCAATGAATAGGCTTCACCTCAGTAGATGAGAAAGCACTTGGTGAAATCTAAAACAAAATAAAGCTGTTATTACTTCCATCTCTAAAGAGGAGCTTTGGCTCCCAGTGACTCTCTAATTTTGGAATGTGTAGGGAGATATTAATATTAGGAGGATCATATAATTTTCCTGGCCCACTCCACAAAGCCATGGTAAAAAACATGTCACCCACTCTCCCTTCTCATCTTTGCAAGTAGTACTATATGACACCAGGCTGAGTATTGTCATCACCAGAAGAAAGAGTATGGATTAGTCCAATATATATCCCAACTTAAGAATGGCAAATCTGGAACATAGCAACTCACTTGTATTTGAGTCCATGTTGAGAAGTCTATATTTATGGTTATATGTTTGTCTATCTGTAAATTACTGCATTGACCCTGCCTTAGGTCCAAAAAAAAAAAAAAGGAAAGATGGCCATCAAGACCAAAAGATCAATAAATTTAAATAATATAATTACAAAATTGATTCTGATAAAGGAAAACAGAATAAGCCCATTGCTGCCTTCATCACTATTCTTCTTTATTATTAGAATTATTAAACCACCTTATTTCACAAACTTTCCAATATTTCAGTGTACTTTTCTGCCTAAATCTGGACAGTGCCAATTTGGCATTTACTTTTCCATGTATAATTATTAACTTTTGAATGTCCATAAAGAACATATTATAGTGTAAATCAGCCTAGGTTTATTTTGCATAATTTTAGACTATTTCTAAGACAGTAGTTTTTCAGTTTAATAGGGTAATGAATTGGGATGGATACATTTTTTCTTGTTTCTGGATGCACACATGCACATATATACACACACATTTCCAATGTTTCCCTTTTATGTATTCCTTACATTAAACCAGGGATGCCTCTTCTGCATTCTTTCTCCTTTGTACATGGCACTAGTAAGTTTATTCATTAATGAGTAGCCTGATCACTTTTCTTCCAGCCATTTTTCCCTCCAGACCAGAAAGTTGTTTTTAAGCAACTTCGAAGTTCAAAAGTATCAGGTATGAGTCAGAATGGGTCCTTTCTCTTTTTTCTCAGAATTGTATTGAAATGAACCTGTTCTAATAGGCATTAAGGTAATTAACTTTGGCTTCACTCAGCAGGAACCTCACATAATCAGAGTCAAATTTGGCAAAACTCACCCCATTCTTATGCAGAAGGGGCACCTTAGAGAAATCAAGACCCTTTGAAGGACTGATGGAGGAAGGTTAAAAAGAATGCATCCCTTTTTACCACAACAGCCACCCTGAACCTACACAACTAAACTAATAACAAAATTACCAAGCACTGTTCTTACATGTTGTCTTATTTAGAAGTAAAAATAATGTTACCAGTCAGAAGTTTTTGTATGTTCCAGCTTGTTTGTTAGAGATTTCTAGACAGAGCCAAATTTGTGGCTTGGGCACTAATAAATATCCAAATGCTTCATGGTGATTTTTATTTGGCTTTCACTTTGTCAAACTCTAGAAACTAATATGCATGTGTTCTATGGAAACACTATAGTTTCTAAGTTAAATCTATTTTAAATTAAGTAAGTGACATATATAAGAATTAGTGATGATATTATAAGGCATTCTTTTTTTATATAAGCACATACCCTATAAATGGGTACATTTATATGGGTAAGAATATAAAACAAACAGAAAAGAAAAACTGCTGAGTTCTAACATCATTTTCTGAACTCTCCAGAGTCAAGGAATTACTGGACAAAAAATCAATACTGTCTCATTGCCTCTCTCCCTGGCCTCATTCTATCAGAAACACTATCTTGTGTTGTAAATCTTTAATTTGCTTCTAATGTGGCAACAATCTCAAAAGGTTTGCAGTCTTTTAGGTAAGTAATACAGGCCCAAGATCTTTGGTTTATGAGTATAAAAGGAATAAAATGCACATCAATGACAAATGAAAGCCTTTCTTTATTGAATCAAATATAACTATATAGCATGTTCTAGCATTCCCTGTTTTCCTTTCACATTTATATAATTTTTGTATATTTGCAAAAGTCTTCCAGCTCGCTTTTATTCTCTTTCTCACAGCCACCCCATGAGGTAAGTTGGAGTAGCTTGCTTTCAAGGGAAGGTGCCAGAGGAATCGAGAAATGAAGCCAGTTTCCCAGAGCGCCCCAGCTAAGCCTTGGCTGATCCAGATTGCAAATTCCCCGTCCCTTAGTCCCTCACTCATTAGCCACTAAGTCCCAGCTCCTCTCATCTCTTCATACCCCAAGAGCTTCTTACCCTCAACTTATTTTAATGAAGCCCACGAGACCTCCTTTTGGCTGGTTTTCAGGCCCTTTTCTTATCACTCCACCACTTTCCTAGCCCCTAGGAAAGATTTACTCCAAAGCCTAGGGAAAAGTTAATTTGCTGATACGTATTTCTAATTGGCCTGTTGTGGCCACTGCATATTGCTTTTCCCTTCAGAGGTGCTGATTATGTGCCTTTCCTACAGAGACTCAACATATCCACCCTCCCAGATGCAGGATTGCTTTGGACTAGTCCCTCATGACCTTTACTTCCTTTGACTTGCTAATAGAGTCTTATCCAAGGGTGTAAAGTGTGGGAAAAATTAAATAGAGAGGAAGAATTTTTGTAAACACCCAAGTCTGTGGAATTTTATCTTGTTCTTCATAGTACTAGATGACGCTCCAGCCGACATTGCTACCTGCTCAGACACAAATTTTCTTATACATATTCTGTCCTGAGAACCTGTGAGTCCCACGGTCCTAATCTTTCTTCATCTTCTCTCATCACTCTGTTGGCTAAAATATGGTAGATGCAAGTAAGGAATTTCTCTCTCTCCTAACACCTCCCCTATCCCTTGTCTTTCTGTTGTAGATAATACAATCCTAGGCTCCTGAGGTAGAAAGATTCAGATCCTCTTAGGCAAAAGTGAACTCAATTGCCATTCATTATGAATCCCTTTGAGATATAAACCTGCATTTTAAAAAAGGTGTTCCAGTCTTTGTAAATCAGATGCCAAGTCCCTGCTGACATCCCAGTGTGTATAATATACTGGTGGAAATGATCAGTAGTTGGTCCAGTCCAAGGCAGTGTTAAATCACACTGATTTTATGAGCTTGGAACGGCACTTACTTGGTATTCTCTTTCTTACACAATAATCCTTGGCTAGCATAAGCACTAGGGATTTATAACACCACATGTAATTTTAGTCACCATCGAAAGTATATTATCCTCCTTTTATGGGAATACCAGGTGACATCTATCTATACAAAACCATTTATCAAGTTCTCAAAATAACCAGGCATTGAGCATTGTGCTAAGTTAAAACCACAATTACTTGGTCTATTTCTAAAAGCAGGTAGATATTTTTTTTTTTTATTCTTATGTTAATCCCCATACATTACATCATTAGTTCTAGATGAAGTGTTCCATGATTCATTGTTCGTGCACAACACCCAGTGCTCCATGCAGAACGTGCCCTCCTCAATACCCACCACCAGGCCAACCCATCCTCCCACCCCCCTCCCCTCTAGAACCCTCAGTTTGTTTTTCAGAGTCCA